>NC_134039.1:39634141-40234141 GCF_965140245.1 Athene noctua | reverse complement strand
CCATATTAAATCCCTTTTGCTCAAGATTCAGTGAAGAGCTTGCCCAGGTACAATGACTCAATCAAACCTCTACGTACCTGATGGATAAAGACTGTATGCCACCACTATTCCTTTTCTATGATAGCTTAGCCGTGAAAGCACTTGCACACTAAAGGTGAGGCCTGGGTGTAACTATCTCTTCAGTGAGAGGCAATTCTTACCCCTGCAGTATACCGTTTGAGGGAGTACAAAGACTGTTTTAACATGTCACAGTAACAGATAATGAGGCAGTAAAATCACTGTGAAAGGAACCCACATCCAAACACTGGACTCATTTCTCACAGCTGATGGTTCTAACTGTCTGGATAGAGATCAGGCTCCTTGTTATTTGCTGGGACTTTTGGGGTTTGTTCCCACCCTGCACACACACACACACACTCCCCACCCCACCTCCCTTGCCTATACGTGTTGCATTTCTTACTGCACCGTTGTCCAGATTCAGCAGGAAAGGTGAAAAATTATCCCATACAGCTTAAACTATAATCTGAAAACTTAACACTCTGGAAAGCTTTTGGGGAAAAAAATATTACTTGTTACAGTTCTTGTTCTGTCAATATGTCCTATTTTCCAAAGAAATAGCTCTATTCTGCCAAGATTTTGATCTCATGTACTCTAAACTAGTTTAGTTTCCAGCATGCTTGGGTTTGGTCTGCTGTAGACCTACACACCTTACTGAATTGCACTTCTGTGAAGCTTTTAGGTCAAACTGAGCATGCCTAGTGAATTTAGACAATTACATGATTAGGTAGCCAATAAACTAAAAGGAATCAGTGTTTTGTATTTAGCCAACTATTATCTACCTGTGTTCTGTTTCAGTTGCTTAAATCCTTTCCTTGGTTTTGAATATTAATGACATACAGCCCTTGTCTATTTTTTTCTCTGAATTAATGTAAGAGCTAAATCTTTGTGCTGCAAATGTACCCTATTGCATATTGTGAGACCACTGAGTGTTTTTAAAATCTTTTGTTACAGAAGAATCATCATAGGAAATTCTCTACTATTCTATTCATGGGAAAAAAATGTCTTGTCAGTTCACCTAATTAATTGTAACATGGTAAAGATGATGAGAATGTATTACAGAAAGCTTAACTGCTTTCAACCTGTCTTCTGAAGGATTAGCAGTGGCATCTCAATGTGAGAAAAAAAATCCAGGGGGAGACAAGCCCTGAAGAGCTCTTGAATACCTAAAAAGACAGAAAATCAATAAGGCCCGTAATTATAAGCACAGAGATTTAATGAAGTGTGAAACTTTGGTGTAACAACAAATTAAAGCTCCATTAATGTCCATGGGTAATGAAGAACAAAAAATGTTCAAGAAAAAAATACAGTATTTTCTTTTTTTTCTTTTCCTATACAGTTAATTTAGATTTTTTTTTTCCTATAATAAATAGGGGAGGAAGACCTTAAACAGTAATTTTAATGGGAATTTAAGACTTATTATGAAGCAAACCTAAGCACTTTCTAATACTGCCCAGATGGATATAGAATTTTGAACTAATAACAGGTTTCACTGAAAGAACTTGGAAATTAATAGGAAACATACTACAGGCAGGTTAATTGGGTTCATTTCATGAAAGTGTATTCTAAATTAGCTAACCTTATTTTTTTTTTTCTTGACAGAGTAAAAGGTCTTTGAAGCCACTGCCATTGAGCTTGACCCTGTGATGTAGAAGATTCTGAAAGAGAAGAGGGAACTGAGAGGCTGATAGTTTATATGTGGATCAAAGGGAATTCTCAAAAACATTTGTTGTCCATGGACGATGAATCAGACAGCTTTGACAAATATTTGCAGTATAATGAATGTCCTTCTTGTCTTAGTCTATGATTACAGCTGATAAGTCTTCCATTTATTATAGGCCTTCCCTGTTTTCATAGAAACCAAGCTTCTGACAGAAACAATACTATTTCTTGTGACACTGTTACACACATATTTTCCTTGTATTCCACTAACATATTGCTAATTAATTTATTTTGATGGATGTTAACACACTGTACAACAAAAGATAATGACCCCTGAACAGAATATGAGTCATAACATGTTCTATCCATGCATCTTCTCTATACATGCATAATGGTATCTAAATATTGTTGAATTTTATTAAAGCACATCAGGTACAACACAGAAGTAGTTATAGGCCTTAGTTTATCTAAATACTGTCTAAGAAAACTGACACCAACAACAGAGGTAAGCATTTAGCTATCAATTTAAGTAAACTGATATACTAGGAAAGCATAGATCACCTTGCTTTTAGTATTTGAGTGTGTCTATGTAGAAATTATATGCTCTTAGAATACAGTTTGGAAAAAACCTCATGCTGAGAACAAGATGACAGTTATTTAAATAATAGCCTATAAAGGGCTTGCATGGTATTCACATAAGAATCTCACCTGTAAATAACTAACTCATGTCCTCAATTCTGATTCAGGACACTTTTCTTGATTGTCATTCCCCCATGTGCTGAGAAGTACCCTCCTGGTCATAATCACTGTCCATGTCTTTCTCAGTAACTGCCTACTAACCCCTTGGCAGAAGAAGCCTGTTTCCCCAGTGGCAGTTTGATTTCCTGTCAGGCCTTGAAAAAATGCAGAAAGAACTATCACTTGGGCAAATATTTCCCCTTCCTCATGGAAAAAAGGTGGAGAGAGAGATATTAAATAATGCATGAGCTGAATTTGACCTCAGGCCAGGCTAGACCATGTGTTAGATGGTCTTCCAAGCATATTGAGAAGAAGACAGCTAAGCTCTGTAATTATAAAGATCAAGATTCTAATCATCTCTTGTTAGTAATATGCCATATTTTATAGATATTTATAATACCTAAAGTAAGTTAAATGCAAAACCAGAAATCACTGCTACCAACCATCAAATGTTTGAGGATATACTGAGCAAAAAAATCTGCTTGCACCATCTCTTAATCAGTTTCTGCCACAGCATTTGAAACTACTTGATTTGGACAGGAACCTGAGGGACAGCAGAGATGGGACAGAAGTCATGCCTCAGGAAACAGCAAAAATCTATTCCTATGGAAAACCTACGTTTTTCTTCCAAAGCATACTTTGTTGATGGAAACTGCCAACCAACGGCAGGTAAAACCTTGTTACGTTGCATGATTCCTATCAAGTCAGATTGACAATAAAAATGGAGTCTTTTTCTGAGCTTGTTTAGGTAGTAAATTCGCATTAGGCATAAGGCTACTACTTTCCTTAAGCCTTTTCCTCCAGAGCCAACAGTGGATATCTCTATCCTGTCCTATGGTAGATCTAAAACTTAATTTTATAGTACAGAAAGCCAAAGAATCTTTTTTTTTTTTACTTTATTTCACCATTCTTAATATACAGCCTGTGAAAAGCTATAGCTCAAGAAAAATGTTAAATTTTAAATGGCTGATGTCATCTATGCAGACTTGGACAATGATTACCTATTCTCTAGAAACAACAAAACAAAATAGGCATTATCCTTAGCCATTTGGAAAACTGCTCCCCCAATATATGCCAGTTTTTAGGAAAGCAAAAATAAATATTTAATTTTGTGTAAATGAAATTATTTATTCCAATTTTTTTTTTTTTTTTTTGGGGGGGGGGGGCACTCAGTAAAAAATACCATTAAATAAACTGACTTTACCTACTTAATTCAGAAACTCCAGATAATTTAGTGGAATGTCTTTTGCTTAAAAAAAAAAAGAGCATTTAGAAGAATCAACAATACTGATATTTAGCTAGAAGTATAAAATTAGATTAGAACTGTGTCTGATCGATAACAAAGTGACTGGATGTGTCTAACCAAACTATCTGGCCTAAGACATAATAAGAAGGTCGCTGTCAACTGCAGGCCCATCCTGTCTAATCTTTGCTCTCCAGCAGCTGTCAGCCAGAGAAAGTTCTGAGAACTCCATACAGGGTTAATTTCTGCAGAAAAGACAGAAATATTTCAAGTCTCAGCTTAATTTTTCACAAATCAGGAATAGTGTAAATCCAAAATAATTTATTGTAATATTCCTAATTTTATTTTATTTTTTATCTGTAAGCTTGGAAACTAAATATTCTTTTTAGTTTTACAATGAAGGCGTGCTTTCTATTCCTCTCATCCTCACAACTATTATAATTAAAAAAATACATTAGGGAATATATCCCAGTTATTTATCTGCCATTTACTAGATACAATTTCTCTCAAAGTAAAAGAAAACAAATATATGGAGCAAGTCAGTGTGGAAACCAAGAGGGCTTTGCAGAGCTGAGAACACATTTATTGATTTGCTTGGTCAGAAGTTTCGTATGTTTTCTTTCTCCTTTATTTTGTCTTCATCGTTTTTGTGACATTTGTTTCTATCCGGGCTCATGAAGAAATGCATTAATTTCATAGAACCTAAAGATGCATTTTTAACTGATTTTAAAATGGTCACAAACACATTAACCTTCAGTTACTGTGTTTACCTCCTATGTAAAACATAATTGCTGTTCTCCTTTTTATTACACTGAACATAAAAATTCCCTCAAGATGACTTGTTATTTTTTGTTCCAAATCTGTCTGTAAGTTTCATCACTACATCTTTCTCTGTCCCATCATTTTTATAGTTGTTCAACTTTTACTACATGTTGCACTGGGTCCAGGTGCCTGGGCACCTGCCGTGTGGGCTGTGGGGGCCGCTGTGAGGAGCAGCCAGGGCTGCCCCATGCCGGACAGAGCCGGTTCCAGACGGCTCCAATCAATCCCTCGCAGGGCACAGCTGAACCCCTCGGACAAGATGGTGGCACGTCTGGGAAAGTGTATTTAAAGGGTAAAAATAGCAGAGAGCAGAAAAGAGTGAGGAAAAAAATAAGTGGGAAACAGCAGAGGGAACAGCAAGGTCAGAGGAGGAGATGCTCCAGGTGTTGGAGCAGAGGAAAACTGCAAGCAGAAAGGATCAGCAGAGGGGAACTGTTATGGACTGACCAAACCACCATTCCCCGTCCCGCTGTGTCGCTCGGGGTAGGAGGTAAGTGAGGTGGAAATGGTAGAGTGAAGTTGGGCGCTTGGGCCTGTGAATGGGGGGAGAAAAGTGACATTTTAAGGTTTTTGTTCTTGTTTCTCACTACCCAAGTCTATTTTAATTGGCAATAAATTAAATTAATTTTCCCCAAATTGAGCCTGTTTTGCCCATGACAGTACTTGGTAAGCAATCTCCCTGTCTTCATCTGGATTCATTGGCTTTCTCATATTATTTTCTCTCCTAGTCCAACTGAAAAGGAGGAGTGGGTGAGTTGCTGGATGGGCTGTTAGCCAGGGTTAACCCACCACACATTTACCTCTTTTCAAATTAATCTTATGCTATCTCTTGCCTATGCTTCTCAGTGTATCTGCAAGGCTTATTACCCTTTGGATCTTGTATTCTCTTTATTCATACTGATAACGTCCATATATTTGTAATTTGTGTTCAGCTCTACAGGACTCTGTTGCTACTTTTTTTTTTTTGAACTAAAAATCATTGATTCGTGTTCTTTCCTTATGAGTGCAGTCATCTCATGATTGATCCGATACAAGCTAACTGTAAATGGTATAGTAAGAGGTTCATATGGAAAAGACTATAACAGAAAAGTATCTCTGTAGTAATCATGATCAGAAGTAGTCTGCCTGAAACACATGTTATTACTAAGGGAATTACTCTGTTAAATGGGGACTATCAAATTTAAACCCTGATGAAATGAAGATTTTAATTACATTACATTCCTGTACACATAAGTTGTTACAGCCCCTGGACCTAGTTTATGATCTACAGTAAGACTGTTTCAGTGCCAAATCCTGGACTGTCAGATCTGCCTTAATTCAGAATATCCTGAATGGGAAAATTCTTGTAGACTTCTTCATTCATCCAGAGCAAAAGGAAGCTACTTCACACCTACCTGGATAACAGTTCATAAAGCTGCCCTACATTACAGAAAATTTTTTAATGTAGAGCTGATTCCTGACAGGCAATTTGATTAAAAGTCTCCATCAAGATTAGAGAGCATGTTTAACAACTATGACAACTGATTTTAGGAACACCACTGAACCACTGTAAGGTCTGTTTGGAGCCAGCCTCTATATCTTATTATTTTCACACTGATGTTCACATGTCCGTAGCTGTAAGTACTGTTTCTATTGTTTGCTTTGCAACAACTATTTGCTAATGTATTTGAACCAAATTGTTCTGTGATCCTGACTTGAAGACAGGTGTGAAGTTCATTTCAACTGTATGTTTTGCTAGCATAGAGCAACATAAAATAGTGGAGTTTTTTAATTATATCCCCAGACATTGATGGCAGGTTATCAAATGAAGAAGCTTAATAAGTGATCCATAATAAATCTGCATTGTAAAGCATACAATTCTAGATGGGATTTTCTTCACTTCCTTAGTCTATGGTTTACTACCTGTCAAATTGTGACTTCTTTCAAAATGCCATATATGTTAACTTGCCTTTCCCCAGATACAAAATATGGTAATTTTGACCTATTGTTAGGTAGTTTTAATAGTTTCTTTCAATTAAAATTTCCTCTCTTTTATCTTTTCTCCATAATTCCTGTACAACTGCACACTACTCCACTGCACCATTACATCTGCAGTGTGTAAGTAAATACAGTTCCATATTTACATTAAGTAAAATTTCTCATTGTTTCTTTTTCTTGATGGCAACATGCCCTTCTTTTTATTTCTCTTTCATAAAAAAAAAATGAAATCAGAGAAGAAGGAGGCTTCTTTCTCTGTCAGAATATCACTTCCATCAATGACATAAATGGAAGTTCATTACACAACCAGTGGCAACATTTCATGACATTCCTGCAAGTGGATTACAATTGCTTCTCCACAGCCTTCCGTACACAATTTATGATCAACCCGGCTTGCTTTATTTTTTATGAGAAACCCTCAGGGCACATATAGAAACATCAAAAAAGTAACCTGAATCGTTTCAGAGATCAAGAAGAGAAATAAACTAAGCAAGTCAATCTGCTGATTTCAGACACATGTTTTTATTAATATTATTATCCTAAGAGTATTTAAGTGAAGTTGTAGCAGGGTTCATTTTCTCATTGTGTATATTATAGTTCAGTAAAGGTTAGCTTTAGTTTCACAGACAGCCTTAAAACAATTGGAGAAAAAATTGCAAAACTCATGGAAGAGTCTGACTGATGCTTATTTTGAAGCACAACAGTAAGGCACATTCCTTCTTTTATAAAATTTCCTAGATTGGTAACTGTGCTGGTTGAGGCCCTGCCGGGACCAGAGACCACGTTGCCGTTGTCCCTCCCCCACCCTCGGACCAAGTAGGGCACAAACCCCTTAAAATAAGGAGAAATTTAATACAACGGTGTAATAAACAATCTGAACAACAACAGTAGCAATGATAACAACAATAAACAGTAATAACAGTAAGCAAGACAAAAGATATACAAAGAAATACCACAGTGAACACAGCCAGCCTGCTGCGCGTGATTCCCGCGACCAAAGCCACAAAGGAAAGCTTCCTGCGCTGCCGCGCCGGACCTGCTGTCAGGGTGGTATGAATAACCCGGCTGGAGATCCCTTCCCCCTCTCTGCTGGGGAAACTTAACCCTATCCTAGCTGAACCAGGACATAATCCACCCCTTTATTCTTTACTATCTGTGTCATGTCCAGCTACCATTTAGCAGTTAAAAATAATAAAATAACAATTTACAAAGGCACAGCATAATTCACGGTGTGTTCTCACCCAGAACCAAGTCCCCCTGTGGTACACATCGGACCTCTCCACAGTCCTGCATCACCCACCAGGTACACCCAGGTCCTTGGGCAAAAGCAATCCCGTGGATGGGTTTGCCTTTACCTTTGCCTGGTGCAGGACTAAATCAGACCATTTTTCCCAATATATTCCTCATGCGTAGAACCGGGACTTTATCCCCATCTACAGCACATGGAGGTTTTGACTGAGCTGGGCCAGCTCGACTAGCAGATCCTCTTGTGTTGACTAGCCAGGTGGCCTTTGCTAGATGCATGTCCCAGTCTTTGAAGGTCCCACCTCCCAGTGCTTTCAATGTGGTTTTTAACAGTCCATTGTAGCGCTCGATCTTCCCAGAGGCTGGTGCATGGTAGAGGATATGGTAGACCCACTCGATGCCATGTTCTTCTGCCTAAGCATTTATGAGGTTGTTTCAGAAGTGGGTCCCATTGTCTGACTCAATTCTCTCTGGGGTGCATGTCGCCACAGGACTTGGGTTTCAAGGCCCAGGATGGTGTTCCAGGCGGTGGCGTGGGGCGCTGGGTAAGCTTCCATCCATCCAGTGGTTACTTCCACCATTGTGAGCACGTGGCGCTTCCTGTGGCGGGTCTGTGGCAGTGTGATGTAGTCGATCTGCCAGGCCTCTCCATATCTATATTTCAGCCATCGCTCTCCATTCCGCTGGGGCTTCACCCGCTTGGCATGTTTGATTGCAGCACACGTCTCACATCCGTGGATGATCTCTGTGATGGTGTCAATGGTGAGGTCCACCCCTCGATCTCGAGCCCACCTGTATGCTGCATCTCTACCTTGGTGGCCCGAGGTCTCATGGGCCCACCAGGCTATGAACAGTTCACCTTTGCGCTGCCAGTCCAAGTCCACCTGAGCCACTCTAATCTTAGCAGCTTGGTCTGCCTGCTGGTTGTGTCGATGTTCCTCAGTGGCCCGACTCTTGGGTACATGGGCATCCACATGGCGCACCTTCACGACGAGGTTTTCCACACGGGCTGCAATGTCCCGCCATACTTCAGCAGCCCAGACGGTTCTACCCTTACGTTGCCAGTTGTTCTGCTTCCATTGCTGCAACCATTTCCACAGGGTATTCACCACTGCCCACGAGTCGGTGTAGAGGTAGAGCCTTGGCCACTTTTCCCGCTCAGCAATATCCAAAGCAAGCTGGACGGCTTTCACCTCTGCAAACTGGCTCGATTCACCCTGTCCCTCAGCAGCTTCAGTGACCCATCGTGTGGGACTCCATACAGCAGCCTTCCATTGTCAATGTTTTCCCACAATGCGACAAGACCCATCAGTGAACAGGGCATATCGCTTCTCCTCATCCGGCAGCTCGTTATATGGTGGGGCCTCCTTAGCACGTGTCACCTCCTGTTCTGGTGACATCCCGGAATCTTTGCTCTCTGGCCATTTCATAATCACCTCTAGTATCCCTGGGCGGCTGGGGTTCCCTATTCGAGCCCGTTGTGTTATCAACGCAACCCATTTACTTCACGTGGCATCTGTTGCATGATGCGTGGAGGAGGCCTTTCCTTTGAACATCCACCCCAGCACCGGCAGTCGGGGTGCCAGGAGGAGCTGTGTTTCAGTGCCGACCACTTCTGAGGCAGCCTGAACTCCTTTGTACGCTGCCAGTATCTCCTTCTCAGTTGGTGTGTAATTAGCTTCAGAGCCTTTGTATCCCCGGCTCCAAAAGCCTAGAGGTCAGCCTCGGGTCTCCCCAGGTGCTCTCTGCCAGAGGCTCCAGGTGGGGCCATTCTCCCCGGCTGTGGTGTAGAGCATGTTCTTAACCTCCTGCCCTTCCCGGACTGGCCCGGGGGCTACTGCTTGGGCAATCTCCCGCTTAATCTGTTCAAAGGATTGTTGTTGCTCAGGGCCCCATTCAAAATTGTTCTTCTTACGGGTTGCGTGGTAGAGAGGGCTCACAATCAGGCTGTAGTTCGGGATGTGCATCCTCCAGAACCCCACAGTGCCCAGGAAAGACTGAGCCTCCTTTTTAGAGGTTGGTGGGGCCATGGCTGTTATCTTGTTTATCACCTCCATTGGGATGTGGCGATGCCCATCTTGCCATTTTATCCCTAGGAATTAAATTTCCCTCGCAGGCCCCTTAACTTTCTTTTGCATAATGGCAAAGCCGGCCTTCAGGAGGATTTCAATTATTTTCTTCCCTTTCTTAGAGACTTCCTCAGCTGTGTCCCCCCATACAGTGATGTCATCAATGTACTGCAGGTGTTCTGGAGCCCCACCTTTCTCCAGTGCAGCATGGACCAGTCCATGGCAAATGGTGGAGCTGTGGTTCCACCCCTGGGGCAATCGATTCCAGGTGTACTGGATGCCTCTCCAAGTGAACGCAAACTGTGGCCTGCACTCTGGCGCTATCAGAATGGAGAAGAACGCGTTAGCAATGTCAGTCGTGGCGTACCACTTGGCTGCCTTCGACTCCAGTTCATACTGGAGCTCTAGCATGTCCGGCACTGCAGCACTCATTGCTGGCGTAACTTCATTCAGGCCACGGTAGTCCACAGTTAGCCTCCATTCGCCATTAGGCTTTCTCACTGGCCATATAGGGCTGCTGAAGGGTGAGTGAGTTTTGCTGATCACCTTCTGGCTTTCTAGTTGACGGATCAGCTGATGGATGGGGACCAGGGAATCTCGGTTGGTGCGGTACTGCCGCCGGTGCACCGTCCTGGTAGCAATCGGCACTCGCTGCTCCTCAACCTTAAGCCGCCCCACCACTGAGGGATCCTCTGAGAGGCCAGGTAAGGTGGACAACTCCTCAACCTCCTCCAGGGCAGCTACACCAAAAGCCCACCGGTACCCTTTTGGGTCTCTGAAGTTCCCTCTCCTGAGATAGTCGATGCCCAGGATGCACGGGGCATCTGGGCCAGTCACAATGGGGTGCTTATGCCAGTCCTTCCCAGTCAGGCTCACTTCAGCTTCCAGTAGGGTCAGCTGTTGGATCCTCCTGTCACTCCGGAGTTGCAGATGGATTCAACCCCACTGGAGCTCGATGGCATCAGGGTGCACTGTGTGCCAGTGTCCACCAAAGCCTTATACTCTTGTGGGTCTGACGTGCCAGGCCATCAGATCCACACTGTCCAGTAAATCCGATTATCCCTTTCCTCTACCTGGCTGGAGGCAGGGCCCCTCTAATCCTGCTCATCATCACTCACTTCTTGCAAGAATGATTTACTGGTCCCCTCAAGAGGATCAGACATAACGTTCACCATTCTATTCTGCCTGGGGGATTTCTGACTGGACACTGGAGCTGCGCTCCTCTTGGAGGACTCCCCTTTTGTGATGGTCTTCCCTTTCAGCTGCTCTACTCGTGCAGCTAGGGCGGCAGTGGGCTGTCCATCCCACCTCCTCGTGTTTTCTCCATGGTTGCGGAGGAAAAACCACAGGGTGCCTCGTGGTGTGTACCTTCTGCTGCCTTTCTCTTGGGTGGGGAAACGTTTACTTCTAATGGCTGAGACATTAGCCCGTGCAGGTGGAATGTAGGACACTTGCACTTTCTGGACCCTCTGAGACATCTCCTTTACAGCTGAGACCCAGGAATTTTGGGATGAAGGGAGATTTCCTTCATATTGCCGGAGCTTGCCAACCACTCCATCCACTGTTAGAGTCTGGGTGTCTGTCCACCAGGACACTATTGCCAATGCTTTCGAGTGTGCTTCTGGTGCGCTCTTCAGGAACTTTCTCCACATCAGGTGTGTGCAAGGGGCCTGATCTGGGTCCATGGGTGACTGCTCACTATTCAGATCACCATAGATCATCTCAAACACAGCCAGTTCCCTGAGGTTCTGGATGCCTTTCTCAATGATGGTCCATTTGCCTAGCTGACATAGGATATCATCCTTGTAGGGGTGCCTCTCCCTTACACTGAGCAGGAGTCGCTTCCAAAGGCTGAGGGTTTGAGTCTGTTTCCCTATTTCCCTATCAATGCCAGCATCCTTGGCCAAAGGTCCCAGCTGCTTGGCCTCTCTCCCCTCCATCTCAAAAGCACTGGCTCCATTGTCCCAGCATCGGAGCAGCCAGGTGCAAATCTGCTCGCCTCCCAGGTGGCCAAAATCTCTCCGCATATCTCGCAGCTCAGTCGGGGATAGAGATCGGACGATCACCACTGGCCCTTCCTCCTGTTCCCGTGCTGGGCCTGGCTCATCCCCATCCCCCACTTTGCAAGCTGACTTTCTGGTATATTTGGTTTTCTGTATCGGGGCAACTGATACCGGCACTGGCTGGCTCTCTGGCTCAGTCCCTATGCTGGTGGAGGCGACTGATATTGACTCTGCCTGTCCCCCCAGCCCAGCTGCTGTATCACTAAATTCACTGTCAGGTCCTGCAGCCCTTTCTCACCCTTGAGGGCAGTGGGTGGTTAATTATTGGCAAGTCCCCAACACATCGCATTGACTTGTGTCTCCTGGGTTTTGCCAGCTTGGTAACACACCCTTTTTAATCACTCCATCCGCTTACCAGGGCTCTGCATTTGTTCAGGAGTGAAATTCCAAAGCATTGGAGGTGCCCACCGACTCAGGCCTTTGCCCATCTTTTCCCACACCCCTTGCCAGTCACTATTATCTGACCTCGGGGCAGGTTTCTGGGCACTGCTACCGTTAGAGAAGTGCCGCATGGCCCAAAACAAGATCTGGCCGCAGATTGTGCCGCAAATACACTGGCCTGCAGGCTCCAAGGATAACTGAAACTCCCCAAAGCCGAGAGGATCTCTTCCTCTGGCTCACCCATAGAGGGGGTGAGACCCCTAACAAAAGCCCAGGCAGCAAACAGGTACTGGCCCGCCCCCACCAACAGCAATACAAGCACATTATAAGTAGTCAGGAGACAGTATAACTAAACAAGCCCCTTTATACATTTTCCACCAACAACAAACCTCAGCACTGGGAACACAGAGCGGATATAAGGAATAATCCAGCCCCACCACGCAAGCAAGTGGGCCAGCATTGCAAACATTTTCTTATCAAACAGTACAAATACAAACAGAAAAAATTGCACCCCACAGATTGCTCCAACACACTCTGGTCAGGGTCTGTCCCTTTTTTAGCCTTATTTCAACCCTCTTGTGCCCCACATTGGGCGCCAAAGAAGGCTGTGCTGGTTGAGGCCGTGTTGGGACTGGACGTTGCCATTGTCCCTCCCTCACCCTCAGATCGAGTAGGGCACAAACCCAGGGGTTGAAATAAGGAGAAATTTAGTACAACAGTGTGATAAATAGCAATCTGAGCAACAACAATAACAACAACAATAAACAGTAATAACAGTAAACAAGACAAAAGACATACAGAGAAATACTGCAGTGAACACAACCAGCCTGCCGCGCGTGCTTCCTGCGACAAAAGCCACAAAGGAAAGCTTCCCGCGCTGTTGCGCCGGACCTGACGTCAGCATGGTATGAATAACCCGGCTGGAGATCCTTTCCCCTTGCTGGGGAAACTTAACCCTATCCTAGCTGAACCAGGACAGTAATGCTGTATCTTAGAAAAAAAAAAAAAAAAAAAAATCTGTCAACTGAGATAAAAAGGCAGAGTTGCAGCAGGTTTTGACTATTCATGCTTTTCTACCACGTTATTGTATAGCAGACTCAGGGTGACTTTAGAAGTAAATTAGCCAGTTTGCGCATACAGTCTTATTATGGAGAAAGCCCAGATGGGCCTAAAACACAAATCAGGCATATAAATTCAAGTCAGATATCTGAGTCATGACAGCTGAAGTCAAAAACCATGGGAAAGTTAGTAAAGCTAGTGGTGTTCATTTAATGTAAATAAATTATATGTAAAAATAGCTGATATTCCTTGCATTCCAACTGTTTGATAACATTGAGAGATTTTATCTTCCAATGGGAAAAAAAAATAGGATCTAGGTATTATTTCCAAATTTATTATTCAAATGGTAAAATTCATGAAAGCAGAAATTAAAACATGAAATTCTTTACATTGATTCAAAGGAATATTTTACCAAAGATTGCACAAGTTGTCTTTCACTGAATGGCCAAACTTGGGTGTGATGTTAGAAAAAGGGACCTCCCTTTCAATGTATTTGAATCCTCTCAACATTCTTTGACATCATTTAGTAAAAGCTTTTTCATTCGATTTTACTTTTGATATATTCTTATAAACATACACTTAGAATATGATTTCTCGGTAAGTTCTTTTGGCTAACCAGAGCAGTATACAACTACACAACTGTATAACAATTACACAGTTGTACAATGAGCTTATTAAAGTTTGTACAAAAAAACCTCAGAGCACTTCCTGGTTTTAGGCTATTTACCAGTGTTACTGTATTGACCCATGTCGGAGCTGATCCAGCCTAAGCAGTAACTTCCAAGGAGTAGACAAATAATCACCTGCTTGATTTTTTGCGGGAAAACTGATCAGAAAATGTCCATTCCCCCCTCTGTGCATATACTGCACTGTCAGAATAGGTAATGGGAAATATTCATGTTCATACGAAGGAGAATACTCCCTAAAGCATTTTAACCTTCTTTTATGAAAGCACATAAAAAGTCTTGACTCTTATAGATTTTTGTTAAAAGATGACTCTGTTTGAACCTTCCCAGAGCTACCATACTCAAACTAACAACCTACTATCATAAAAAAAAAAATCAAAAAAAAAATCAATAAAAAGCACAGACAAATAGAAAACAAAATATCTATTTAATGCTTACATAATTATCACTGGATGGCAATGCTAGACACCTGGGACTAACTGTATATTGCCACTCATTTTGTGTGCTGTTATTAATTGTTTTAAAATGTGAGTTATCCACAAATTTTCCTTACTATAAAAATTTCAGATACAACAAAGTTGTAACTTCTGTTGATCTCTTTAGTGATGAATCAGAATACACATTACTTCATGAATGACCATTTATTATAGACAAGAATGCATTTTATAGGCATTGTAAGGTGGTTTTTTTTTAAAACTTTCACAGGAAGTTGCATTTACTTGCATTTTACTGCAATGCTTATGGATTCAGCTGCAGTGAAGAAAAAAGGATTTTCTGGAAAGCTTCTAGGCAGACATTTTGATCATGAAAAAAATCTTATTTTAACATAGTTGTTTATTAAATAGTAACTAGCTCCAGTTACAGATATTTGAGTCTTTTTTTTTTTTAATAAAAAGGTAATTATTCTTATATAGCTGCTTGCATTCATGCAATTTATTGCAAATTTAGTATCAAATTACACTAAATTCTAGTCCTGTTTAATTCTAATACACTAGCACTGAGTCTTGTTCTTTTTATTGAAACCCTGTATCATTCCTAAAACCCATCAAGCTCATGAAGTTAGTAGAATTAATCAGTAGTTAATAGATTTAATCAAGGAAGGAGTAAAATTTGTTCAAATGGTGATGTTATATGTTTTCACGACCATTTTCTCATCCTATGTGTTTCTCTTTGCCAGTGGTCTTCAGGATACCAGCCTCTTTTCATCATTCCACCAACAATGGAGTTCTAATATAGGAAAAACAGGGTACTTTTAGATGTTATCTGATCATGTAAAGGAAAGTGAATTTTTACTCCACTTAAAACAGAAAATAAAATTAACTATCTCATGACACATGATTTTTTGTGGCAGTCAGGTTTCCTGCTATATTCTACCTACCAGAAAAAAGATGGCCAATCATAGCCAAACATTATATTTGAAGAGCTGAAATAATTGTTGTTATTGATCAAACTTCGTAATTTGAAGTTATTCTCATATTAAAAATGTACTGGGGCTAGCTCCTAGTGCACTTGCTTAAATTAAGTATGAAATTATCGGGAAAATGCCCTTAGGGAGCACTATGGCTTCCTAGAATACAGAGGGATCTCTCTGGTGCTGTAAAGATGATATTGAACATTTTTCATGACATAGTACTTCTAGTTGTTTCTGGAAAAAATGCCAGAGGTGAAGAAAGGCAAGGTCTAAGTAGCCCTTCAGGCAGTATAAATTCACTAGAAACCATCTCAGCACTGGATCAAGCTAAAGAGTTGGAACGTTTGGAAAAGTTGTAAGATGCCTTTACTGCTGTCTTGTCTTTGTATGAGTGGCACAAAGTATGTCTTTGGCACTGAGCAAAAATAGGGGCACGTCTTCAGAACATATTTAATATTTTTATTCATTCTAAGTAAAAAGTATTCCTGTCCTGGGCATAGTATTTTGGGTTAGAATTCTTAAACTATATAAATCACTGACCTTTACTGAACCTAATTCTTTGGTGTTTCCTGATTCCAGAGCCTGAACAAAAATTGCGAGATTTTGTAATATGAGCCCATCCAGCTTCTACATGAAACAATGAAATTCTAATCCACTATGTTTATATATATATAAATAAAAATGTAACAAAAAAATATTATTAAAATTTGTGTTGATGGTGTATCATGTAATCCCTTTGCCCACTCAAAAATTCTGCTCAGTATTCCATATACAATAATAAAATATCCCACAGCTCTCTGCTATAGTTTTCAGAGTCCTTTAGGAATAACGTCAAAGGGCATTAACATTTGATGGATGTCACTAGAACAATATTGCTCCTTTTTGACAGCGTTTAATGATTCAGGTCACTAGTCTAAACTCAGTGGCTTTGTCAAGTACACAAAAATCATTTCTTCAAAAAAAAGTACAGGAATGTGAGCGTTTTCTTTTGAAGGAAAATGTGAATCCATCTCAGACACTTAATTTTCATACCTGCACCATATGAAAATGAAGTAAACGTACAATAATCAATTCAAAATTGCTTTCTTTATTTGTGCTCATAAATGTTCTATAAAGGCAACAAGCAAATAATGCATTCAGGGGCATATAAAGAAGCCATCACAGAAAAAGGAAATGTATTCACTTCAGTTCTTTTATGAATTAATTTTTACTGAAGTTGCTTTTTAAGTAATTGAAAGCTGAACAAACAGAGCTATATTAACAGTAAATGCTGTTATACTTATAGGCAGAGACTTATCAAGATATTCCTTATAACTATTAGAAAGTCAGCAACACCTAATTACAAAATTATCTTCTTTTTCTCTCTTAAATAGTAAAACATAAAAGTTGCTTTCTAAAAATCACTATTTTTATATGTGAGATCAGTGTCTTTTAATTTTTATGTTTAGAAGACCTAGACAGTTTAAAATAATTTTGAGGAAGGTCTTTCCAAGAAATACCTTATTTTACTGGTAATAAAGATTAAAGAAATTTGTCTTTGTATGCAAATACTGTTAAAATGTTTAAGTGAAAGAGAATTATTTTTTTTTTCCCTCTTAAGTTTTAAGGATAAGTGGTTTTGCCATATGACAGGTTGCCTTTTTAATGCCACAGAATACAGACCTCAGACAACACCGAGTGCTTGTGTTATAGCTCAGTCAGCTCCCTGGATGATGTACTGTACCTCTACTCCAGGCACCAGTGCTACCTGCATCTACATCAGCTAAAGATCCAGACTTTAATATTCACCAGGCTGTCCTTCTTTTCAGGTGTCTCTACAAGCACTGCTGCATTCACCTCAGTTACAGGAATTCCATACAAATTCACATATAAAAAATAAAAAGTGTACTACAAAAAAGCCCATGAAACTGGGAATGTGATTTTGTTTGCAAAAGAAGGTGTCTGTATGTAGATACTCACATGTGAAATAGAGATCAGCTCATTTGCACATTAGATACCTACTGTCAATTGAAATTCCCTCAAGTATCTTTCCATCCATAATACCACTAGGATTCTGGTCTACTCTGGGTTCTGCATTGTATTTGCATCAGTGAGGATACTTCCGATAACTTAGATCATCTAAAATGACACAAGGTGCCTTCATGCATGGAACTGACCCATGTGCTTTTTCAGTATGGTCATTGGAGGTTAAAGAGCAGTTCAGCCCTCTGTAACATAGAAATTTAAAGTGGGATTCCAGAGTATAAGTATTTAATGCCATTTTTGACACTTTGAGACATTTCAGTCATGCTTATGTGGCTAAAAGATAATATGTAAAACATACAAACACCCATCCTTCTGAAATCAAGAGATGAATGAAGCAGAAGAGCATATCTCACTGTGTTTACAGTGACAACAGATGCCTCTGGGAAACTTAATCCTGTGTTTGGATGGCTGATGAGCTAAACAGGTTTTGAGAATCTATTTGCAACATTGACAATATTGACTAGATAAGTAGATATCCATTGGAGTCCTAATCTCTGAGCTAAATTTTACCCTGAGTGATGACAGTAATTTCACCACTGTTTTTCCTTATCTCTTTGAAGTGCTATAACTTTTTATACTGGATATTAGGGAAACTCCACAGCCATGCACAGTTCTCTGATTGTTGAACTTTATTTGTGATGTACATGAGATGTAAACGTGTATGGGACCTCAACTGATCTGTTCTCGTACTACTTTGCTAATTCTCATTGCCAGGTTTGAATTCTAATCTGACAGTAATAACTGAGTAAACAATTTATGTGTTGGGGTTTTTTTGTTTGTTTGTGGTGTTTTTTTTTTTAAAACAAACAAAACATTTTGAATACCCAGAAAATCAGCTATTAACCGTAACATACACATAAGGTATTTAAGGCATAGTGACCACATAGACCTATTTTAGAAAGTGTACCATTGGGGTGTGGCAAGCTCCCAGCCCTCTGTGTACTGCAGAATCAGGATTTAGTGTTTCTTGTACTAAATTTTTCATGTTCATGTTTTTATAGCTGAGCTATGGCTTGGTAGCTACTAACAATGAGCAAACACAAAGTCAAATAGTCTTGTTAAAGGTGGTGTGTTCCATTTAAATAAGTAGTCTGTTTTATGGAAAACCAAACTGCATTCTAATTAACCCATCTATTTCCAAATGTACTTAACCCATGGCTAAAAAACATGTGATGGACTCACTGTGTATTCTTTCTTCTTCACAGATATGAATTTACAATTATGTAAGAAATATTGCATGAGGCTAGTGAAATGTCAAGTAACATGAGTGTGAGAAGTTTTTGTTGATTTTTTCTGACAAAGCCAAGTTTCACTAAAATATAGTATTTCATTACTCCAGAACATTTTTTCTAAACCTTCCACTGAACTGAAGGTAGTATTCTGAGATTTTGTGCACGTTCCTGACAAAACTGTCTTAGACTAAGGGATAATGGAGGATGCCTGTCAATGGCACAGGATTTTATGCATCCAGTGCAGAAATGAGCACCTTCAACACACCACAGCTCGTCTGTAGGAACAACATTATCACATTCAAATTGTTAACAGCAGCAAGCCAGATTCAGAGGTTTAAGAAAATTAGCCAGCAGGGTCTAAGAAAATTCTAACATGCTGGAAATTTGGGATAAAATACCCCATAAGTAGCTTTAACCCACTTTGGACCCGCTCTGCTCCCAAACATTTCCTGTACATCCAACACTATGTTTTTTAGCTTTTCTGGGTGCAATACAGATTACGTTAATTGAAATTTCACCAGATTTTTTTTTTTAATCTCCTTTTTATATTATAAAAATATTCCCCTTTCCTTCAACCAAGAACATACCTGAAGACAATAAAGTGCATGGATATTAAGGACCAATTTGTAAAAGCAAAATTAATTTTGTAATGGAAAACTTAAAGGCATTCATAATTGTTGACACAAATTACAGCATTTAAATATGTAACGAGATGACTGAACCTGAAAATTAGCTATCTCAATAGTTACATGCAAACACTTGGTTTGCAATTATGTGTCCACACTGCTGATTCTGGAAATGACTGCAGGTGCAAAATTGAAGCCTGGGTTATGTCTCCTTTTAAAGTATGATCCTTAATATAATTTGTGTTTTAATATGCATTTGCAGCATAGATTGTAATTGTTTCTCTAGAGCTGATATCTATGATGTGAATACATAACATCAGTAGCACAGTTTGCATATTATAGCTCCAGAATACCAATTGTATTTTAAAATGCCTATTGATTGGAAAATAGTAATTTGTGTACGATGTGCAGAAGCTACTGAAGTGGTTTTGTGCTTTTTTTGCATTGTAGTTTACTAGTTCATATCATGTATTATGCCTACTAAAGTTAAAAGAATATTGCAAAAAAACAGAAAACGCATCCTAAAATTTAAAGTTCCTCATTTGCTTTGAAACCTTTTTCCACCAATATGACATGTTTAAAGTGCAGCTTTTCATAAAACAGATTTTCTTTTACTGTTTTATTCATCTCTCTGTTATTTCTTAATCCATTGATAAAAACCTTGATGGTGAAAGGGTATTTTTGTGACGTCCAGAAACCATCCAAAATATTCCAACTCTCTCTTTTTCACCACTCTGAAAATACATCCATTTTACTACTTCTGTTTACTGCTACTTTCACTAAGAACCTGGAGGAAAGCTTCAGAAGCTCTTTTTACAGCACTGCATGGTAGTACGGTAATCAGAAACTGAGGAAAAGAAAACATTAAATTCTTTTTCACTCACTTTTCCATATCCTGGATGTGTACATCTGCAAGTAAATCTGGCCAAACAACACATTTTCTCTTTTTTAATTAGAATGAGAAGCAAAGTAAAATTACTCTTTCTTTTTTTTTTTTTTTTTTTTTTTCCCTCGTGCAAGTCTAAGTTTCTAGGAACATACACAACAGCACACTCAGACCCACATCAATTTTTTGGTATTTGCAAACTATTCTCTTTTTTTTTTTGGGGGGGGGGGGAGGGGAGCGAAGGGGGAGCCTATTATTATATTGGCTATGTGTCTAATGTATAACATCACTATTATTTCTAAATAGGGCATATTATTTTAAAAGTAAGACAGTGATCATCAATTCTGGATTGTAGATAATAAAATGAAGATACTCTTGACTGCTCATGTGCAATATGGACATTCCTATGATGAATACTCAACTGACAAATATGGAAGGAAAATATATTAGTGGAAATATAATAACTAATAATGAAATTCAGAAATTATGTCATGAAATGTTTGTCCTTTTCTTCAAATTGCTATTAAAAAGTCGAACTAAAAAAAACAAAAGAGGGCTTAGAAATTACAAATCCCTTCACCTTCAGTAGTCATATTATTTTTACTTTGGAACACAGACATTACTTATAGGACTAATTTTCTGAGTCAAATATTGAACAACAGAAAAGATTAATATTTTCACTATTGTAATATTTTCAGTGCTACCACTAGGTACACTAGTCAAAGAAACATGTCCCAAGAAAGAGAACAGGTACTCAGCATACAATTCCCAAATGGTATTTTAGTGAAAGTAAGAAGCAGTTCAATGTTTTGCTCAACTGTTTCCATTGAAGCTCTTCTCAGTTGGAATTGGTTTTGGTCAGTTCAAATTTGGAAAAAAAAAACCAGACCTAAAATGAAAATCATATAAAAAGTATTTTCTAGAACATACATATATATGTATGTATGCAGGTATGTATATACGTATATAATTTATGATGAAAAAAGTAAGTGTTGTAGAAACTCCAGTTTCTACTTGTGAATGATTGTAAAATAATATTTTTAAACAGCTTTCCTCCATAGGAATGTGTGAAGACTAAGACCTGATAATCCTAGATGGTTTTGGAAATTGCTCTTTTGCAGTATTCAGCCAGCATTGTTCGTAACACAACATGTATTATAAAGTACCACAGTCTAAAACAAATCCTAATTTTATCAGAGGAAGACCACAGCTTGCTTCCTATTACCAGACTTTATTCTGCCTTGAAACACAGGAGATCACTGCTTCTTTTGCAGATACAGCACTTCTTTCAAAATTAAGCTTCTTTCCTCCTTAGCATTTCCATCAAGTTTTTTCTGTAATCCATAACATACTTATAAACCGTGTTTTTACTGTGTGGTATTTAATTCATACGATGCTGCATTACTGCCAATTTCTTACCAGTTTCCTGATTACTAGGGCCTAAATGCTCCCCAAATTATCTGTTAATAAACAGGAAAAATACCTAACAGTACTATTGCTAATATGACAGAAAAAACCAACACAAATGTAGTGTAAAGAATAGGTCTCCATTTGGGGGAAATGTGCTGCAACTCTAATGGCTGAGCTTTTGATGTGAATTTACAAAGGGAACAGGATATTTCTTAGGCTTGCACTGAAGATTAGCTTTTTATTTGTAAGGAATAGTTGTTTTTGGAGTTTGTAATATGCTTCTTCAAGACCTATCATGGCACTATCAAGTCCAGTTACAATTGAACTATCAAGGGATTAATTTCCTTGACATAATGTTTAGTTCTAGTGGGTAAATATTAGAGTCTTGATCAGCTTGAAAAATCAGACAAACTGCAGTTGTAGTGAAAAAAAATCAGTAAAGAACATTTGGAAAAAAAAACCCACTATAATGAACTGAATGGGTACACAGTTCCTTAATGAAAGGCAAACTAAAATTTTCATTTCAGTTTGACAGCTATATTGATGGAAAAATCTTTAACCCAATATAAGACTGTGTGGAGAAGGGATGCAAATGTGTATTTCCATTACACTTATGGCCATGTCTGCTACACACTTGCACTTGCAGGGGGGAGAGTAACTTTATAATCTACTAGTAGCCTTATAAGAATTTTCAAAAACACTGTTACTAGGTGTCTCTGGACACTTAATAAGTGACTTATGGTTAGTTCTTCAAAAACACTTAAAGATGTAGTCAGACATCTATTAACATTTCTAAATTACCTCCTTGGGTATTTTCTGGAGTATACATTTGTGCCATTAATGTCTAAATAATTTGAAAATCTGTACGGTTCTTCACCAATCTAAACGGTGTGGAAGCTAAAGTCCTATTTGCCATAAACAACCAAAGTTTAACCAAACACTCTCTAATTGCTTATATGGATAAATACCAGCAATGAGTACAGTATATAAACTAAGTACAAAAATTGTCATTTAATAGTTGAAAAGTAGGAAAAATATTGAGGTAGGGAAGTTTTAAAAATGAAGTAGAAAAGTGAGGATATCTCAAATCCTGTTACTAATTATCAACATATGCAGGCTTATACTTACCAACAATAAGTAGACTTACCATTGAAAATAGGGTGGACTTTCATATCAGACATCACATCATGAGTTCTGGGTGCTATTCACTGAATTCCGTTATTCAGTATTTTTATTCAAGTATCTCTAAAGGCTGATATTATTATACCTCTATCTGCCAACATAACATGCAGCTATAACTAGATGAACATTTCTGAGATACACAAGCACCCTGCAGAATTCCAGCCAACTTAACTAAACTTTTAGTGATGAGTTTTATAAAAGTTTGGTTCACTTTTTATCACCACAGTTGCTGTCTGGGATCATTGAGACCACAGATACCAGACAACAAGAAAACTATTTCTTGCACTGCTTCCAGCATGATTTAAGGATGAAAGAATTTCAGAAAGGTTTCTTAAACTTGTAATAGGAACAGAACAAATCCTACAAACTCTGTAAGATTATCTGGTCATTATGTTCCTATGGAACAGAACAGAAAAAAATATGGTCACACAAAATGTACCAGTAATGAATTTTTGAAATATCCAAGGGCCAATAAGTAGAGGGAACCTAACCTATCTTCCTAAGCAGGTGATTTTGTCTTCTTCTCATATCCAAAATGCATTTCTCCTAAAATCTTTCATGTTGCAGGCATTTAAGTCTTCTTCTTGTCACGATACAGCGAAACACATTTTTAAAGTACCTTTCTATCTGATTTAACTTTCTATGCTATTATGTATCTGAAGCTTTATTTATTTACTAGATATAAGTTTAGAATATCAGAAAGCATTATAATCTCAACATAGAAAGAGCAAAATTAAATGACCACTTTAAAAACAAAACCAAACCAAAACCACCTCTCTAAAACATCCAGCACATCCAGCGTGTAACCCCAGAAGTTCCATCAGCTTTTAGATATCCTGATATCTGAAGAGGATCCTTAAAGGTAAACTACTGACATTAAAAAGAACAAATACTACTATTATCTGACCCTGCATACTGGCAGGTGTATGGAAAGGTGATTCGTGTAGCTCATGTATGACCTGTCGTTTTATCAGTAGGGAGACAAATGTATTCCTTGATTGCATTTTCATATTTCTACCAGTTATGTTCCTAAAATGGAAAAAATATTTTTGAAAAGCTATCTTTCAACCTTTAAAGTTCCTAGTAAAGGAAATGAAGAAAATTCTGACAAGGAAAGTGGTTGGAGAGCAGTAATCAAGGTTCCTGGAAAATGACTTGTATTGATAACTTTATAGAATGATAACTCAGAAATTTCTAATTCCTCCAGTCCTGCCTTCATGCTTCATGATGCATACCCACTTTTTTAATTTTTTTTTTTTTTTTAATGCATTTAATGACTTTGTTCAGGCTTCTTTTTACATGATCTTAGGTATCAGTTGGTTTTGGTACTCATCTGGTATATAGACAATTTTAAGAGGCACCAAATTCCTGAGATTAAGTAGCCATAAACCTTTCTCTGTCCAGTGGAGAGGAAGAAATAGCCATATACACTAATGCAAATAAAAGGCATGGTCTTTATTAGAGAAAAAGAGTCTGCTTAATATGTTGTTAAACTCTAAGGGCTTTAACTTGTGAATATCTAAGTATCTAAGCAGACACACAGCCACTGGGGATGATAGTCATTCAGCTCAAGTATAGGAATAGGATTGCTTCTGCTACAGGTGGTTATGCTCCTTCACTGAAGAGTAATGCCTAATATCTGGGACACTGCCCAGGACGTGGCTGAAGGACAGTACAGCCCACGAAGCTCCAACCTGCGTCCTGGCAGAAGTGTACCATCAGGTGCCCTGTGTTCTACAGCTGAGAGGAAGAACAGGCTAGACTCAGCCCCATGTTACAATTATCTCTAAAGATATGCATATAAGCAAGGTGAGAAAGTGACAAAACCATTACAAAAAATCTCTCGTGTTGTTTTGATTTTTCTTTTTCAATTTTCATTTCAGTGAGAGCTGCAAATTTCTCCCAGATGCCCAGAAGTATGTTTTCAACTGATGTGTTAGACCACTGTTCATTTTCTTGGAGGAAAAATTGAACAATTATATGTTGCCTCAGTTGTCTGTTGCAATGAAGAATCTAGGAGTTCAAATGAACTTTTTCCATGGTTGTACTTTTTTAACATAGTAACATGGTTACAGCACATTTACAGCTGTCAGTTCATACTTTTTTTTTTAAAAAAAAGTATTGATGAAGCTATATATGATTATATAAGGCATGCATGATAATTAAACAATAGAGGCAAGTATCATTTTTTATGACATTGATATGGTCGTTACATCTTTATACATATACACACACAACTTGCTACTGAAAAAATATGAAAATAAAATATGGTTTATACAAAAAATATCCATGCATTTCGGTATTCAGACAATCCTTTTTGGAATTAAGTTTCAGTTATGTCACAGTAATGACTATTTTCTTTTATTGCTTAGTTTTGGAAATCAAAAATCAGGTACAAATGGACAAAATTTTCCTAAAGTGGGTCAACAAGTGGGTTGCTATGGGAAACTGAGAAGCTGAAAAATCTTTATACTTCCACTGCTTGAGGAAAATACTAGTTGCTTTTGTGTGCTTCCCATGTGGCTTCTCCTCAAGTGACATAATTTAAATTACATTATATTCTTCTAGACAAGATGCCTGACAGGGGTTATAAATATATATCCTTTATTTGTATAGGAAAACTGATAAACAAAATGAAGGATTGCTGTTTGGAAAATAATGATTTTAAAAAACAGTTCAGCTACTACTAGCTATAAATTAGAAGTATATTGGAAATATATTTGGATATTTATCTATTTGAAATGTTTCTCTTTCTTCTACATAATGGCTTGTAGCAATGCGGGGTTACAAGGTCCATTATCTTATATGACAACAACCACCTTTACAGGCAGTGTAAGTGGAATACAACATCCCTTAGAAAGTGCTTGTTAACTTCCTTTCTCTTCTACCCACCCTGCCCAGAGCATGGTGGAGAAAAGAGGGAAGGATAATTGCAAGAATAACGGTATCAGTTAACTTGATAGATTATTATGTTATTGTAAAAGTTCTGCTTTGTAGAGCTTATACTATATCTTCCAACACTTCATGAAGTGAAGGTGCCTGTCTTTGCTAATAATCTATTTTGCTATTTTTTCTAGTATTTCGAGGTTTGAAAAGGAATTATGTTTTAAATTACTGACAGTGACAATGTTATGGATGTACATCGATGTCCTTATGTACATTATAAATTACATTAGAGACCAGCCTATTGATGTCTTACACCACAGAGATGTTATCTGCTAACAGATTTGCTTTAGGTATATTCTCTCTCTTGGTGCATTCTGAACTAGATTCCTGCTAGAATGTGAATACTTTGAGTTTAGACTTTATTATACACATTTGCCTCTATACATTGACCTGCCTGCAAGCATGTTAGTACAATCCCTTGCTCCACAGGCAGTCATATTGCTGGGAAGGGCAAGGTAGGAATTTTTATATGATTTCTGAACAAGCTGTTCTGGTCACCTACCTGCAGGCTTAAGCTGTCTGGAATTACCTACATATTGACTGCTCTGGGAAGTTATTTTAAGAATCAAATTACATTTACTTATATGTAGCTTCAGAGTTGTCCCCAAGCCTGAACTGATCCTGCACAGTAGAAGTTTTTATTTACTGCCTTCCAAGAGCAGTACAACTTTAAGATTCCCTCAACATTTAATAAGAAAAATACCCCAGATACTGTATACTGAATGCAGGGTTACAGGGAACTGATCACAGAGTGCAGTCAGTTAGTACAAGTATGCATAGTACATAAACTATATCAAGGTCTTTGTTCAGAAAATACATTTAGATCAATGACTGTTCTTCCTACTTTTGGTACCTACCCTTAGAGCAAAAATCAGCAAGTCACTTTGGCAATATACGTTTGTATTTTGAATCATCCGTTAGATTGCTCTGAAATGTTAGCCTTGCTTTCCACCACCCCCCACCCACCCCACCCAACATGCATTTCAGCATGTACAGATTATACATTTAGGTTTCTGTAACCCAGAGGGCTACAGCCCTATGAAGAAGAATTAGGGTCATTATAACTAGTAACAGTACCTTTTTTCTTTTTTTTTTTTTTTTTTTTTTTACTGTGGGAAAAATAATTCTAATGATTTTTACATGAAAAAAATTATTTGATATATAAGCAGTCTTGCTTTCTTACAGACACATAGATCAGGAAAAATTATGTGACCATGACACTAGACTTTTGCTCTAATTAGTGTTTATGAATTCAATGAAAGCAGATAAGAGGTGTTTGAAAACCTCAAAATTTCCCATATTAGGCACAGATGAAATCTCTTGTTGTTTCCTTGCATTTCAGATGCATTAATGAAAGTAGTAATAGTTGCAGACCTCATGCTATTTTGCTATATAGTCACGATTTGTCCTTTCACAAAAGAACATCAGAAAACTGCTGAGTATTACAGATATTAATGGTTGTTAGAAAAAGGTAATAAAGGGCTTCTCTTCTAAGCATTCCCAGGCTTTTATGTCATTATTCATGAATGACTAATGCATTTAGAGGACAGTAGCTCTGATATCCAAGGAAGCAATGATGAGCAGCAGGAAAGAAGGGTGCAAGGAAAGCAGTTCTTCACAGAACCCCAATACCAGGGTTGTGTGTAATATGTGAATTGAACAGAAGCAAACATGGATTATTTTTCAGGAATGTTAAGAGTAACACATCATTTGAAAAGAGAAGTAGGTCAAACCTGTACAGTGGTTGAAATATCTGAGGGTGAAGTGTGGGGTGGGGATGGTAACAGAAAGAAAAGTAAAACCAGACCAGACAAGAGTAGACCAGACTAAAATTTAGTAACTAGCAAAATACAATTCTTATATTTTTAGGTATTTTAATGGCACTATTTAAACTTTCAATAAAATTACATTATTTTTACACAGTAATTAACTGGTTTAGCAACATATTACAACATGAGCATCTAATTAGAACAGAAAAGAAACTGTTAAATCAAGTATATTGCATGATTTTTTAGCTAGCCAGTTGTTCAAGGGTATGTTTCCTTTGTAAATCACCAACTATATTCTCAAAGATACAGCCCCCATTCATTACTATGAAATAGCTGGGAAATGGTGTTGAAATAAGCAGCTGTGTATCAGTGATTGCTGTTATATTAAGCATGATCATTTTTCTTCTTTTTCTTCAACTATTATACTATCTTGGTGTATCAGAAATCGGGTTTGAGCAAATGCTGAACAAAGCCGCTGGGAATCTTTGCATTGACTTTGAAGGGTTTTGAAGTGGATTTTTTATAAGAGAAGAGTGCTCCAGAACCAGGAAGCACCCAGTTCACTCTGAAGTCTCTCATAGTGTTTTCAGAGTGTTTATAGCTTTCAGTACAGAAATTCCACTTGTGCTAACTATTAAGGATTTAAGTGAAATATAAACAGAACATCTAAGTGTCAGCTGTGGGGCAGGATGCATTTCACACTGAAAATGCAATCAGAATTATTTATTTTTTTTTAGTTATTGGGGAAGCTGAACAATTTTAAAGAAATGAATTAGTGTATTTTAGAACTGTGTTGGGTTTGTGTGTCAGGGTTTTTGGTACTGGGAGAGGGGACTACAGCGGTGGCCCCCTGTGAGAATCTTCTTGAAAGCTCCTCCAGCTCCAAGTTGTACCTGCCTTTGGCCAAGGCTGGCTGAGCCAATTCGTGACAGTGGCTGCACCTCTGTGATAATGTATTTAAGAAGGGGAACCTGGGAAGAGTTATAGGAGTTGTGAGAAAGAGTTGTGAGGAAGACACCTATGTGAACACCAAGGTCACTGGAAGGTAGGAGGAGGAATGGGGGGAGGTGCACTGGAGCAGAGCACCCCCCCGTATGCCGTGGTGAGATGGCGGGGCTGCTCACCTGCCACCCATGGATGTCTACGGTGGAGCAGATACCAATTTGTGGCCTGTGGGGCACCCGTGCTGGGACAGATGACTGCGCCCGAAGAAGGCTGGGACCCTGTGGGAAGAAGGCCCTGCTGTTGTAGTTTAGCACTGGGAGGACTGCAACATGTGAGGGTGACCCACACCAGAGCATCCTGGGAAGAATGCATCCTGTGGGGAGGACTCACAATGGAGAAAGTTTGTGGAGGACTGTCTCCTGTGAGAGGGGAACTACATGGAACAGGGAAGTGCTTCCCCCTCCCTTGCAGGAAGGAGCTGCAGACTGACCCAAAACCCTGTTTTACTGATTAAGGATACCAATTAAACTCGGACACCAGAGTGAAAAGAGTAGGTGTATTTTGCTGGTGATAACTAAATAATGTAACAGAGTAATACAGAAGACATGCAGTAAGAAAAGACAGAATAAGGCAGTTAAAGAAAACAAACAGGAAAATACAGGGTAATGCATCAAATCATTACAACATGAAAGGGAAAAGAGTGATTAAGAAAGATACATCACCACTTGTATACGTTACCATCATCCAGATCTGCAGTTGCTGGGGAGCCCCGGTTACAGCGAGGGTTTGGGGAGCCTGTCCCGGCAAGTGGGAAATCCTACGTGGTGTGTCCACACATAGGTGAGGCTTCCAAAGGCACTGCAAGCAGGTCCAGCCTTATATACCAAAAATCAGCAAGCCAGAATAGCTGGCACCTTGTTTTGAGCAGAAGCACCTGCTTTCATCGTCCTGTTGGATTCCACCCAAAGTCTGGCCAGGGTCTAGGGGGGAAAACAAGGCAGTTTCCAACAAGGCTGAACACTTGGGTGTTGCTGAATGCTTGTTCAAGGCTGAGAAAGGAAAGTTGGATATATCCTCTCAGCCTTTCATCCTCACTACTAATTATATTCTGTCTAAGCTGCATCTTTCACTAGCGAGCTTACACACTTTGTTAATGATTCCATACTAAGTTATAGCAGCTTCAGCTTAGGGCCTGTTGTTCAGGCTTCAGTATTTCCATGCTTTAGTGCTTTTTACATCAGTGTAGGTGGTTTGTTATAACCTAGCACAATGGTTATCAGTTATAAAATATACAGGATTCATCTACAGATCAACACTGGCTTGGGCCTGTCGTCCAAGCCTTAGCACTTCAAACCCCCAGTTCCCTTTTACCAGTGCAGCTGGGGGGAGGAGGTAAAATATAGGAAAAAAAAACAAGCCTGGGAAGAAGGAAGGGATGGGGGGAGGTGTTTTTTAAGCTGTGGTAAGGCTTCTAATTGTCCCACTCTGTCTGTTAAGTGCTGTTTTTGTTAGTGTTTGCATTAAATTGATGTTCTTTTTTCTTCCCCTGATGAGTCTGTCTCTTGCCTGTGATGGCATGGCAATGGGTAAGCCACCCCTCCCTGACCTTATGTCATTCCTGAGACTTTCTGATTCATTTTCTCCTTCCCAGTGCTGGAGGGGAAGGGATGAGTGAATGGCTGTGATGCTCAGTTGCCCTCTGGGCTCAAACCATGACAATAACGAAGGAATGAGAGGTAACACACATTTTTTTATTGTATCAACCATTTATAGGTTTGCACAGTGAACCAAAGATTAAAGATTTTTTTATAGTGTGTAGTTATCTGCTACATTATATTAGACTCCTTAAAGTATTCAGGATTCTACCCCAAATTAAGATGCTTATATTCAGATATCTATACAGAAGTTAAATTTAAGCTACATTCCCATCTGTGGAGAAACTGGGCATGGTTCACCCCCTTAAAAATGGGTGTCTCTTGGTTTTTAGGACTTGGTGAGGTATCTGAGACATCCTCATAGCACGGGTAGATTGAGACCTGTGTTTTTATGAAACAGCAATCGCATGCTAAGCTGAATACTCTAGAGCAAACTCTGCGTTTGGAAAACTCCGTAGAACTCCCCATTTTAATGGACTAAATCTGTACTGGTTTTGTTTAATCTTTTCTTACTTTTGCTAGCAGATGAGAAAAATTTTATTATAAATAATTTCAAGTTAAAAACTAGTACTAATTTTCAAATTCTTTGTAATTAAATATTTTTTCCTCCTGCCTTTCTTTTTGCTGATACATGAAACAGTATGTAGAAGTCAAGATTTCAGAGGTCTGCCCACCCATCCAGACTCTTTGACTCACAACCTTCTTTTAGCATTTATAATTCTATTTATTAATGGAATAAACATAAGATATACAAGAGCCTTAGTCAAAGGATAGCTATGTTAAAGTAGCCCAAGGGACAGACTTTCAAAATTGGGCTTTATCATCACAAGATACACCAATTAACACAAAATCAAAAACAAGACTTTGTGTATGTGGGTGTGTATGTGTGTTTGAGACAAATGTAAGTAAAAATTATGTATCTCTGGTTTAATGTATGTTGGATAATTAAAATTATTTTCTAGGATATTAGGATTCTTTTCTAGGAAAAAACAAACAAACAAACAAACCCCCAAAAAACAACACAAAACAAAGAGGAAGAAACACAACAACAAAAAAAACCTTTAAAAATTAAATGGAAGTAAAACAACACACTGGCTATTAACTGGCTATTAACTGGCTTTGCTGTTAGCTGTTTCCTTAGTCTTTCTGAAACATTTAGTTTTAGGGAGTTCTGTGAGGAGCAGGGAGTTGGACTTAATGATCATTGTGGATCCCTTCCAACTTGAGATATTCTATGATTCCATGATTTTCTAAGCCTGATGCTCCTTTTCAGAAATAAAACTGAGTAGTAAAGATTCTCAGACGCAGTACTGATTTGACACTATTGTAATACTGGACTGCTGAATATTCAGAACCTTTTAAAGTTTAAATTTCAGTTATAATTGAGGCAAGCAAACATAAGTTGTTAGGGTTAAAGAAAAAAAAAAGGTCCGTTTTAATTTAGATACCATAAAACATATGTAGTTTTAGGAGAAAAAAAAATTACATCCTTCTCCCTAACCCGGTTTCTTCATCACTCTTTTGAGTGCATCTTGGAGATTCTTATTTTCATGACTTTATGTTTAAATAAGGAAGGTGTAGCAACTATATTGTATGTTGATTTCCACAACCATCAAGGATTTTTTATTTTTCAGAGCTGTCCATTTACTACACTGTTCTGCTGATGGAATGACTGACAAATTTCTGTTAAGGTTTTATTTGGTTTCATTTTATAAAGGTTTTTTTGTTGGTGGTGTTTTTTTACTCCTATAGTAGAGTAAGCGGTGGTAATCAGTATACACAGACTCTAGTCTGAGAGCCATTTCTTATCACAGAAGTCATTGCATGGTGATGAGAAGCTGCTGTGGCACAGGAATTTCACTGCTGTTTAGAATCAGAATTATGTATATTTGCTGTATGAAACTAAAACCACTACATCATTAATACCAGTAAATACCACATATTGATGTCCAAATGGGACTACTCTGGTCATATATTACACATCCTCTCAAAGCTGCCACATCGATGATGTACTATAACACTAATAGCTGCTACTCCAATGATGTATACCAAATGCCATCACTCCAGCTAAATATTTCATCATGGCAACAGAATTTGTGCTAAACTTCAACCATACTTCAACGGTATGGTTGTAAACATAATATACATGCGTAGACCAACCGTTCTGTGATGTGCTACAGAATTATTTACCCTGTGTGTGCTTGTGTGTATGTGTATGTGAGCACGCACACCTGTAAACAGATAGTTTTCTATATTCACGCTATGCATATTGCTCTTATTAACAGCCTAATGCCAAATTCTCCTAAGGTTAATACCTTTGACAGAGCCAAAATCTCTTACCACATCTTTGCCCTGAATTTTCCTGATCGTATATCTCTATGACTTCAGAAAACCACTTTTCCATATCTGGGGTCTCACTCTAATATCATGGGCTATGCATTATAGGTGTTCCACTTCATCAGTAGTCCTTTCTTCACTATTTCCCTTATCTTCTCTCTTGTATCTGCAATTGCTCTTTCTCTTAGCTCTTTTCAACCCCACCAAGTGTCAAAGCTGAGTTTCACTATTCAGACCTATCCCTAGTATTTAACAATATTCAATGACCGGCTAAGTAACTTGTGGTTTCAACCCAGAGCAAAATGAAAAAGAGCCAAAAATCACAAAAAACCCAAACCAAAACAATATAAAAACCCACATATCCAACCAACTAACCAATGAAAAACAGGAGAAATGAGCTGAAATACTGTCACGTTCCACACTTACACTTCCCTGGGTCAGGAGTCATGGCTTGATAGAAGTGCACCAACCAAACCCCACTCACTCTTCCCTCCCAGTTATACTGGGTGATTATCTGGAAATGCTACTACTTTCTCCCTAGGATTCTTCCTCAAAAATACAGGAAGCAACATGGAAACATAGTAAAGTTTACATGTAGAGACCATTCATAGAATAATTCAGGCAGCAGGGGACCTCAGGAGGTCTCTAGTCCAAACAACTGCTCAAAGCAAGGTCAGGTCTGAGATCAGACCAGGCTGCTTAGGGCTGTATCCAGTTGGGTATTGACTGATCACCTGTCTGTGCAACCTGTTGCATTGATTGATAGGAAAATTCTCCTCACATTCAGTCAGAGCCTTCCTTTTATCATTTATGTCCATTGTCTTTTGTCCTCCCACCACGCACCACTACAAAGGCTCTGTTTTCTTAGCCACCTCTATGGACAGCCGCTGTTACATTCCCCCAAAGCCGCCTTCTCTTCAGCCTGAACCAGCTTCAGTCCCTCAGCTTCTCCTCCCAGGTCAAGTGCTTCAACCGCATGACTGTCTCAGTGCCTTCACTGAACTCGCTCCAGTTTGCAAACATTTTTCTTGTTTTGAGTGGGCCCAAAAACTGGACACAGTTTTATATATTAAATCTAATGAATCCTCATTAAAAGAGGATAATAAAGCCAGTCCAGGATGCCATTGGCCTTTTTTGCTATCAGGACACACTACTGGCCCATATTCAGCTTACTGTCTGCCACAACACCCAGGGCTTTTTCAGCAGAGCTGCTCCCCAGCTGGTCCATCCTCCTCAGTCCTATTCTCTGTCACTGGAAACTTTTATTTCTTCTCAGGCAGAGGACTTGCCATTTTTCTCTCCTCTGATCCTGACACACAAGCTCTCAACCAGTCTAACAGAGGAGCTCCACACATCCTGTCTGCTCCTTCATTCAGAAAGCATCTCTCTATTAGATGACATTAAGCTCTTGAGGATCTCAGCTTCTGCCACAATTATGCCCTCCCTTCTGCTAACTCACATCAAAAGCTTTCTAGTCCTTTTCAACGTTCCACCCTCCCTTTCCTTGAGGAAGAACACTGGAGAAATCTTCTTCAATTAAAAAATTAACCAGTCTAGCTTTTGTCACTCTAACTGCATGCCCTGCTGAATCACGCTGTTGGCATTTCATTACTTTGCTATACTCAGTTTTTCATAGAGCTCCTGCAGTCAGTCTTAGATATTTTTACAGTATCATTTTTTTCCTGCTGTTAAAAAAATAATAAAATTATATTTTAAGAAGCATATAGTTGTCTTATTTTCTATTTAGTGAGTGATGAGGTTTCATTTCTTATAGATAATGACATTGTAATATCTAAGTGTCTGTAGCGTTATAGTGGTCTTTTTCTAATTTAAAAATTATCTGCAGGCTTATACAAGTTAATTTCCCCTATAATCATGCTTTCTTATTAAATTATTAGTAATAAATAGTACTCATATATTGAAACTGTCAAAATTACCGACATCTACAGTAGCCAATTACTGTAGGCAGTAGAGAACAGCTTACTGGGTATTACAAATCATGCTCATTCTGTCCTGTTATCCTTTTTCATAAGATAGGTATATATAAAATATTGTTCTATTGATTGCACTGAGGCAAGATGTCTTGCAGTGGTTTTTACATCATATTTTTTTTAGAACTTCAAGATCTTTATGTTTTCTTTCAGGATTTCACAAGACAAAATTAATGTGCAAAACATTAAGTTTGGTTTATCCTTTCTTGCCTTAAATAATTTATCAAGAATGCTGTAAAATATTAAGCTTTTTCATTCTCATTAACTATTAAGATTCTTCAAATGTTTTCCTCCTGTTCAAAAATCAGATCAGCATCTGAAAATGTTAGCTCAAAGCTTATATTTGTATCTGTCCTGTGTTTCTGTAATTGCAGTTTTTGTGACTTAAAGATTTCTATTTTTTTGTCTTTGGCAAATTCACTTATGTTTGATAGTCTGTCTTCTTAACATTGAGACTCATATAAACCACTCCCAAATCGCTGCTTTCTGTCTTCTGCACCAAACCACAAAATACTGCCTTGTGAGATATCTTACTAGTGTCTTTTTTTGGTGTCTTTTTTATTTTCATATTCTTCAAGATGTGTCTGATTCTGAAAACATGCAGTTTGCAATTCATTTTACAGACAGGAAGCTGTAGAATTGTATCCTCAAATCATCCCCTGTTCTTCATTTTCATGGTCTCTGATGTCTCTTTTCAGTACATGCCTGAACATGTCATACAAGATAGCAACAATGTCTGAAATCTACATAGCAGTCTTCTAAACCCTTACTTTCAGCTTGATATTCCTGTCTATATTTTAGCTTTCACAAGGTTTCTGAATTGTACCTGCAACTCATCTGTTTCCCTTACCTCTCTGTCATAGCAAGTATATTTTTTAACAGTCATCTTCTGTGTCAGTGGTCTGAGCGGAAACATTCCCTGAGGTTCCTCTTGATATTACTCTTGATGTCAGGAATCAGTAAGTGCATGATTAAGCTGATTGATAGCAACTAAGATCCTACCTCATATAGGATTGCTGATAAGCACTAAGATTATGAAACACATTTTTCTTTACAGCCATAACTTTGTATATGTTTAATTAATTATTCTCCTTCTTCTTCCTTTCATGATATCATAAAGACTGATTACTTACAATTGCCTTCTATGCAAGTGCCTTTAATACTTCCATACTGCAGTCACCCACAGTTATTTGGATGTTTCAGCCAGGGATGCTACCTGTTATTTGTTAATGCTCTTCACAAAATACTTTGCATTTCAACTTATCCATAAAATACCTTGTATTTCATTTTCTGTTCTTCCAGAAGGAGCATTTCAGATCAATATTTTACCATTTTGCTCTTATCCTTAAGAGAGAGGATTTCCTCACTGATAGTGTCAAAACCAATAACTGCTGATAATAGAGTATCATTCATCATGAAACAGTCCTATTTCATGCCTCACAAGTCTTTTCTCTCCTATAAAACAGTGTGAATTCACTAACTTAAAAGATCCACATCCCAGGTATCTTGTGAGGCTGTAATGTGTATGCAATGCTTCAAAAGCACATGGCAGGGTCCCAGTTCTATTTATGCTCTAAATATTCCATGTTCCAACTCCCTGTCCTTTTTCTGTGTCTTCTCATCCCACCTGCCAGTTTACTTTTGAGTTCAAAGATGAACTTTTTAGAGGGCTTGCAGGACTTGAGATACTAAAGGAAAGGCATCAACTTTTTGCTCTGAAGTGATTGTGATTCACAGCAGACAGACCTTTTATTTATGACCATTGTTCTACTAGAGATACTTGGTTTTCTACATGGGAATTATTATTGCTGGATCTAAGGACTCTGTATTTCTCTGAAATGTAAGAATACGCTCTTAGCATATAGAACTTATTCATAGCCACAGGCCACAAGGCGGGCTATTCATGAAGGTCAGCAAACACGTAGGACATTCTGTTAATAGAAAGTTGCAGCTCAAGCCACTCAGCTACTTCAGAACCACAGCCACTTTAGGCTGATTATGCAGGTTTGCCTGGAGTGTTTCTTGAAGTCTCTGAACTGTAAGATATACTGAAATGTCAAGAAATGTTCAGATAAAGGCATTTCAATATATGAAAATAATAAAGAAGACAAACTTCTGTGATATTTGCTGATTTTGAGGACAAAATGTCTCTTTAAATTGGATATATGTTTGCTACAAAAAGTGAGAACATTATTTTCAATTGATAGGTAAAATTATTCCTGATAATAAGGAAATCATAGACCGCAAAATATGTATAATTTAGTTTAACAGTGAATCAATGTTTGAATGCATAACCATAATAATAGGATGAAAATAAGAAAATCGAGTATGTTATAAAAGCCCAAACCAAATTAAAAAAAAAAAAAACAACAAACAAACCAAAACCAAAACCCCTTTTATTAGGCTCTGAAACAGTATTTCAATACAAGAAATAAAAGCCTTACCACTTGCATCTTATGTACATTTTGAACTAGGAAATTCTAAAACATGATTTTACACAGAAGATTTAAAGACTGCCCAGGGATGCTTAATAGAGATTAGGACAGGGGGCAAATGAAAAAAACACTGTCACTCATATGGCAGAAAAAAATGTGAAAATATACTTCTGTTATGAATGAAGGAGTTATTTTCTACAGTTTAGAGAACAGATACCATAATTACTCCATGGGATGGGTTTGACATAAAGGGAGTTTGCAAAATAAATGCAACCAATTCAGTAAGAGACAGCACAAACATGAATCCAGAATTAAAAAATCAGATTCAGAAATTTGAGATATTTTTAATAATAGTGAAAATATCACTTTATATTCACTGTGGAAAATAGGTAATTTCAAGTTAATGTATTATTTTTAATTCAATAAACCTAAGGGAACAATTCTCTAAAGACTTATGTACATTCATAAATGTGAAAAAGCTGTATTTCACTAAATATAGAGAAAGTTTAAGGAAGTCTTTGAATTTGGTATCCAAGGGGAATTTAGAAGAGATATCTAACAGAACAAAGAAGAAACCAGCTAAGGAAGTGATTACATTTCTAGTAAAAATATTCATTAAAAGCTGCTACAGAGTGCTATTTGATGATACAACAACAGCTAATTATAAGCTTGAGGGGAAGATCTTAAAACTGTTATATTAGACTATTGCATTTTATGTCATTAGTGATTTTGAGCATTTTAGGTATTCATTACATTGCAATCCATCATGATGTGTCCAATCAGAAATTATTCACATTAATATAGTAATTTTCACTTATGTTTTTATTGCCTGACTTATTATGAATTTAACTAATTATGATGAAAAATTAGCATTACATTTTACTCTCTAGAAATGGATTCTCTTATGTTATTAACAAGTATGTTAGAGCAGTATATAATGAATAAAAATTTAACAATTTATTTCCATCAGTTCATAATAACATCGTTTCATGCAGTATCCTATTAAGATGTGAGTTTATTAGCAAAATTGACAATGTATTTGAAACCATTCCCATTACAATCTGCAAGGCAGAAAAAAATCATTGCAAGAAAATCAGTAAAGAAACTAATAGTTTTTCTTTTAAATCATCTTGTATATCTCCATGGGTGAATGACTACTTATGGACAATCAGATGAGGAACATCTGTCATCTAGTACATGTTGCACAGGTGGTATATTGTTTTTTAATTTTTTTTTTTTAATGGTAATAAGAAATGCAGCATGTAAAATGTTGCGATGCTTGTTTGTTCTTTTATATCTCTAGCCTCATAGTACTCTTATAAGTGTAACTATTCCTTCTTACAAATGGGACTTGATGCACAGGGAAGCTATACAAATTCACACAGAAATATTGTAAGAAAATGGGCAGTCGAAGGCATATAGGCCAAGTCCCAGAAAATCACTTAAACCATGGAACCATCCTTCTTTTCTCATTAACTCAGAACATGCAGGGGACACTTCCTCAGGGAAAACTGTTAGCTGAAAATATTTCAATGCTAATAAAAAATTGACTAGCTAATCCTCTTGAGATAAATAGATATCTCTTGTTTTATCTATAATCTGTGTGAACATGAAATTCTGTCCACAGATCTGCTACTCTGTATCTGACTCCAATAAATCTACTTCTTTAGATAAATGATGACTGAGAACTGTTATTGTTCTGCTTCCCTTACTATCATTTATACCTTGATTTCTTCTGTAGAAATAAGTCAAAAGATCAGCTTGATTTACTTTTGAACTCTAACATTTTAAAGACATAGTTAATAGCAGCATCTAACTCATTAATAGACATGAGTTAAGTGCATCTCTTATGTTCAATAAATTATCTCAAGCATCTGCTAGGAATCTCAGAAAAATGAACCAATTCTCTTGGACATTCCTACCAGGCAGTACTTGTGTGCTATGTAAAACAAGGGAAATGTATTAGCACAAAAAAAGGAATATAACATTAAACTTCTTTACCACAGTGGTCAGTAACTCCAGACCCAGTTCTGAGCCATAAGTACTTCCAAAATGCAATGGGAAAAACCTCTTCTTTCCTTGGAAGATGTTGCCTTATTCTATATGAAATGTTAAATGCCTCTAGTTATTTCAGCATTGTTGCCGTCAGCATGGAGGGCTCAGTCTGACTGCAAGAAATTCAGTAAGCAGCTAGGTCTGCACTGTATCAGCCCTGACAAAGAGCCCTACCAGTCATCTGCAAAAGACAGCTAGCACAAACAAGCACATAACACTATTTACCAAGATAGGGAAAGGTGCCTCCTTTCTTTCCTGATTCTCCCAGATCCAGAGCTCTGAGTAAATCATTTCCACAAACGAAATGCTCTGTACCCACTTCCTGCCCTTTTACTCTCTGTCCACTGGCAAGGATCAGTGAAGCTCAGCACTGCCTAAGACTTGAGGACACATGCTTTCAGCACGTGTGCACACTCTTCCCACTCCGTTTTTATTGATACACACTATGCCTTAATGGCTGTGTACCATTTCACATGGAAATTCCTGTACCATCAACAGCATGAGGAAATCTGTGGCCTCATGGAGTTTCAACATACTTTATTTTTACTTTTCATGGATGACCTGGTATCTTGTTACCTTCCCTCTCTCCCTTCTGTTCTTTGGCAGACTGGACAGGGCTTGAGAAGGTTCTGAGAGTCTGAAAACACTGAATATCAGGACTGTTTGGCTCTCCTATTCCTATATACTGTTCTCATTCACTATTCATGACATGATGGGAAAGCTGTTAGAGCTTGGATTTCCTCAGCCACTAGAAAGCCTTGAGTCTCTGCTCCAGTGCAGTCTGGGCCCTGAGTTATTTTAAAGTCCAGAACTTAAGGGTCATTTACAAGGAACCTGCCCTTGGTAATCAGACTGGAAATTTGTATGAGACCTGATGGCTTTGATATGGGGAAATGTAAGAAAAAATCTGCATTTCATGTACAGAAGAGGAGATGATTAACTGTAAAAAATACATATAATCTGTGCGAATGAAAGAATAATTTTATTTAAAATATTTAAACAAATCAATTAAATATTGCTGAAAAAAGAGACTACAGCTAATAGTTAAGTGTCCAATTTGAAAAAATATACTGACAAGGAAGGGAGGAAAATATTCAGAAGAAATTGAAAAAATCCCAGACTGTGACCTTCTGTCGCATGTCCTGTTTCAAGTAGAGCAAAGTAAGAAGACTGTGTTAGAACATAACAAGATAAATAGTTATTAACAATTCACCATCATGCAGAAACCATGTAGTAGTGGTCACATGTTTAATATACAATGAAGGCAGTTATCTTATTAAACTATAAAACCTATAAAAGGGAGACAAGTCACAGGCTTGAGACAGTAATGAGATAAGCTTGCAGTCTGATCAGTTTGCATGCAAATAACCTCATCTGAATTAAATTAATGTTTGCATTTTTATAGTATTCTGAAAGCACTGCCATTCCCATTGTTCTATCATCGCTTTCTTGAATTTTCTTACAAATAAGAAAAAAAATGCTAATCAAGAGACTAAAGATCAGCTCGTACTCTGCCATTACTCTAGTTTTCAAATGTTCGTTTCCAAGTGCAAGCTTCTACTGAAGTCCACCCATGATATGTCTGAAATTATTTACGTCTTGTTAGCAATTTAAATAAAGTTTAAAAAGTTGAAATCTATATTTGATTTGAAATGGATTCATTTGTTTGGAGAGGATAATGAGATACGGCCTCACATTCAGATGAACAGCACAACAGTGAATTTATTATTTTTTCCATATATAGAAAACCTTGTTACATTTTAATTTTATTTGGTTTTATGCATTCCATAATTAAAAAATAAAGAATCTGGAGTAATATTTATGTGCATCTACTTTTTATTTCTAAACATTTATTTTTCCTGCAAATGATATTTCAGAAGAGGTAAACATTATTTCATTTATTTGTTTTCTGTGCAGTTGTTTTTTAGACTTAAAGACATGTGAAAAGTATTTTCTTTATATCATCAAATGTCAGTCTGACAGCAAAAAACTTTCCATTAATACATGTTCAATAATGCAACATGATGAATAATTTGATCACAGCCTAGCAAAACATTCAAGAGCATGCTTCATTTTCAACACAGGAACAGGTTGTACTTTAAATTATGAATATGAAAAAAAAGGTATTTTGACAGATGAGGGTAAATAACTATAGAATTGCACAAAACTGAGTCCAATCCAAGTTCCAGATAAATACAACATAAACAGCAAGTGCCTTAAATTTGTATTTTAATGAATGTCACATGAATTCTTTAAATAACTTCTGCTATTATTGTGGAATTAGTAAAAGCTGCACTTTTCTCCTCCTCCATTCTTAATGATCCAGGCACAAAAGAAGGTTTTACTGTAACATAAATATGCAGTAGCATGCAATTCAATTATTTGATTACTCCCCCCTCTATTAAATATCAAAAAATAGAAGAGAAAAAAGCAACACACAAAACAACTGTTCTTCACTCTCCTGGGGTTTTTTTGGTCATTATTCAGACAAGTTATTGACAGGATCAACCTACATTATCCTAAAGAACTACCCCTATGATTGGACTGATCCAAAGAAGACAAGGACTGTTAGTGGCAAGTCACAGGAAGAATTTCTCACACACTTAAAGCAGTAAGTGCCAGGTGCCACCTTAGACTTCCAGAGGGCTAACTTTGACCTGTTCAAAAGACTGATGAACAAAATCCTTTGGGAGGCTGCCTTGAAGGAGATGGGAGTCCAGGAAGGCTGGACATACTTCAAGAGAGAAGTCCTAAAGGCACAGGAGCGGGATGTTCCCAGGTACTGAAAAACAAGCAGGCGGGGAAGGAGACCGGCCTGGCTAAACAGGGACCTTTGGCTGGATCTCAAGAACAAAAGGAGAATCTATCGCCTTTGGAAGAGGGAGCAGGTCTCTCACGAAGACTATAAAGATGTAGTGAAGCTATGAAGGGAGAACATTAGGAGAGCCAAGGCACAGCTAGAGCTCAGCCTGGCTACAGCTGTTAAAGATAATAAAAAATGTTTCTATAAATTCATTAACAGCAAAAGGAGGATTAGGGAAAATCTCCCCCCTTTACTGGATGCAGAGGGAAACATGGTAACTAAGGCTGAGGAAAAGGCTGAGGTGCTCAATGCCTACTTTGCCTCAGTCTTTAGCAGTGGAACTGGCTGTTCCCTGGACACCCAGCCTCATGAGCTGGGAGATGGGGAGGGGAAGCCAACTGAGGTCAGCACAGTTGAAGAGGAGGTGGTCAGAGACCTGCTACAACACTTGGATGCACACAACTCTGTGGGAACCGATGGGTTACACCCAAGGGTGCTGAGGGAGTTGGCAGATGTGCTCGCCAAGCCACTGTCCATGATTTACCTGAAGTCATGGCTAACTGGGGAGCTCCCACTGGGCTGGAGGGTGGCAAATGTGACACCCATCTACAAGAGAGGCAGAAAGGACGATCCAGGAAACTACAGACCTGTCAGTCTGACCTCGGTGCCAGGGAAGGTCATGGAGCAGGTCATCTTGGGTGCCATTAAAAGTCAGTGCCCTCCTCAGTGCAGAGGCGGGCAACAAAGCTGGTGAAGGACCTGGAGAACAAATCCGATGAGGAGCAATTGAAGGAGCTGGAACTGTTTAGTTTGAGAAGACTAAGGGGAGACCTCATCACTCTCAACTACCTGAAAGGACATTGTGGAGAGGTTGGTGCTGGTCTCCTCTCACAGGTGATTAGCGATAGAACAAGAGGGAATGGCTTCAAACTGCAACAGGGGAGGTTCAGACTGGACATTAGGAAAATATTTTTCACAGAGTGGTCAGACAGAGGAATAGGCTGCCCAGGGAGGCGGTGGAGTCACCATCCCTGGATGTGTTTAAGGGTCATTTAGATGAGATGTTGGGGGATATGGTGTAGGGGAGAACTTTGTAGAGCAGGGGCTGATGGTTGGAGTCAATGCTCCCATGGGTCTTTTCCAACCTGAATGATTCTATGATTCTGTGTGTTGTGCAGTCTGTAAATATCAGAGAGAAGGAGGGCTATCCCTTAAGACTAGTGTTCACGTGGTGCTCTAGCAGCAGGTTCTGGTAAGGTGTTCTTTTTGAAGTAGGTAACAACAGCGTTGTGAAATGCAGGTAGCAAGTCTGGGAAGACATTCAACTGACGTTCTAGTACCTCCAGATTTCTGCCCCAAGCACAGAAAAAGTATTTTGGAAATTAGTTTGGAAAAAGTTGGAAAAAGAGAAATTACTTTGCTGAAAGTAACAGTAAATTATAAAGAGAATTGAAAAGCACTTTCAGAGACCAAGAAAAGAAGTAATCGGGAGAAAAGGAAATTATGAAATCAATAATTTAGAAGTTGTGAGCTAGCTTTTATTTAACCTTTTAGCATAAGAAAAAAACCTCATAAAACTCTGTACGTTAACTATAGTTCTTAAAAGACCACATCGAAACAAAACATGTGGTGTAGAAGATGCTGTTGATTTGACTGGTCAAACCATGCTGAAAAATTGTTCCATATTCTCTGATTAGTGGAATAAAATAACCATAAGAACAAAGGTAGTATACAACGTTGCTATGTTTCTGACCTAAAATAACTATTGTGCTTTTCACATCATTGCATCCACTTCCAAAGCTAATTGTCACTGGTTCGCACAAAACATCAGCAAAATAAAGATACTTATATTCTTGCATAATCCACTTAAAAATATGTAATTAGAAATAATATATTAAAATTAATTCTACTAAGTTCATTTTAAGACTGGTGCCGAACCCCTTGTGTGACAGTATATAAGTGGTAGAAAATTTGAATTATAAATATTTATCTTTTTTACTTATTTAGGTGGTATGGAAATAAAACATGTAGAAAACATATGATTAAAGAAAAAAAAAAAATTATGACTGACTTGTAGAACCATGAAAGGAAGTTGCCTATTTTGTTTTACAACAGTATCTACAATTAATTGTGTGTTTTCATTTCAGGTCTTCTTTTTTACTTTTTGCTTTTGTTCAGTTTGGAATTCTATCAGTAGATGCAGAGAAAGACAGATGTGGGAGCTACAAAAGGACATATGGAGTTGGGCATAAGCAGAAATCATATCTCAGGAAGGTGGTAGAAACCTGTTTTGTTTCTTCAAGTTGTGTAGTGTTGAAAGACATCAGACAACTGGAACAAATTGGTCTTCATGAAACAACATAAGGCAAAATGCAGAAGATGTAGAAAAAAGTACCTGCAAAAATAATGTCATGTCAGCTGACTGAAGAAGTTTAAGGCAAAGTTTTGAGGAGTGCACTGATTTTGAGTTACTCAGTTTTGCAGAAGTTAAAACTGAGGCTCTTGCATTTTGATTATCATCTGGAAACATGGTGCAGGTAATCTATTAAGACCTAAGGGGCCATTTGTGTTCTCAGCACCTTGGAAAATACAGACTCATGCTAGGTCTACTGATACAGCCAAGAAGACTGAACAGATTAAGAAACAAGTATGAAAGATTACAAGAAGGTTTTGTAGGTCTTGTGATTTCACTACTCAAGTGTTTTACAAGTACTTTTCTTCTGGCCTCACACTAAAAAAAGAAAAAAACCCAACCAAACAAACCCCACAACAAAAACACAGCATGAGTTATGAGGATTAAATCATACTACTCCTGTCATACGAAATCTTCTTTATGAGAAGAAAAATTTGCAATAAGCTGCCATGTTCCTAATATCTTTTTTATCTTATAATATCCTCCTTCTGTAACTGTTTTGGTCATAGTAAATTAATTTAACAGATGAAAAAAAAAAGAATAAATTTGATAAAGATCAGTAGATTTTAATCTTGGTCTACCTGTGTTAGAAGAAAAAAGCAAGTTCAAGATTTATTTAGTACCTGAAAATGAAAAACATGCATGAAAAATCCATGCTGTTCACAGACAGTTACTGTAATGGAGTAAATTACATTTATACAATGGGTCAACTTTGCTGCTAGGTGTGTTTCAATGCAGTAAGTGTTGATCATTGAGGCAGTGTCTGTGTGTGCATGGAAGAAATACTGTTATATCAGACCACTCAGGCTCATTACTCTCAATGTCGCTAAGCAGACCAATTGAATCAGTGTTGGTTTTTTATTTTCATATAACCTTAATTCCATGACATATTAAACTCTTCCTTGTGCAACTCAAGATCTACCTGTCTTCTCAACACAGATTTCCTTTGAGGTCTCGTCTCTGGTGTGCTTTCACTAGGGACTCCTGGTGAAATCCTTCACCGTGAGCTAGCGTAAGGAAGACTCTTGAACCAGCTGAATAACTTCACATTTAGCAACAAAAGGATCCAAATAAAGAAACAATTTGACAGGTTTTGTGATACTAGATTTTTCCTTGCATGCTACAGTTTGGACTGGGAAGGTAGATATTCCAAGGAAATAAAATGGTACAGAAATCACCAACGTAGGAACACTACCTAAGAAAGTACTGAAGATCCATGATGGCAGAACGATGCAATAGTTGGTCTGAAAATATTTGTAACATGGAATTAGATGCCCTACCACTTAAGAAACTAATTTTTTCTTAACAGTAAGTGTGGGTGTGTATGCCGGATCGCGAACCTGACAATGTAAAAGTATCATCAGCATTCAGGTTAGAAGATTGTCGTCTAAATTAATGACACACTTGTGTTAGAAGACTAACAGCGTCTAGAGTAACAACGGCTAAAAGCAAAAGAATTTGTGCTTGTTAGGGAAGAAACAGATAAGCAGGGATTCTTTAAAATAACAAAGCAGAAACTTATCTACCGGCTGCGCGTGGTTAGTAGTCCTTGTCAAAAGTGTTGAGAGGAACTAGTTTTTGAAATGAGCATGCGCAAGAACAACACACAGATTTGCTGTTATTTTTAGAATGTACAAGAATATATAAGGACTTGTTTTTCTAATAAAGTTTGGAGCTTGACTGTTAACCATATTGGTGTGTGTCTTGTCTCACAACCTTGTCCTGCAAAAAAGGGTTCCTGCTACAAGTAAGATGCATCAACACCATCCTTTCTTCTCCTCTTTCATCTCCATGATGGCCTGAGGTGAACCATGTCTTCTGGAGACAGAAAAAAGTAAGCAAACTTTTGTCTCTTCCATACATAATACAATTTGATTTCCCCTGACTGCAATCAATATACTTTAAAACATGATATATATTATTTGCAAAGTTATTAATCTGATAACATATAAAGGTTTGTTGAGGTTTGAACTCAGCCGGCAGCCAGACCCCACATGGGCTGCTGTTCACCTCCCCACTCCCCGTTGAAATAGGGGAGGGACAAAAATGAAGAAAACTTGTAGGTTGAATAAAAGAAAGAATTTACTAAATATAACAAGAGAACAACAGTAACAATAGTGAGTCCAAAAAGAAGCGGGTAAAATGCAGCAGTGGCTTACCGAGCGCGGCGACCACCCCCCACAGCAACACGCGACTGGACCGGAACCCGAAAACGGCAGGTGCCCACCTGAATGAATACCCTGGGCATGACAGCACATGGGATGAAATACTCCAGTGACTGATCAGGACCTGGCCCTCTAGCTGTGCTCCCACTCAACTGTGGGAAAGTTAACACCATCCTGGTCAAAACCAGGACAAGGTTAATACTTAAAAATCATTTAACACCATAAAGCATTTTCTATACTATTAGAATATGATAAAATAAAATTATTATAAGATACAATAGCTGCTTTCAAAGCTATTTCTACTGCCAATATAGATACAAGACTTTGCTTACAGAAGGAGTGGTATTCCTTTATTTTTAGAGATAAAGGTGTAGTATTTTAAGGAAGAATATAATCGTATTCTGCAAACATGTAAACATGATAAGATCTGCATAAATCAACATAATCAAGGACATTCTGCAACAACGCATTGAACCTGGGGAGAACAGATGCTGGTCACTCCCAGAGGTATGCAGAAAAGGGGGGAAGAATGCATTATATAGTCAAATATAATGTTCTTATTCATACAGTTTATGTCAGCCTGCAAGTGCTCCTCTTCGTTTTTATAGGACTAAAAATCGTCCCAGGTAGAACAAAAATTATTCAAAGTTAGCATTTCATTCTGATTTCAATATTTCCAAAAGTGCTTTCAACTGCAATCAGAACTCAAATATTAAGCATTAATTTTTCTTTAAAGAAAAATATTTATAAATGTCAAAATTGATTTCAGTATTTCAGACTGAAATTGATACTTTTTGTATCATTGAATCAAAGTATTCCATTTCAGTTTGTTGAAGTGGTCTTATGCATAACTATTTGACATGAGTAAATTCAACATTCATATACATTTCCTTCCTATGAAACTAAGCTTCATGGGAGTCCTCATTTACCTGAAGCCTCCATTATATATGTATCTATTTATATATACACACATGCACACCATAGAATTTATATAGTATTACTTAATTTAGGGAGATTTATTAAAATGTTTTGGTATAAAGAAACTTAAACTAAGGATTTCATCAGTCTTGTCAACTTTATATTTACTGCAGATCTACTTACATTTAGGATATTTTCTTGAAACTGTGGAATCCACTTGCAGCTACTCTGACTTTTTTTATGTTCAATTTCTATATAGAGAAAGTTGAAAGCTGGAGTCCTAGAGATTCCTATTTTACATTTGATGTTGGAAATGCTGTCAGGTTTTCTTGTGAAGATGCAAAAAAATACTTTAGCTAGGTTTTGTGAACCAAGAATCCTCAACCGCAAAGTAGTCTTATTCTATAAGTCTTATTCATTACTAACTTTCATGTTAAATGTTTTAGTGCACCCTAAGTTACGGAGTGTCAAGATCTTTACAACTGCTTTTTTAGACTTTTGATATAGTATTCAGAAATGCTGTTTGGTTATTTGTATAGCTGTGTGTTGTATTCACTTTTGGAAGCTTATTTTCAGCAATGATGGGAATATGAATAAACACAAACTAGGATGGATGAAATCACTGCTAATGTCATCACAATAGAAAACTTTAACAATTGTGTTGTTTGGAGTATGGTAATAAAGTAGCAATATTATTCCAAGACTGTGTATGCCTTTATACAGGCAACAATAATGACAGTTTTACAGAGAAACAGTAACTCACCTGACAAATCAAGGATAAAAGTCAATGACAGTATCAAGTAAATGAGAACATAGAAGTGTTTGACCAGGAAAGCTAATGCTTTTCACTAAGCATGAAAAACTGTTTATGAAAATGATAGTGATAGCAACATCATTCACTTTATTACACGAGTATGAAACAAACTGTGTCTACAGACTAAAATCTGACACAGGTATGTCTGATTTTTAAAATTGCTAAAGTGTCTGCAGCTCCGACTTTAGAAAAATACATTTTTTCTAAGCCTAAGCTTAGCTTTTGTGGCTGCTATTGCACCATATTCTGCTTTGATCAAATCTTCTGATTTCCATTTAAAAGATCAGTATCTTCTGACAAGTACAATATGAGCAACTGTAAGAGTAGAGAAGAGCTGTCATGACTTTGGATAGTTTTGGGGAGCAGGTGATTTTGTTGTTGTTGTTGTTTCGTTTTGGTTTGGGGTTTTTTTATGTTGTTTTGTTTTTTCAGGTCTTAAAAATATTTCTCATGCCAGAAAAGCAGCTACAGAAATCACCTGTCTCATTAATCGGTTAAGAATGTTCTGTGTGACTTCAGAGTCCTGTAGGTAAGCAGATGAACTAAATTAAACTGTGTTTTGCTTTACTTGCCCTCCAGTGTTCCTTTTTTAAATATGTTTCTTTTTGCAGGCTTTCAAATATACATAAAAATATAGTTTTAGAGGCTATCTTCAGAATGTGTGCTTCTTATTCCAGGCACATATTTTGCTTGATCAACTGCATACTTCAAAAAAAATTTCAAAACTACAGCAAAGGTTTCAGTCTTGCCTCATTACAGGAAAAGGAGGTAATAGAACACTGCTGTCTTTCTGATAAAATGTTATCATTAATAAATGTTCACAGTTCATAAATCCTCTGAATACGAAAAATCAGAGTTCATGGAAACGTTAAATATTTGGTATGCACAGTTTCTGTAATTATATTAATACAGAACATGACAAAATCAACAAAAATACAAAATTAAGTATTACTTAAAATTAATTTGAATATCCAAATAGTAATGCAAGTAGATGCTAACAAACACAAGAAAAGTCTATGTAATATGAAATCAGTGATTCACATCATGGATTTGGTTTTTACTGGTGCCAGATGGTTTATGGCTCATGGTTCAGCAAGTCCTTCCACATCCTCCTGGCATCTAGTTATTTAATTTTTTAACTTCCTTTATTTAATATCATTACCCAATTTCAGAAATATGTTCCCAGAAAATTCTTAGTGAACTATACAAAACATCAAAGGTAGTTCTCAAAAGACAATAATTTTACCTACGGTTTGAAATCATAAGGTCAGAAATAGACCACTACAAAGTAATGAATTATAATGAAATGCTTCTCCCTTGGGAAGGGGTAACACATTCTTGTTTTCAATATTCTACTCGTGATTCAGAAGCTTGGATTTTGAAGACACAAGATATCATTGTCTTCTTGTTACTCCAGAAAAAGAAATTAGCAGCAGTTTAAGCTTATAACATTCAACTTTGATTCCATTAATGAGTCTTAAGAATTCTTCTGTCTAGTCAAAACCTCTTAATGCCTGAGCTTTATATCCCAGTATCTGTCTGGAAATCTCACTTAATGCTCTCCATAATAATAATACAAATAGCCCTAGTAGAACAGCTCTACTTCTTTCTGAACTCAATTGCAGTTGGAAATCAGTAAAAAACATTTAAAAATTGGAAAAACCCACCCTAAATATGTCTTTATCAGTATATCAACCCACATCCTTGGCAGGTCTAAAGATATTCAGCAGATGGATCACTATGCCTCTCTTCCAGTTTATTTCTAATTCCAATCTCTTCAGGCAATTGATTGAAAGGGATCACATTATAACAATAACATTAAAAATAGATCAGAGGTACTACATGTCTTTTACTATATATGCAGTATATGATATCCAGAAAGTAGAGAAATGTATGACACTGTGAAGCTACAACTCTAGTACTGAAGTTACTGAAGCTTTCTATAGAGTTCAGACCATGAAGTATCTGTAGGATTCATTTTAAAATAAGCTGGCAGAAAAATAAATGAAAAAAAAAAATTTCCTGATTTTTCTGATATATGAAGTCATCAAAATTATCTTCTTTACTGCACCTTTCCATAATATAAACATTAATCCTGAAGAGAGGAATGAACTCTGAAATTAGAAAAGGTGAGTCTCTAGAGCCTAGAAGCCTGTTTCAGAAAAGCAGAATTAAAACAAAACTAAATACATTTAATTACAGAAGGAAGGAAAGGTGGAGAGAAGCACAATGCTAAAAGTTTACATGGGGGTTGTCCCACATATTCAGAGTTATATATAACACCTGTATAAACAAGATTTATGTCATTAAATTCTCTGTATGAAAAAAACAGATGTAACTCCCCATGGACTACCAAACTCCAGATTAAATGTTCATGAAAGATAGGGGGTTTTTTACAACTAGTAGTTGTACTGTTTACCACAGAAATGAGATAGAAATTACACTGAGACATATAGCCAAATGAGATATTGGTTATATACATTTCTCTACAGGATCTAACCTACATGTTTTCTCTACAGTTTTTCTTGAAACTTTGCTCTATAAACATAGTCCTGCAGTGCCATGGTATTTCTACATGGCAAATTCAGACCATGGATACAATATATTTGAAGGTACGAAAATAGTTGATGTTGCAAAGAAGACAGAAACTGAGGAAGAGAAAAACACAGGTTTGAATTTACTAACCATCTGATTCAGAGCAGAAACTATAATTGGACTCTGATACAAAGCACAAGTTAGATCAGTGTTACGGTTGAAATACTTAATATTAAGCTGATGGCTAGATATTACTCCCATTAATGGCTCTGGTTCTCAGCATCTTACAAGTTTGACATTTCAGTAGTTAATCAGTAAAGTTATTGTTTACAATTCCTGGGATTCCTACAACTATGCCAATATAAATGAGCCCGACTCAAAACCCACTGAACTTGAGCTTTGGATGGTAAATTGAAACATCAAGGAATGCATGAAGCACCAGAAATACAGACATGCAACAGATCAAATAGTGTGCAGCATTCAATATAACTTTAAAACCCAGTGTGTTTTCTGGACAGTTGTTAGTTTTCACTTATTTTGACCTCTACTAATTACTGTTAACTCAAAATTGAAAAAATTTGCAAGTGCACTGGACTGCTTAAATTTTGCATTCTGGGGAAACTATGAGCATATGCTACCTGATTATATGAGGATAGCATTCAGAGAAGAATGGAGGTATCTGAAATACAGTATAGTTGTCACCCAACAAGAAGGGAACAATAGTCCAAACTGCAACCCAAACACTGATCAGAGGTGTAATTAGTTCAGGTACACCCTTATTTGAATTCAAGGTTCATTAATGAGTGTCATTTCCCTAGATCAGAGAAGATTAAAAAACAGGAAAGAACAAAATTTGTCTTTTACAGGGGACCTATCTTTGCACTAAAGCCAGAGTGAAAATGCCGTAACTGTGGTTTCATGTTGATAGGCCCTGTTCTTGAAAAGTGCTGGTGGAGGTGTGGGATGTGTGCCAACATGTTTGGTTTTCACAGAATCATAGAATCATTCAGGTTGGAAAAGACCCTTGGGAGCATCGACTCCAACCATCAGCCCTACTCTACAAAGTTCTCTCCTACACCATATCCCCCAACATCTCATCTAAATGACCCTTAATTCAATGGAAATGGTTTGAATTCAATGGAAAAAGAATTCAGAGTGTATAGGCTGAGATTCTTCTAAGGTAGTTTCCAGTAAGCAGAGAAAATAATGTAATTCACTTTCAAAAGCTCACTCCAGATCTAAACTAAAATACTGATATAAACATGTCCACTACGCAGCAAAGAACAAAGTATATTAGAGACTGAACTTAGAAATTCCTGAATTCCAGTACTTGCTTATTCATTTTATTTATTGATTACTTGATATAAAGTGTGTAAAAACTTCTGTACTGAACATGTAACACCATAATCAGATTATGTTCCCATATTCTTCCCTAATTTCTAGAGGTCACTGTGAATAAAAATTTTTATGTATTGTTTGGTTGGTAAATTTTCATACTAACCCGTTAGTCAAAGTTTTTACATTACTTAAACAAAAAAATCATATCTTTTCTTTCAAGCAAGCTTGCATTTGAGTCTGAGTTACTGCTTTTCCAGCTCTCCGTTAGCATCAAATATTATTGGAAATTCAAGAAAGTAATATTACACTGTTCTCAGGGGTCACACTTACTTACATGCGGATAAATTTTGATGAGGGAAGTCTCCATAAGAACTATACCATGAGATCCTCTAACAGCTTTGAGAGGAAAATGACTCCTACTTGCAGAAAGAGCCATAAACATTAATATTATGAGCTTCTGAGGGGTTGGATACATCAGCACAGGTGCTGCTGGGCCACTCCTCTCCTGCCTTCTAAAATGGATATATTAAAAAAGTTCCTTCCATATCTGAGTCACAAATATTTCATGCTACAATTTGTATCAGTGTAATTTGTATTAATAATGAAATAGCTGAACAGTGCTCTCAATAATGAAGTGGTAAGCTGCATTAAATTAATTGGCAAAGAATTTAAGCAGCGCAAACAGAAATTATAAAGCTTCTTTTAAAAGAATGAGACTGAAAAAATCTTCCAGCTACATGAACAAACTTTCAGAGAAGCAAGCTCTAAGGCAAATTTAATAGGTATAATAAATACCAATTTTTTGAAATATTTTTTATTTATAAAGATTTCACTCCCAAATTGTTTTTTATAAACTGTTTATATCCAGACGTATTATAAAATATACCATCTCTTTGCTGATAGCTTCCACACCCTGTTATTTAGGATAATAACAGACCACACGTGTAACAAACAGAATTATTTTGATGATCATGGAAGTGTACTTTCCAGTGCAATTAATCCTCTCTAAAAAGAATTTCTTTTAAAACCCTGTGATTAAAGCCTTTTTAGAAATACTCTTCCCGCCCCCCCCCCAGTTTTCTACATTCTGTTAATCGTATCTATCTGAATCTCACTGCAATTTTCCTGCTTATCAGAAAATGCTTAATGCATTGTGATTAGTCCATTGGATGGAGATTTATAATTTACATTTTGTGAGAGATTTACGCTGTTCTAAACAGTTATCTCCTTTATTATATTTCTAGAATATGCTAATAAGAGTATATTTATTCTTATCACTGAGTAAAAGCATCACATTAGTTCATGAAATGTGATAGACAGGGTAGCCTTAAGCAGAGATATATAAACCAGTCAAAACCAGATCAAAACTAGATAGGCAAAGCCTGACAAAAAATCCACATGATGGATAGGTTTGTATAGATTGCTGAAGCACACCAGGAGTTCTGCTTTAATTGAAAACACACTTTCATTTTAGCCTTGTGTGTAGAACTTGACATTAAATGTATGCAAGAGCCTTTTATTTTCTCTTTCTGAAAAAATAACGATTACCTTGTTTCTTCCAGTCAGCAAAGCTAAGCAATACGGTTCTTTGCCTATAGGAGTTATACATTAAAAAAAAAAAAAAAAAAAATCATTTAACTTTACAGGTATTAAATGTGTTCTTTTTATTTTCTGTCCCCACCCCCCTAAATTTCCAAAACATACTGTTCTTCCTATACAGCTTTCCCTTCAGATATCACAAAAGGAGTGGCACAGCATAAAACTTTCAGGAAAACTCATCTGGAAAACTTTTACTTGCCTTGGGCAAAAATAAAGTGCTGCTTCACTGTTTTCTAGAAATGGTTTAATTATTATCTCATAAAATAAATAAACATCTCACTAGAATTGTCTAGCCCAGTACTCTGCCTCTGCTAGTGGTTTACTATGAGTGACAAGAGCAACGTAGAGGACACAGGGCACATATGAGAAGGTTCATTGCTCTGGGTGCCTCACAACTTCCAGTAATTCTCTTTTTGTCTCATATTTTCTCTCATATTGTGCAAATCTTTGAAATCTTTGTGAAATTTTTTGAAGGAAATAAAGATATTTCCTAATGGCATGCATACACACAAAACCAACATACACAGCCATGTGTATTTATGTAATGGCAAATCTTGACTCTACGGTATGAGTAATGATTCTGATACCAGTAATTTACAAAACATGTCAGACTTTCACTCAGGTGACAAGGTTTTGCTCTATATTCACTGATGTAAAGGTGGACTTATTTTCATATCGACCATATTAAAATGTCCATGATACCTGTACCTTACAGCAGGACAGGTAGCTACTTGTGAAATGCACCAATTTCCCCTTTTATTCTTCAGTTAAATCATTTTTACATATCATTATTTTGCATGAAAATACTGAATATTACGGGGGGGGGGGGAAATTAGATAGTATATACTTGGGAACTAGGTGAAATATATTTTCTTTCACTGTCACCTTGTGCATATCACAGTAGACCAGAGGACAATAAGCATGACACACATGACTTATATTTTATACTAGATATTAAAATAATGCAAAGATTGCCTGCAAAACAGACAAATTGGAAAATACTGCTGAATTGGTAAGTATTAAACACCACAAATTACTAATCAAGGCTAAGAAATGATAGGGCAAGCAGTTTAGTAGGTGCGATGCAATGGCATCTTCTGAATCATCTGCAGAAGAGCTGTTGGAATAGGTAAGGTGATTTCATTTCAGAGTGTACCAATAGTCAGTAATGTATATACCTACAATCTAAAGGTCACCCTGTTTGGAATGAGGTAAAATTTCTGCCTGGGGTGGGTACTCACATTTATTTTGTATAAAAGTTACTCACTGAAAAAAGAAGACACTTTATACCTGCTTGCATCTCACTTCAACATAAACTGGGATGTGATTACAGAGTGCATCCAGTCCCAGGCATTTGGAAGAGCTTGTGAGTTCTCTAATCTAAACCATTTGGAATCACCATGTCTGGTAAAAGCACTAGTTCTTGTTTCTGCTTTGAACTGATGTGAAACTTTGAGCACTACTATAACTTTGAAGGAGAAGGCCAGCTGGAAAATGACTGGAAGCAAAATGAAAATGAGGAAGATCCTTAAAAAACCTATTCCTGAACTTTTGTGATATAGAAGTCTGAGCAGGTACAAAAGCTTCTAATTGGTAGATGTTCAATTTATCATCTGAGCACTGGATTAATTTTCAGTAATCCTGACTGGTTTCAGTATGTACAGGTCTGTATTCCTTTTTTTGCTCAATTGATTAGATCTTCATATGTCTGTGCAACAGAGCAAAAATAAAAATGCGTATGACCCCTGAAACTCACTGCCTGAGTAAAGTATCAGAATTAGATAAGCACTAGCAATCCTTGGTGGGCAGAACTGAGCTGTTTAGTTTTGATTGGGGCTTTTTGTTTGGTCTGGTTTTTAAAGTGGAATACAAGGGGGTTTACTATTATTTTAATGATTCAAAATGAAAGGAAATAGAAAGTCGTCCTGGAGGTGTATTTTGAAAAGTCTTAATAAACTGAATTTTCATGCAGACTCAGGAATATGGGATCATCAAGAAGAATTTAAGATGTTAGACATCTGTTTCTAAGCTGTGGCAGCCATGATTTTTACTTGCAATTTCCTATCTCTTTTGTTTCTTAAAAATGAAAAATAGAAAAAATGACAGGAGTTTAATGGAACAAGTTTCATATTCTGTGCTTTTCCCTCTTGATTTACTATATTTTTTTTATTTTTTAAAAAGTATTATTACCAGTCTAACATTCACATTCCCAAAGCCCATTCTCCTTATCAGCCTGAAAATTATCTTCCTGAAAGGAATCAGAGAGGAAAAAATGCCATTGTAAAGCATTTCACTTCCAAGTTGAGGAGAAAGTAAAATGCCAGCAGCCAAAGTGCAGATGCAATTTTGCTGCAAACAATGAATTTGTTTTCCAATTTATTTCTCAAAGCTTTCCTCCAGAGATTCTCACCTAAACTTCCTTACTCCTCCCTAGCTGGGGAATAATTTTAATGGCAGGAAATCTGTTTCACTAATGTTAATCCCAATAGATACATATATTGTGATGTTCCTTTTCAATCACTTTGCTAGGGAAAAAAATAAACGTGCCTGGAATGCTCTGTGACAAACTGAGTTTCCTTTTACAACAACTCAGGAATCAAAGCTGCAGAATTATTATAAGCTGATATTTATAGCTTTTGGTCCCTAAAATACACTTACAGAAGTGTACTGTGTGGCATGGAGTATGTAAGACCTCTGTCATGTGGTAAGTTGACCACTGAAATAAAGATGAACGTTTGATTTTTTCCCCATTCAGAATAAAACAATACTGGGAATAAAGACTATTACCCTTCATCTATACTCACTGTGAATTCTGATTACCTCTTTCCCACAAGTGTTTGGGATCCTATGAGCAGCCATGTTGTGAAGGGTGCTTTCAATATTTGTGTAACCACACAACCTTGGAATAAAGCTGTCTCCTTGGTTTTAAGTACTGATGAAATCAAAGGTAATGTTCAGTTATCTCAATTTCAGTAACTTAAAGACAGAAAATATAGCTGAGTTTCAGAAAAACTGTATCAAGAGTGAGTCTGTGGAATAATCTTACTAGAGAAGCCATAACACTTTGAAGCATTGTAACTATACTAAACTTTGGTTAATATATGATACAGAGTAAGTCTGACTGGTAGAAATTTGATCAAAAGTAAGGCTCTGTGATTCAGAAATAATTTCCTGGCACACTGTGATAACAGAGAAAGAGGCATCTGTCACACCTGACTACACATTACTGTTACTTTATGATCTGAAGCATCTCTATATACACACACTTCTAAAACATTTATATATTTCCTAATATACCAGATATATGGTTTCAGTTTTCTGTTGCATCAGAAGATGAAGTATAGAAGGACTTTCTGAAGAGAAATGTACACCATCCAGACTAAATCCACTTAGTAAAATGTGAAGTGATTGGAATATGTGCTATTCACTCAAGCATAGCAATAACCCTCTGGAGGGAGAAAAACAAGAGTGAAAATTTGGTATGTTGTGATGCCATAAGGGTTGCAAGTGGTTAACCACAGATTTTAAAATCCTCAGACATAGAAAACATTACCTCTTCACTGCCTTTGTAGAGAAAGGAAAAACACATGGGAAATCCTTGCTATGTAACTAATTTGGAAATTACTCTAATCACTATAGGGAATCGAAGTTGATTCACAAATGTAAAAAAAGGATCATCATCTTAATGAAACTATCTGAAGAATATTTTAGTTGTATATGTGGAATTATATACAGAAACTGCCTATACAGAACAATCCATATTCCAGGTCCAGTTCATTTTGTAGATTAATTTATTTTGATCATGTAAGAAACTTTACAGCATGATGCCAACTTGCTCCCACATTTTAGGAATAAATAATTATTTTGAGAGTCATGGAAAGAGGAATGGAAAGGAGGGGAATAGAAGGGGCTGAGGCAGGGACAGGGCTGGGGCAGGAAGGGAAGGGAAAATATTTCAAGCTTGTATTGAAACATCACAAATTCTTAAAAAAAAAAAAAAAAAAAGATAAAGTGACCAAAATTTTCAGGGAACTTACTTCTTTTTAGAAACTGAGAAACAGAGCAGTACAACAGTAATAACACATTTCCAGTGGCTACCCACTTGGAAAAGAAGTGTCAGAATGAGAAAAGCAAAATAACATATGTGGAAGACATTTTCATGATAAAAGAACATTCAAAGAATGATTCACTGTTCTCTTTTTAGACTTCCCTCATTTATTACCACATTTTAAGTAACTGAAGTCAACATTTTCAGATCTATCTAAAAACTACATGATCTAGTAAACAAAAAGGCAAAAGACTGACATTATAAAGGAAAACGCATTATTACATAAATTCTATTGGCTGGACTAAAACACCCGACTTAAAGCCACAGAATATTTATAAATGAAGAGAAGTGATTGTTTTCCTCTGTAGGAAATATTTAGAAAGATTTTCTTGAAACATATGAAAGCAAACAAAACCAAACAGTGTAAGGCATCAAACAATCAGATATGAAGTGATTTAGTCTTTAAGAATTAGAGGGTGACACAGTCCCTCCAAAAATGAGTGCAGTTAAAGTAATGGCTGAAGATCTGTTCTTGAAGGCCAAAATAATGTAGCAATACAAGCAGAGTTGTCCATTACCCTCTTTTACTGATTCCATCATGATTATTCATATAGTGAGTCAAAGAATAACCTGTGTCGATTAACCAAACAGGGGGGGACACTGCTTCCTAAACTTAGCTATTAATTATCTTCTGCTCCGAAGTATGAGAATTGATCATATTGCTTTTAGTATCGCAACAGTTAGTCAAACCTTGATTCTCTATATGAACCCAAATTCAGTGATAGAAACATGAAAAACTGCACATTAGCAATGAATGAAATTTTAACACTATCGCAGAATTTTCCAGGGCCGATAATGCATGCATACAAATTGACAGCTGGTGTTTCCTCTCATAAGAAAGGAGCACTCACTACAACAGAGCAGAAAGATCAGGTTAGCACTACAGGTACCGTAACTGATGAAAATTGATCCTCAATTGTCATTTCACTCCCCTTGCCACACAAAAATAAGTCTAAAACATTTAATATATAAAAGCCTGAAATAAAAGCTATATAGGTTAGGATCATTCTTGGATTGCTACATTTCTAAGGGTGGAGTAGGGGCTGATTCATTAGTGCTGGTCATTGGGCACAGCTCAAACAGAGGTTTAAAGGATTTTAAATGTAGCTGCTGTTTTGGATTTGATTGAGAAGAAACAGGATGGAGAAGGTGAGTTGTTAATAGCATCTCAGTTAAACTCATGGGGGAGCTTGTCTCTGTCAGTTTAAATGTTTAGTCTCTACTCAGCAAAGAAATATGTGCCAAGAGGATGGTAAACATTCCAGTTAATTTATTGCCTGAAACAAGAGCCATTTTAATTGATTGACAAATGAACAGAAGCAAAGAATAAGAAAGGTAAATGAAAACCGCAAGAATGGACAGCTTTGTAATTGGAAATTGTAAAGGTCACTAAACATGGCTTATTGCTATCTGTTTGAATGGAATCATTGCCTTGCGGAAATCTTTATTTGGAGCCTGGATATGAGTAACATTGACTGTCATGAAAAAAGACTTTTTTTAATGAATACTTCGAGCATGAATGGACACATCAAATGTGAACTTGTGCTTCTTCTGTAAAAAGTGACAATTATACACCATTATCCATGTGCACTTTGACCCAGTTTAAGCAATACACTGTATTTATATTAAAAGATTTAAAAGATCAAGAATCAGACTGTTAATTTAATTTAAAAATTATTTTTAACAAATAAGAATTCATGATATAAAGATGAAAAATCCTAGATGATTGGCCTAAATTCATAACCTAAACTAGAAATTAGATGTATCTTTCAGTGCTTCTGATATTATTAAAAAACTGCTTTAAATATCCCAAATATCACTGTTTAGAACATTATTGCCCCAAAGCTGACATCAATACATGAATGTATTTCCATTAGAAATGTGTACAAGTTCTTCGATCTCCCTCTTAAATGGAAATATCATTCTCCACTGTATTTTCCTTTGAATGTATATATGTACATATATGTAAATACATATAAACTGTTCAAGAGTTAGAAAAAAACTCGTTTCCTTTGGGAGATTGTCTTCAGCTAAAGACATCCCCTTTTTCAGTATTTTTCCATGATACTCAGGACATTTGTTTAACCTAAAAGCTAGTGTCCATATAGGTATTCTTTAAGCTTGCACATTTTTCAAGACAGAAATCTCTCTATCCATTTGCCCGGAACAACTTATTTTTAAAATTATTAATATCTGATGAACTAGTTTAAATTTAACACAGCTCTTTATTTGTCTGAAAACTCTTCCAATGAGGTGTCTTTCAACTGTTTCTTGGATGAGATGTTGGGGGATATGGTGTAGGGGAGAACTTTGTAGAGTTGGGCTGAGGGCTGGACTCGATGATCCCAAGGGTCTTTTCCAACCTGAATGATTCTGTGACTCTGTGATTCTGTCTGAAATTTTATTTTTTCATTCTGACTAGGTCATCTCATAACCACATCACATTTCACTGGCTTGAAAGATGATTCAACATGCAATTTAAAATACTGGCTATTCTTTTCAGTGAAGGCCGGGAAACTGTCAGAGAAACCCCCTATTTCCAACAAAATGAAAATCTTCCGAGACACAAATTTGGTGTCCTGTCACTTTTTCTTTTACAACTTTAACAAGCTAAGCTTTCACACAGAAAGTTGCTATGAATTACCTTTAGCTTGCGTCTCAAGGGATAATTATTCTTATCACTTGAGTGTCAAAGATAGGAGGTTTGAAATCAATTCTGAAATTGGCTGTTCCTCGTAATGAAGTAACATATGCAGAGTTACACATTTCTTCTAGACCACAGTGGAGGTTTAAAAGAACAGTCCTACAAGTAATTCGGTTTTGTACTAATATTAAATCCTTTCTGCCATTTTAATACATTGCAATGTTGTTTCCTTTGTGTGCTGTCCTACAGCCAATTTTCACTCTACTGAAGTGGAAGCGAAGTGAGCATTTTGAAAATAAGTTTTCCACAAAGAGGACTGAGAATCATTTCACCAGACTTGGCAGTGTACATATTTATGTTGGACATAGTTCTCTAGACTTGCTTGAGTGTTACTGGAGAAGATGACACATCTGGACTATTTCAAATATTTACACAATAATCTAATAAACCGCTCTCAATCAGTGCCTATTTCTCTCACTTAGCTATAAAGGGAGTTCAGAAGTTCAATATGCTGTCCCCCACATAATTACCGATGCCATGGAGGTACTCTGAAGTATCCCACCTCATCCCCTCCAGAAGACCACAGGCTCAGCATCCAGTCTTACAGTCCTGTCCCAGATAGCCTAGGGCATCTCATGTGCTCTTTTGCTGTTAGTGCTTTGTAAGGGACTGTCTGGACTTTATTTGTCTCAACATTGCTGCTTCACGACTACCACTTCTTGGCCTCAGCATCCTGTTGCTGTGAAGGAGTACTCTTTGAAGGAGACGACATCCACCCAAGGCTAGAACAACAGCAGTCTTGGCAGCTGCACCCGTGCGCGAGCTGAGTGGAGGGGAAACCACAGCGAGGAAGATGTTCAGATGCCTCACCAGCACGACCACCGTGAACACCTGGGCATGCGTGCATGGAGGACCATGGGGCATCACATATTACAACGAGCCCCGTGGAAATGGGCGGACTAAATCATGGGGACAGGGACTATAAAAGGATGGACTGTGTACTCCTCTCCAAAGATGCTTGTGGCTTGATGCTTGTTGCTGGTTGTTTGTTAATGGATGCCTGAGGCTTTGGCGGAGCTTGGAGCGTGGAACATCATCATCCGCACCAAGACCGAGCCAATGGAACATCGCTGGATCCCTGGTGGTGGTGGCGGTAATTAGCTGCATCTCTATCGCTTTCTTGCTTAGGGATTCTATCTTTTTTCCTTTCTTTTCCTCTCTGTTCTATCGCTGTTATCAGTTGTTATAGAAAACAAAGTTTCCAAAGTTTTATGGCATCTGACCTCATTTGTGTCTTAATCTCTCTCTTGGGATCGTTTAAGAACCCTCCCTGATATCAGATCAGGACATGCTTAGACCAACGGTTAGGCAAAGGACTTGTGATCCAACTAACTGGTTCTAAGGTAGGTGTCTAGTTTCCTGGAGTGGAATGTAGTTCAAGTCTAGTATCTTTCAATGTAAATTTACTGTGTATGTGTAAGCTCTTTTGTAGGCACCAGCTTCATATACCTCATAAACAGAGGTAGCTAGTGCCTTCTGATATATACTAAGGTATTTGAGGGCTCTCAAAGGTTTGGCAGATAGGATAAATTACACTTGTGTGTCCCTCTGGACTGGCAAGTAAAGGCCAGCCGCCCAGAGACAGTCCAGGACATCTCAGGTATCCTCGGACACCCACACAACTGACATGTACTGTTACCTAGTAAAAACAATGCATCCTTGCAAAGAATCTGCTCAAACTGCAGTAGACATCTGGTGTCTGTTCAGCTGAATAAATTCCTAAGCTTAATTGAATAAAGGCTCATTATTTTGTCTAAACTTAGGTGTGCACCGCCATTTGAGATGCCCTAGTATTTCTTGTCCAAGGGTATCCATAATGTTCCCATTTACTACCACCCTCCAACAAACCTCAAAACTAAGATTTTCCTTTTTGTGAAATATTCAGACTTCTTTTCTGAATTGTGAAGGTAAAAATAATTGTAAAAGTCCCTTAACAGTTCTTTGCCATTAATCTAACCTACTTTATTTATTACTTTTTCTCTAATACTTCTTTTAACATTGCACATTCATCAGGAACCTTTTATTTATAAGACATATTTCTTTATTTCCCTGTAAATGAACTGACTGCATATTCTTGTTAACAGCCTACTTTTCAATTCCTGTTACATTCCCTTTCCTCTTTCCTTCAGCTTCTCAGCAGTACTTTTTGATGTCACTTTTTGCCAACATTCTTCCCTACTGTGAAATATTACAGAACTAGGACTATTTTAATGAGCTTCCTACTATATTAAACCGTTGTAACTGTTTAATACCTCACTATACTGGAGGGACATTATTTAAATTGAAGTATGTGAAAGTATAACATTGACCTCAAATAGATATTTCCATTTTTTTTTCTTAACTTAAAGTTTTACAGCTCTCCGATATATTTTCAGCTGAGTCCTGTTTCAGCCAATCTAACAGACTCCTTACACAATGAGTTTATTCTTGACTCCCTCCTTTTACACTTAATTAACATGATTAAATATTTATACTGCTATCACAGCCTATGTCCCTATCAAGATTGAAGTCCTGTTGTGTTAACTTCTAGGTACATTACAAACACAAAAGTCCATCATATTAATTCCTTATGAAAAATGCTGATAGTTTTCTATGAATTTACTTGCTTTTTCAATATTTTTCAATTTTATTAATAGAAAATAACCTTGCTTAATATAAATGGCTTGAATTTGAAGGAAAAATGACATATATTTTCACACTTAATGATGAGGATGGCTGTCTGATTGTGGTAGGAGTCATATATTACCTAAATTATAATTACGAATATTATTATGTCCAATCAACATGACTATCAGTATTTAACACCACAAGGTATGCAAAATGAGAACTACAAATAGCTTTATAACAAATAGCAATTCATATGCATTGTTAGTGGCAAAATAGACCATAAAGCACAAGTTCGCATTCACAGGAAGAAAGAGTGAGTATGTTTCTAAAGGAGCTCATGCATTATGTATCTTACATAATATATCTCAGAAGCAAAACAGCAAAAAATAAGTTATCTAAGAACATGCGCAAGAGAAAATTCTAATCCTTATGCATATTGCACCACATATACTAAGCTCATATTATTTCTGAGTAAGTTACTGAGATAGAAAATAAAATGAATAAATTCATAGTGGGGACTGGTAAGGCAGGATAACAGTCTAAGCATGGCAAAATTCTCAGTTCTACCAAATTAACAGAGACAGTAGTAATCTTGATGTAATCCAAACTGTACACAGTTTTGGTTTAGAAAGAAAGACAGGAACTGTACTGGAATATGTTTAAGGATTAAACATGACCAGTATAGCCTGAGAATAATTAACAGATTGGGCTCCTATAGGGATTAGGCAAGTGTGATCAAGTTCACTTTGAAGTAGACTTAGTATAATCAAACAATATCAAGGTTAAAGCAGAGATTATAGGCATTCCACCAAATAGATGAAACAGGTACTTCCCATAACCTAACAGTTCATTTGTTAGAGTGCCTTGAAAAAGGAAAAGGCTTTAGACTCAAGTGATGAGGGTCCAGAAAAGGAGAAGTTTCTGGTGAAGGATACCTGAGCCTTAACATGCAAAAGGAAACGAGAAAGATATGATTGCCCAGCTAAGCAATGTCAATGTCACCTCTGAAAGAGGAGGTAGCAGCAACAGGGAACAGGGCTTGCCTGATGCATCTTTCAGCATGTAGTTGGGAGGGAAAGATTAAATTTCTTACTTCAAAATGATTGGATTTAGAACCCTCAAAAGCTCTCCAGTTCAGTGTATTAGTACACCTCATACAGGATTACCTGTGTGATGCTGTGAACATTTAAACATACCTCCAAAACGTGTCTCATAATGTCTACTACTGAGCAAGCAGCACAATTACAGAAGGAAGAAGAATTAAGTACAAATTACATTCACCTACAATTATAAATCTGGAGAAAGATTTATTGCTAATCTCTGGAAATGTTTGAAATGTCAGATAATATCTCCTTCCTCTTAAAAATATTTCAAAGAAGCAAAGGAGTATGTGCCTGGTTTTTCTTTGGAGTTTTGTAGAACTTATTTGTCATTATTACCATATAATTTCTGGGAAAATACAATAAAAACAAGGTGAAAAATTTTTATTTAATTGAAACAATCAGGACTTAAATAATTGCTTTGAATATCTCACTGCTGCACATTTTCTACTCAGAAATTAATCTCTAAATAGATACATTCTGTGTATCCATAAGTAATGAACTAATTCCTATATGCAAAGGTCTCTTCTTGCACTCACATTTTCATGTTAAAAATCCAAAGTTTCACTAATATTTACCTTCATTAAGTCTTCCCAGGAATCACATGAGTGAAGATTTGCAGATTCTAACTGCAAATACACTCTAATATGTCAGTCTCCCTCCTTTTCCTTTGCTTTATACAATGTTTTCCACCCATGTCTCCCTTTGTCCTCTTCATGATCAAACATTCCTGTTCATGTAGATTGTTATTACTTGTCAGCTCTTCTCCCAGTCATCATGTGTGGCGGTTTCCACTGTGTTTAGCCTTGACCTGAAGAGCTTCCCATGGTTCAACCCCACATCTGAGATTTTTCTTGCTGCATCCCAAGTGAGAAGAATGTGAGCTTTCCACTCAGTCTCCTTTGACAAGCAAATCAAGAACCAGACAGCTCAGCAGCAAAGAAGGAGGAAGAGAAGGAGTAGTGTCTGAAAGCCACAGCGACGACAAATTGAGTTAAAACAGCCAACTACAGACAGCTTCCCTGCACCATCTCATGAAGGCAAAGACAGTAACTGCATAATGAAATTTAAGTCCATGCTCACTAAGGACAGTGCTGAACTGAGTCTGCTGTAGGTAATAAGGGTGAATGCACAAACCTTCCTACAGCCTTTCCTTGGAACAAGCTTCAGCTTAGCATGTTTTCATTGTAGGGATCAAGGATTAATGATAATCGAATTTCACATCACAGTTAGGATATCTGACTTTTCACTGAGAGGATATTTATGGTTACAGGAAATATTAAAATCTTAGTCTATGTATTGTGTGATCTTCTTGTCATGGTTCATCTTTTATGTTAACACCATTCTTCAAATTTAATCATTTTTGTATTAATTCTTCTTAATACAGGTATCTAGCTCCTAACTGAAATTATGCTGCTTTGACATAAAGGCAATTTAAACATTAATTATATTTTTAAAGGGGGAGGAGGAACTCAACACAACAATGTTCTCTTCCTAAATGTTCTGAAGAAGAATAATTTAAGTAATTGAACTTTATGATTTTCCATCAGTAACGCCTTTTAAGTAATTCTCCAATTAATATTTATGAGATGTATTAAAAATCTGTGAGTAGGTTTGCAGAAAAATACAGATAAAAATGCACCTGACCAACCTGTGTGTCTGATGCTGTGGCAATGTAAGAATTGATTCACCCAAACATCCAGTTATGCAAATGCTGCAGAAGTTTATAAAGCGGCAATGAATAAAACTTTTAGGTTTGATTCTTTTTCAGATGAATATGTGTAATTTGAAGCCCAGCATATTTAAATTGGTACTTTCAACTCATCACACAAATTTCATCCAGGATATTGGGTTAACTATTTTCTTTCCTATTTATCTTTCTTCTTCTGCAAAATCTCTCAACTGTGTATATTTATAAAAAGACGTAACAAGGTAGAAAGAATCTATTAAGTCAAATGATCTGTAATTGTATTTAGGAAGGAATAACTAGCAGTGCTGTGCATTATGGGTATTGTGATACTCTCCTAACAAATTTTGAAATGTGAAAGTGCTCTCATTTCAGTGTCTTTATTTTAACATAAAATCTAAGCTGAATAGGAAGAACCAGAATGATTTGAAATGTGGAATGACTTTTGAAGTAATAAGAGAATTAGCTTCCTTAGAACTTAATATGCTAAAGTTAGAGATAGTGTCAAATAATAGCTGTATTGAAATCACTGGGAGTTTTGCTAGTGACTTAATTGAAGCAGGATTGGCTACCCTCCTCAGACCTACTTTCAGACATTTTTCAAAATGTGAAGCACTAACTTGGCACACTTTAACAAAAGGAGATGAAAGAAGGTGTAAGAAAATGTCCTTTATCTGGAGTAGGTATTGAGACCTACTTTCTTTAAAAACAGGTAAGTAAATGAAAGCAAAAAGTTACATAAAAGACATGGGTGAACAGTATGGGAAACCAAATGGCTTTAAACAGCACAGAAAAAAAAAACAAACAAAAAACAAACCTACAAAGTGACCTCAAGTTACATATTATTTTATAACAGCTACCAAACTTTATGGACTAATTTGGAACTCTCTCTGAATTAACTATCAGTGATAGATTGAGATTAGATAAAATATCTCTATTACAAGTTTCCCAAAGCTAGGCTTGTAATTATTTCAACAATATCCTCAAATGTAAAAAGAGCAGAAAAAAAAAAGAAAAAGGCTACAAAGTAACAGAGCTTAAAGGAAGGATATGTTTTATGAAGTTTTTGTGTATGTGAATATAATATTGAGCAGTATGTAACCAGTAGTAAAACAGTGGCACAGAGTACCTTGGCCAAATGAGTAATATTTAGCATTCATATTAAGGTCAAAGTTTTCAAAGTGCTGCAACCACATTAACTAATTTATCTTTACTGCACCTCTGGTAAGTAAATAGATATTATATCTGTTGTAAAGTAATGTGAGAGATAGAGATATTAAAACTTCCAAGCTTTGATACATTTATAAATAGTATGCATCCCCAACATAGTGACAAGGTTAAATAACTTATGTTCCCTTAGCTATTCTGAGATCTGGGTGAAATTAAACACCTCATTAAAGACGGTACGTAAATAGAATTACTTTTGAAATTGTCTGAATTTAATGAATTCCCTGTTTAAGTAAGGTAAAACAAAACACATTTAATGATTATAGTTCAATCTTCGAGTGAAGAAGGTTACTTTTGGGAGAAAAAAGCATTGTTAGTTACAAAATACTGCTCTGCACATCTTCCTTAATGACTTTTTTTTTTTTAATAAAGTGAAGTATGCACCGTACCAAACTTAAATAAATCTTGAACAATAAATGACTGGTAAAATATTCAGAAGGACTTAAAGGAATAAGAGCCCAAACGCCTTTGACTGTCAATGTTGCACAGATTCTAAAGTGCCTAAGTCAAAAGACCAATCCTTCATCTTCAGGTATTAGGAAAAATTTTGTTCAGTTAGTATTGCTGAAATTTGTCACGTAGAAAAAGGAGAATTGTCCATTCAGCCTCCTGTCTGAAGAGATATATATCTTTGGCATAACAGGGAAAGACTGTTTAATTTCTGAATGAGCTTGAAGTGACTGTCTATAGATAGTGATATCTATCATGATATCTACCATGTCATCTGTTTTCTCTGTCAACTGTTAGGCCACCAGACTATTAGTTGTTTGTACTAGATAGGAAGATAAATTTGCAGCTGGAGGACATCTTTGTAATTTGCTTGAGATTTTCTGATAGTCTTGCCCTTCTGGTATCTAGAATTACATAAATTACAGAAATTGAGAGATCAGTCAGGTCGCAGAAGTGCACAGTCGCATTGCTCTGGCCCTCAGTGAGCCGCGGCCATGCACTGCCTTGGTATAACCTGCCTGCTCCCTCCCTCGCTAAGATGGGAGGCCCGGCTGGAATTTGTGTACAAGGCTTGGCAGGCCTTGCCTTTTGGCAGAACTATTTGTCATAGTCTACATTGTCTACCTGGATTTCTCCAAGGCTTTCGATACAGTTTCTCACAGTCTCCTCCTAGAGAAACTGAGGCGTTATGTCTAGGCAAGTGGTCTGTGTGGTGGGTGGGGAACTAGCTGACAGGCTGCACTCGGAGACTGGTGGGAAATAGCTCTTTTTCAAACTGGTAACCTGTTACAAGTGGGGGTCCCCCAGGGATAGATATTGGGCCCAACACTGTTTAATATCTTCATAGTGATCTGGATGATGGGATCAAGTGTACCCTGATGAATTTTGCTGATGATGCCAAACTGAGTGGGAAATGGACACTTTAGAAGTGAGCCACCCTGCAGGAAGAGTGGCTGGAAGAGTGGGCTAACAAGAATCTTATGAAGTTCAACAAAGACAAATATAAGGTCTTCCACCTGGGAGAACATAACCCAGGAGGGCAGCACAGACTGGGATCTACCTGGCTGGAGAGCAGCTCTGTGGAAAGGGACCTGGGGTCCTGATGGACAACGAGCTCAATATAAGTGAACAGCGTGCTGCAGCAGCAGCAGCAGCAAAGGAAAGCCAACACTCTGCAGGACTTATCAACATAGCCATCACCATCAGGGATAAAGAAGTAACCATCCCCTTCTCCTCAGCACCTGGCAGGCTACACATGGAATACAGTTTTCAGTTTTGGTCCCCATTGTATAAAAAAGATGTGGACAGGCTGGAGGGGGTCTAGAGAAGGGCCACAAAGATGATCAAAGGACCGAGAAGTGTGCCATGTGAGGAAAGGCTGAGAAAAGTGGCTTTGTTCAGCCTTGAGAAGGAGGCTTAGGGGAGACCTTATCACCATATTTCAGTATTTAAAGGGTGGTTACAAAGAATATGAGACTTCCTTTTTACAAAGAATCACACGGAAAAGACAAGGAACAATGGGTACAAGTTATTCCTGGGGAGTTTCCGATTGCACACAAGAGAAAAACTTTGCACAATGAGAACAATAAGCCACTGGAATAATCTCCCCAGGGAAGTGGTGGATTCCCCAACACTGGACACTTTTTAAGATTTGGCTGGACAGGGTGATGAGCCATGTTGTCTAGACTGTTCTTTTGCCATGAAAGGTTGGACCAGATAATCCCTGACATCCCTTCTAACCCGTGATTCTGATTCTATGAACCCATTAAAGAAGAGTGCAGACCAGTATGGGGATGCAAGATACTTATATGTATGCTTTCATGTCAAACCAAAAGATATTAGAAGTGACATGGTAAATGGAAGCAGCTGGTGTTATCACACTATGTGTATAATTGTGTGAATTAAATTTTACCTTTTTGTCTGAAATACAAATAAAGTAATCTCAGAATCTAAATAATTCCCTCAAATATTCTGAAGTACTTTGTGGGCTAGGTTATATATTAATTATGCATTTCAGTTTAATTCATTTTCAATATTGGTGCACGGTTCAGTGCTTACTGCTCCCAGCTTTCCATACATTGTTATTCTACTCTGGCTGTTGTTATAGCTGATTTTAAAAACCTATGCACATTAATATTTTGAGTTTATATTAAAGCTGTTTTGAGATTCACTGCAGCAAATTGACACCTCTTAATTCCTAATGTGATTTTCAATTTGCAGAGACTCTCTCTGGAATGAGAATAGGGGGTACAGCAAATCATACCAACTCAGAAGGTCAAATTTCTCCATCTAAAGTAGAGAACAAAGAGTAAGGAACACTCTGCATATAACACATACAGGCGTAGAAGTATTTCAAAATATGATTTATACTTTACAAATGTTAAATGCCATAAGAAACAGCCAAGGTTAGATAAAAAATATCTTTATTGCCTATATATTTAAACTGTCTATGTATCCTGTTGGCCATCAAACAGTAGTACTGGATGTCCACCACTGATTTGATTTTGCTAACAGTTCTAGGAAGGTACCATGATAATATCTAAAATAAAAATTTATTTCCATTGTGTACTGATGTTTACTATTTTTGCTTCTGTCTCTCAGAAAATGACACTATATCTCATTGTTGAAATACATTAGGTGTATTTAAGTATTTCAGAACCAGCAGATTTTCTTTTCCCCTGGCTATACAAACAAGTCCAAGAGACAAAAAACATACCGATTGACTTATATGTAGCTTTCAGGTCTAAACCCTTCAAGTATTTTAACTTAAGGGACACTTCTGATAGATCTTTTTCTTTAATACATTATCAGCCCATAGTCAGATCAAAATTTGCAGTATATAGAGATCCCTGGTATTCACAAAAGTGTCTACAATTACATTTTTGCTGACAACCATCTCTTCCTCCAGACAGGCAAAGGCTTATACCTTTGTAAATATGAATTGCATTCACTTAGCAACAGAATACAAATATTTACAATTTTTGCACTGAACCCTTTATTGTTGTAATGCACTGTTGAAACTTACTTTCCTAAAAAATCCAACTGCAGAGTTTATCAGACACAGCCAAGTAACAAGCCCCAATTTTTCCATGTTTAGACTGCTACAATGAAAAGAACTGAGATTTTACTCATGAGGCTTCACTGAAAGACCTATATAATGGATTATGATTTCCTTTTAAGACACATAATTATTCTGTACAAAAATTATCTTAGTTCATGTTTGCATACGGGATCAGATTAGACAGGCCTCAGTATTTATACATTCACCAGTGCTAAGGGAATTCATTCTTGTTAGGATCAGCAAAGTTGAACTAGACAAACAGATTCTGTGGACCAAGTGCCCAAGGAACTCTCCCCAGCCAGCATTAGAACACTATCAGCAATTATCAAAGACATTGGCAAGGAAAATTGGACTGTGGCTTCTTATGTCTGGAGTGATCATGAGATGTATTTGGACATGGAGGAGGAATAAATGACTATGTACTTCTTCAAATCATGGATTAATATATTTGAAAAAATTATGTGCAAACAAATATTTACAGTATTAGTATTTTAAAAATTATGAATAGGGCAGAAAATATCAGTTGTGTTACATTGCTACAGTACTACTCACGAAAATGTGAATAAAATTTCCTATTGACTACTCTTACCTATAAAGAGTATAATTTAACAGTAAAGTGTAAAATGAAAGACTCCTATGTCTCTAACAATAGAAACTACAGAAAAGTAAATGTATTTCATGGTATGAAAAGCTTTATTTTTTACAGCCAAAAAGTATTTTTCCTTAATTTGAAATCAGAAGTAAGAATGTGTACCATTACTTTACATGCTTTCTTCTGCCATTAGTGGGACAAATATTTATCCAATCTTCAATTCAAAGAAAAAGTAAGATTAAATAATTCATAGAAAAACATGGACATGGAGGAACAAACATCTCTCTGACCTTCCTGCTCTTTTAGAAATGGAATGTTAAAGTGCATCATTCAAAATTATGTCCTCTGGGGTATCTTTCAAAGTTTTCCAACCAAAATGTACTTCAGAAGAATCATATACTCCAATATTGATAGAATATACAATGTAATAGCAAATTAATTGAAATGCGAAGCTTTCATGTGATGTAACAGTTGAAAGGGACCTTTTGGTTCATCAAACACAGTTCCATAATACCCAAGAAAACAATGTGTAACTGCTGTTAGACGTTTTTCAAGCTTTCTTTTGGAAATTAGTTTGTTCATTTTTTTGACCAGGCTAATATTCAGAAACTGCTTCTGAAATTATTTTCCTTGATACTTAAGAATATAAACAATTTTTACATTTGTTCACATGCCTGTTTTCCTTCCTTCCTTCCTTCCTTCCTTCCTTCCTTCCTTCCTTCCTTCCTTCCTTCCTTCCTTCCTTCCTTCCCTCTCTCTTTCTCTCTTTTTCTCTTTCTTTCTCTTATTCTTTATTTTTGGTGTTGTTTTGCAGGCAAATGAATGGTTAGGATTTGTGTTTGCAGTGCGATTCAGCTGGGGAAAATGGAGAACATCAGATCCCTTTAGCACAGGCTTAATGCGCACCTCAGTTCCTCTGAAGTCTTGGCTTGCAAATATCCTTGCCAGGGCTTGGGCTTGGGCTTAAATATGTACATGATGTCACTGCTATGCACCGCCCATGCATCAGTGAAGTGCTAAGGCTTGGACAACTGGCCCAAGCCAGAGTTGAACTATAGATGAATTCTGTATATTTTATAACTGATAACCATTGTGCTAGCAGGTATTGTACTAAGTTATAACAATGCACATATGCTGATGTAAAAAGTTCTAAAGCATTGAAATACTGAAGCCTGAACAACAGGCCCCAGGATGAAGCTGCTAACTTAGCATGTAATCATTAACAAAGTGTGTAAGCTCACTAGTGAAAGATGCATCTTAGACAGAATATAATCAGTAGTGAGGACGAAATGCTGAGACAATGTATTCAGCTTCCCTTTTTAGCCTTGTTCAAGGCTGAAAACCCACGTATTTGGCCTTGTTAGAAACTCCCTTGGTTTCCCCCTCGAGCCCTGGCCAGGCTTTGGGTGGAATCCAACAGGAGAATGAAAACTGAAATTTTCCACTCAAAACAAAGGTGCCAGCTATTCTGGCTTGTCAGTCTCTGGTATATAAGGCTGGACCCGCTCACAGCGACTTTGGAAGCCTCACCTATTGTATTGGGTCTGGCTGAACTGGAATCGGTTTTCCCCTATAGCAGCCCTCACGGTGCTGTGGTTTATGCTGGGAGCTGCAGGGTGTTGATAGCACCCTGGTGTTGTGGCTGCTGCTGAGCAGTGCTTACACAGCACCAAGGTTCTTTCTGATATTTCCCCCAGTGGGACGGGGTGGGCAAGATCTTGGGAGGGGACACAGCTAGGACAGCTGACCCAAACCGACCAAAGGGATATTCCATACCATATGACGTCTGCTCAGTATAAAGCTGGGAGAAAGGAGGAAGGGGGTGGGGTCACCCTTGGTCCTCCGAGGCAACTACTACGCGTATTGGAGCCCTGCTTCCAGAGAAGGCCCGACATCGCCTCTTCATGGGAAGTAGAGAATAAATCTGTTTGCTTTTGCTTCCGCGCGCGGACTTTTGCTTTGCTTTGCTTATATTAAAACTGCTTTTGTTTCACCCACAAGGGTTAGTTTATCTTCTTTCCCCTCTTTACCCTGTTGAGAAAACAAAGGGAAGGGGGGGGGGAAGTGATAGAGCGACTTGGTGGATACCTGGCATTTAGCCAGAGTCAAACCATCACAGTCTATTCTGGCGCCCAACGTGGGGCAAAACAACGGCAGTTTTATATTAAATGTGCTGTAGCTATAGTAGTTATTAAGCAACAAGCTCTTGTGCTGGTCACGGGCTTGTTTATTGCGCTGCTTATCTTTATTTTGTTAAGCTCGGGAACATGCTGCAAGGAATCGGGAACATCATGAGTGGTTTTATTTTGCAGGCTCCCGAGGTACTTAGTCATCCTTATGTTAGTTCATTGATACTCTTTATTAATGCTGTTCACCTGTTGTGGGTTGTGTGGAGCTCGGTATGCTCTTGGTGTAAGAGAACGCAAATTTTGAGTGAATCGGTGCCAAAATGTGCTCTGAGGCGGCCTGTTCCTGGGTGGCAGGGAGAGTGGAAGGAGTTGGGCAGATTCCTAGGACGGTTATCACCTCCTGTAGCCTGGGATCTCACCCCTGAACAGGCAAGCAACCCCACAAAATTGACACATCACCTGATAGAGGGGTGCCTTGCCTATCCCAATGAGAATCAACAACTTCTAGCACTTTACTGGGGCCTGGCCTGTGCTTATCGAGCTGCAGTTCAGCACTCTCAAAGGGCTGTGGTTGACATGGGAACTCAAACAATAACAACAACAGAGATTGCCCCAGTAGTAAAAAAGAAACAATGGACAAGGAGAACAACAGGCCCATACCCTCGATTAATAAGGGAGGAGAAAGAGGAGGAAGAAGCTGGTCCTTCAGCAAAGGTATCAGAAGAGGGAATAACAGAACTGAAACAGGAGGCAGAAACTACCCGGTCCCTGACGTCATCAGAACTGCGAGATCTGCGGAAAGACTACTGCCGCCAGCCGGGTGAGCGGATCGCTGCCTGGCTGCTGCGATGCTGGGATAATGGGGCAGATGCTCAACAGCTAGAAGGTAAGGAAGCCCAACAGCTGGGTTCCCTTGCTAGAAATCGAGGAATTGAAAGGGGAATTGGAAAGGAGACAGCAATTTGCAGTCTGTGGAGACGGCTCCTTTCAAGTGTTAAAGCAAGGTATCCTTTTAAGGAAGATCTTATGGACCACACCCCAGGGAAGTGGGCTACTGCAGATGAAGGTGTCCAGTACCTGAGAGAATTAGCAGTGATGGAAGTCATCTATGGTGATCCAGATAATGATGAAGCCCCTAAAAATCCAGAGGATGTCCCATGCACACGGGCCATGTGGAGGAAGGTGATTAAAGGTGCGCCATCCTCGTATTCTGCCGGCTTGGCCGCAATGTACTACCCAGAAATGGATGCAGGAGAAGGACTAAGATGTACGCCAACTGTGGAGGCAGTCTCTTCCTGGCTTCAGAACTTTGAAGAGAGTCTTGGTACCTCCTCATCTCTACGGGCGAGTGCCCTGGATGTTAGGAGCTCCCCAAGAAATCATTTCTCTTCTGTCCCAGTCAGGGGGAAAGGAAAGCCAAGGCGCATGACACGTGGCGAACTCTGGTTCTTCCTGCGCGACCAGGGGGAGGACATGAGGAAGTGGGATGGTCAACCCACCTTTAAGTTGGAAGCACGTGTACATGAATTGCGAGGAAAGACCCCTGCCAACAAGAAGACATCTAAGAAGGTTGCTAATGTAGCTGGTGTAAAACCACAAGGAAGTAACCAGCGATCTCCCAGATACAGAAAGACTGAGATCACCTCCCTTGATCCTGAAGAAGGAACCTCCGGCCTGGCACGGCAAGAGTCAGACAGTGAGTACTCCGACCAAGAACAGGAATAGAGGGCCCCTGCCTCCAGCCAGGAGGAGGAAAGGGATGATCGGGTGTATTGGACAGTGTGGATTCGATGGCCTGGCACATCAAATCCACAGAAGTACCAGGCTTTAATTGACACCGGGGCACAATGTACACTAATGCCGTCAAGTTATAGAGGGGCAGAACCTATCTGGATCTCAGGAGTGACAGGGGGCTGTCAAGAACTATCAGTATTGGAGGCCGAGGTTAGCTTGACTGGGGACAAGTGGGAAAAACATCCCATTGTAACTGGCCCAGAAGCCCCTTGCATCTTGGGCATTGACTATCTCAAGAGGGGATACTTCAAAGACCCAAAAGGATACCGATGGGCTTTTGGTGTGGCCAGTGTGAATACAGAAAAGGTAAAACAGTTGTCTAATCTGCCTGGCCTCTCAGAAGATCCTTTTGTTGTGGGACTGTTGCAAGTTGAAGAACAACAGGTGCCAATTGCTATGAGGACCGTGCACCGACGGCAGTATCGTACAAACCGAGACTCTCTGGCTCCCATCCAAGAATTGATTCGTCAACTGGAGAACCAAGGTGTCATCAGTAAGACACATTCGCCTTTTAATAGCCCAATATGGCCAGTGCGGAAGTCTGACGGAGGGTGGAGGTTAACAGTAGACTATCGTGGCCTGAATGAAGTGACGCCACCACTGAGTGCTGCTGTACCAGATATGTTAGAGCTCCAGTATGAACTGGAGTCAAAGGCAGCCAAGTGGTACGCCACAATTGACATTGCCAATGCATTCTTTTCAATTCCTTTGGCAGAAGAGTGCAGGCCACAGTTTGCTTTCACGTGGAGGGGTGTCCAGTATACCTGGAATCGACTGCCCCAGGGGTGGAAGCACAGCCCCACTATTTGTCATGGACTAATTCAAACTGCACTGGAAAAGGGTGATGCCCCTGAACATCTACAATACATTGATGACATCATTGTGTGGGGCAATGAGGCAGAAGAAGTGTTCAAGAAAGGACAAAGAGTAATTGAGATTCTTCTGAGAGCTGGGTTTGCCATAAAGAAAAGCAAGGTCAAGGGACCAGCACGAGAAATTCAGTTCTTGGGAATAAAATGGCAAGATGGACGCCGTCATGTGCCATTGGATGTTGTCAACAAGATAGCAACTATGTCTCCACCGACCAACAAGAAGGAAACACAAGCTTTCCTAGGATTTGTGGGATTCTGGAGGATGCATATTCCAGGTTACAGTCAGCTTGTGAGCCCTCTCTATCAAGTGACCCGAAAGAAGAACAATTTTCAGTGGGGTCCTGAGCAGCAACAAGCCTTTGAGCACATCAAACAAGAGATAGCTCGAGCGGTAGCTCTTGGGCCTGTTCGGACAGGACCAGCTGTGCAAAATATACTTTACACATCAACTGGGGAGCACGGACTCACATGGAGCCTCTGGCAGAAGATACCAGGTGAAACTCGAGGTCGACCATTAGGATTTTGGAGCCGGGGATATCGAGGATCAGAAGCCCACTACACTCCGACTGAAAAGGAGATACTGGCAGCATATGAGGGGATTCGAGCTGCTTCAGAAGTTGTTGGTACAGAAGCACAGCTCCTCTTGGCACCACGGCTGCCTGTATTACATTGGATGTTCAAAGGAAACATCCCTGCCACACACCATGCAACCAGTGCTACCTGGAGTAAATGGGTCGCGTTAATCACGCAACGGGCTCGACTGGGGAAACCCAACCATCCAGGGATCCTGGAAGAGATCATGGACTGGCCAGAAGGTAGAGATTTTGGAGTGCGGCCTGAGGAGGTGGCTCGTGCCCAAGAGGCACCGCCATATAACGAGTTACCAGAAGATGAGAGGCGTTATGCTCTCTTTACTGATGGATCCTGTCGTGTGGTAGGAAGCCATCGGAAGTGGAAAGCTGCTGTGTGGAGTCCCACAAGACAAGTCGTTGAGGCCACTGAAGGAGAAGGAGAGTCAAGTCAGTTCGCAGAAGTAAAAGCGATCCAACTTGCCCTAAAGATTGCTGAACGGGAAAAGTGGCCAGTATTATATCTCTACACGGACTCCTGGATGGTGGCTAACGCCCTGTGGGGGTGGCTACAGGAGTGGAAGAAGACCAATTGGCAGCGCAGAGGTAAACCCATCTGGGCTGCTGCATTGTGGCAGGACATCGCTGCCCGAGTGGAAAACGTGGCTCTAAAGGTGCGTCATGTAGATGCTCATGTGCCCAAAAGGCGTGCCACTGAAGAACACCAAAACAATGAGCAAGCAGACAAAGCTGCCAAAATTGAAGTAGCTCGGCTGGACCTGGACTGGGAGCGTAAGGGTGAGCTGTTTGTAGCTCGATGGGCCCATGAAACATCAGGGCATCTTGGCAGAGATGCAACGTACAGATGGGCTCGTGATCGAGGGGTGGACCTGACCATGGAGGCCATCTCACAGGTCACTCACGAATGTGAAACATGTGCTGCAATCAAGCGAGCCACACGAGTAAAGTCTCCCTGGAACAGAGGGCGATGGCTGAGTTTTCAATACGGTGAGGCCTGGCAGATTGACTATATTGGACCACTGCCACGAACACGCCAAGGCAAGCGCTACATACTCACCATGGTAGAAGCAACTACGGGTTGGCTAGAAACGTACCCTGTAAATCATGCCACTGCCCGAAATACCATCTTGGGTCTTGAAAGGCAAATTTTATGGCGACATGGTACTCCTGAAAGAATCGAGTCAGACAACGGGACCCATTTTCGAAATAATCTTATAAACTCCTGGGCAAAGAAACACGGCATTGAGTGGGTGTATCACATCCCTTATTACCCACAAGCGTCTGGAAAGATTGAAAGATATAACGGACTGTTGAAGACTATGTTGAAAGCATTGGACAATGGGGGATGGAAGCATTGGGATATAAATTTAGCAGAAGCCACTTGGCTAATTAATACCAGAGGATCTGTTAACCGTCCTGGGCCTGCCCAAACAAACCCCCTTCATACTGTGGGAGGAGATAAGGTCCCTGTAGTACACACAGGGAGGTGGCTGGGGAAGGCAGTGTGGATTGCTCCTCCCTTGGGAAAAGGCAAGCCCACTCGTGGGATTGTCTTTGCTCAGGGACCTGGATGTACTTGGTGGGTAATGCGGGAGGATGGGACTACTCAGTGTGTGCCTCAAGAACATTTAACCTTGGGGGGAAAGTAATCTGTGGGATGAGTTGTATGTTGCAGGAAGTGATGGAGGAAGTAGGAACGATGAAGAGTGAACCAGACACGTGCAATGACGACCCAAACCTAGCCGGTGCTGGAGTCCAACGGTCAAGCATACTTCTGTCCTGAGCATCTATCTTGACAGATGGAAGCCAAGACACTGAACATCTGAAGAAGTGAAGAAAGCTTATGGAATAGATAAATGAATATTATGTGGGACCTGGGCATAACGTAAATGGTATGGAATAAGGGGTGGAGACTGTATTGGGTCTGGCTGAACTGGAATCGGTTTTCCCCTATAGCAGCCCTCACGGTGCTGTGGTTTATGCTGGGAGCTGCAGGGTGTTGATAGCACCCTGGTGTTGTGGCTGCTGCTGAGCAGTGCTTACACAGCACCAAGGTTCTTTCTGATATTTCCCCCAGTGGGACGGGGTGGGCAAGATCTTGGGAGGGGACACAGCTAGGACAGCTGACCCAAACCGACCAAAGGGATATTCCATACCATATGACGTCTGCTCAGTATAAAGCTGGGAGAAAGGAGGAAGGGGGTGGGGTCACCCTTGGTCCTCCGAGGCAACTACTACGCGTATTGGAGCCCTGCTTCCAGAGAAGGCCCGACATCGCCTCTTCATGGGAAGTAGAGAATAAATCTGTTTGCTTTTGCTTCCGCGCGCGGACTTTTGCTTTGCTTTGCTTATATTAAAACTGCTTTTGTTTCACCCACAAGGGTTAGTTTATCTTCTTTCCCCTCTTTACCCTGTTGAGAAAACAAAGGGAAGGGGGGGGGGAAGTGATAGAGCGACTTGGTGGATACCTGGCATTTAGCCAGAGTCAAACCATCACACCTATGGGTGGACTCACCGTGTAGGATTTCCCACTTGCCGGGACAGGCTCTGCAAACCCCCGCTGTAACCGGGGCTCCCCAGCCACTGTGGATCTGGGTGATGGTAACTTATGCAAGTGGTGATGTAATTTTCTTAATCTCCATTCTCTCTCTCGGGTAGTAATGATTTAATGTGTTACACTGGTTTTTACTGTTTGCTGCTTTAAGTGCACTATTCTGCTTTTTCTTACTGCATGTTTTCTGTATTACGCTTATCACTAGTAAAATACACCTGCTCTTTTCACTCGGGTGTCTGAGTTTAATTGGCATCCTTAATCAGCAGAACAATCAGCTGCATGTACCAGTTTTGTTCAGGTGGTGATGTTAAACAACCAGCAAGTGGGAGATCAGTCCTATCCCACAGGATCCCAAAGGAAAACTTACACTGAGCAACTAAAAGGAAGAAATATAAGTATACAGAGACAGTGTCAAACTTCTCCCCATTTCCTTGCCTGGTCATCTTAGGCACACTATAAATGCAGCAAATAAGTCCCATATTTATGACCACTCTCTCAGGATCTCTAACAGTCATCTTAGGTGGAATGGGCTTATCAGCCGTCCAGTCTGTTTTCGTTCTGGTTTTACCTGGGGTTTGCAATTTGAAAGAAAAAAAACAAAAACAAAACCAAAAATTGGAAGTATTGATAACAAAATTTTCTTTAAATTTTTAAAGAATTTTTTTTTTTTTTTTGTTGGGACACAGGATTAAAGCTGGCTTTTTTCACAAAGTCAGATCAGCTTTGTATATCAGTTTGGCTGTTCAAGAGGGGGACACTTAACTTTATCTGAACTAATTAAACATTAAGCAAAATGCAAAAGCTTTATTTCTAATGAACTAATATGACAAATACAGAGTACTTTCTAGAGAAAGTATTGGCTCAACCAAAATGCATTAGACCACACAGAAAACTGTTAATTTTTGAAAGGTTTGGAGGACTCAGAATTCTTTACACAGTTAATGTACCATAAAACATATGGTCTATTAAAGATGATGCAATCAGAACAGCATCACTGTAGACTACACCATATATATCATGATTGCTCTCAATTCTTTCCAGAAGAACCAAAAAATGTTCATTGTAACCACACAGAAGCCAGAATTGTTGCTGAAATATTTTTGACATTATGCATGTGCACGAAGGTAGACCACAGTTTGTTTTTCATGTTTTCATATATACTAATAAAAGTCAAGGTTTATTACTTTTCACTCAGAACCAAGCAATACATTTTTCATAAAGAATTAAAATACATCTGAATTCTGTGATTTGTAGGTATCATAAAGGCAAACAATGCCCTCTTCTTTCTCATTTGTCCAGTAAAACCCAGAAACTTGGGTATCACAGCCTAGTTGGCAGCTTGGTATAGTAACCTTCTGAGAGCATGGCAGAACAAGGGTCTTGTCATGTTTCCAGTAACTGCATTTTACAAAAGCTTTTTGAAAATATTCTGGCAGATCATTTTTTTTTCTTTTGTTCATGAAATGCCGATAAACTAAAATAGTATTTTTCTTCTTCAGATTACATTGATTTATTTCCAGCTGAATAGAACACAACTGAATATTTTATTTCTATTGGTGGAAATATTGCATATTTTTATAATAAAATATATTTTTAAGGCATGACCTATCAAACAAAAATATTCCAGCAAAGTCAAAATATTTTCATTATATTATATTGAATTATGTTTATTGATTTTTATTTCAAACAGAAAAGATAAAAAACATTAGTTTCAGTCTCATAGAGAATAAGTTAGATTCTAGTATTTCTTAGAGATGCATGATAAGATAAGATTTCTACCATTTGACATTCCAGAATTTCCCACAGGCTTTCCCACTAAGCAGAGGTATGTATTAATGAAAAATTATACGAAGCACCACTGGGTAGAATATTTTTATTTTCAGATTTGGGAGAGCAAGTATTGATTTTAGAAATGGCAGGTCAGAGAGATAAAATCAACCCCATTTGAAGGGATAGGTATGTCCAGATGTCTTAGAATGCTCTCAAAAGAAGAACTTAAAATCTTTAAAGCAAAATCTATAAATTCCTGATGGTGTCAGGAAAATGTGTCTTATTATAATAATTTTTTATATATATAAAAAAAACATGTTTTAACCCGTAATGGAAGCACTAGCCATAAATCACCATGCCACTTTATCCATCTCTCTTTGACATCTTATAGCCTTATAATCTCCTCCAACAGAAGCTTGGACCAAACAGACACACTCTCAGCAACTGTGAGAGACAAAGTGAAAAGGAACATGGTAATCACTTTCGCTACATTTGCAGTAAAAGATATCAATGGAAATTACACCGCTATCAGAGGCTTGCTTTCCCAGCCCCTCTACTTCAATTTTTTCCCCTTAATTTATGTGTGAAATGGGGAGAAGATACTAGACCATGGAAGATATTACTTCCTCTCATGGATGTTTTCGCACGGTGAATACAGTCACTGTGGTTAAAGGACACCTCTGTTACACTGGGCACCTCTGAAGAAACAAGAGCCTATCTAATAATGTAACTTAAAGTTTTCAGTGCTTTAGATAGCCTTATTAATTAGGTCTAATATATTAGGTATCTGGGTTGCATATAAAGCAGCTCTTTCTCCCAGAAGCATTTTAATTTATTCTCTTTGTGAATAATTTGTTCAGGAACCAGGAAGGAATTATGCTCCTGACATAATGGATTAATAAGACAATTTTCAACCTACAAAGGAAACTGAATACAAAGGTTAGCAATCAAGGATGAAACAAATGTAAAAAAAACCCAAAACCACCACCAACGACAAAAAACCATAACCTATTTCTCTAGATTTCTAACATACTTAAAAAACTGCATAAAATTTTCCTGACTCCATGTGAGGACCTAGTATTTTCTGAAATACTGCAGGAGATTTTCTGTTGAACAAAAATAAACTTTTCATGTTTTACATATGTATTAATTTATTAAATATATTCATATATGCATATTTGAAGTATATGCATATATGAAGTATAAAAATTACTATATGAATAACTGATTCTTGCTTACAGGGTTATTTTTGCATGTGCGTTTGTTGGTATGTCTGTACATGTGCATACACTGAAGGAAGAATTTGCAGAGGAAAAAAAATGTCCATTTCATTTTTGATGCACATCCAGTAGCTGAAAACTTTGTTAAAGGTTAATGCATGTATTTTCAGTCTGGAAATTTTGTATGGTTATTTTAAGTGTCTTACATAGGTTAATTTCTTGATTCACCTAAACAAGAATTAGAAAAAAAACCCCTGCTATTTAAATTAAATTCTTGTTCTTTGGATAAGCTAGGAAAAGACAGAAACATAAAGCAGCTGAATTTTAAGTTAGAAAAAATAAATCACACACAGCGTGAGGTTCAAGTTGCTGAGAACCATTTGGAATCTGTGAAACTTCTGCTTGGAGAACAGCAAATTTCATGAAACACAGTTTCCCGAAAAGGAAGAATGTTTTCAACTTTACCCCTCTGTAAGTATCACAGAAACAAAGAATCTTAGAATGGTTTGGGTTGGAAGTGACCATACAGACCATGTAGTTCCAACCCCCTGCCATGGGCAGGGACACCTTCCACTAGCCCAGGTTGCTCAAAGCCCCGTCCAACCTGGCCTTGAACACTGCCAGGGAGGGGGCAGCCACAGCTTCTCTGGGCAACCTGTGCCAGTGTCTCACCACCCTCACAGGAAAGAACTTCCTTACATCTAATGTAAAGCTACTCTCTTTCAGTTTAAAACCATTACCCCTCATCTTATCACTACACTCCCTGATAAAGAGTCCCTCCCCATCTTTCCTGTAGGCCCCCTTTAAGTGCTGGAGGGCTGCTACAGGTCTCCCCAGAGCCTTCTCTTCTCCAGGCTGAAAAACCCCAAATCTCTCAGCCTGTATTCATGAGTATGTGTACACAAACCCACACATATGTGTCTACATACATGCAATTATCTGTCCCTCTACCTATCCAGAAAGCTTCCAGATGGCACTTTACAGAAAAAGATGTGCTGGACAGTAAGTAGGTGAGCCACTAGGGATCCTGGCAGCAGAGAATGTGGCTGCCTGCAGCCTGGGCTGTTTTGACAAGCACCCCACCAGTGTGTCAGATGCACCAACCACGATAAAATGTGGCTTCCTGGACGGTGAAATATAAGAAGCCATAGATATTTTTTTTTTTTTTTTTTTGTGTGTGTGTGTGTGTGTGTGTGCCCTTGTTCTCGGGTTTTTATGGTAATTGGGGCCCTCAGCCAGTAAAGGCTGATATTGACCACAGATCACGTTCGGCTGGGTATAAATGGAGTCCCTGGGGAGCCATTTTGAGCTCGTCCCCTGGAGCAGCAGCTGCTGTAGAGGACTCTCCCCATGGGTCACGAGGCCGCCAAGGAAACTGCCTGATGTTCTCTTCTTGGGTTGGGATGTCCCCCAAGGAAATTCCTTGAGGGAACCCTCACTCTTCAGGTGAGTGATCAAGCTTTTTGGCTTGTCAAATCCTAGGAGTTTATTGAATTTTATGCGGTAAGAGTTTTTTCCTCTCACAGATATTTGGATCTGACATTTATGAATAATTGCTGCAGTGCAATCAATTGTATCAAAAATAAATTTTATTTTAATTATTGCCTCTTTATTTTGAGAGCCTCCACAACAACTAGCAGGTCCAGGGAGGTGAATGTTCCCTTCTCTTGTGAGACCTTATCTGGAGGACTGTGTCCAGTTTTGGGCTCCCCAGTACCAGACCACAGTGAGTCCAGCAGAAGGTCACCAAGATGGTCACGGGGGCTGGAGCACTTGGTGTGCAAGACTGAGAGCTGCATCTACTTAGCCTAAAGAAGGTAAGTCCCAGGGCAGGCTGTACTGCCACCTAATCGGACAACAAAGCCAGACATTTCTGAGAAGGACAAAATTGAAAGACAAGCTGGAAGATGGGAAATGCCAACTAGAAGCAAGAAAAATAAATATAATGAGGGTGATCACAGACTGGAAGAGGTTTCCTGGAGAGGTTGTGGAGTCTCCATCTCCACAGATATTCAAAACTCGGCTGGTAATGGCTGTGAGTAACTTACCGTAGTTGACTCTTCCTTTCAGCAAGCAACCTCTATTGTTCTTTGATTCTACTAAACTTTATTTTTTAAAAAGGAAACATTTATGACTGAATTTTCTATTATTTTGTTGATTAGCAAGTGTACACAGCCATAAAAATGTTCACATTTCTTGTAGTCTTACTAAACCAAAGTAGTTCTCAGATACAACAAAAGAATTTTCATTTTTTAATAAACAAGAGCATTAAGGGCAACTTCAGAATTATATTTGGCTTTGATTTTCCACTTCTATTAAATAAAATTATATAGTATAGATATTTTTCTATTTTTCTTTTGAGTAAATTTAGACTATGCTTTTAAAATATTTTTTCAGTTTAATGCATAGTTACAATCTAACCTAATTTTGTGTATATATATATGTAAATATATCTGTATATTCATATATATATATATGTATCTACAGGAACTAAGGCTTTATTGATAATGGACAGTTGGCAGTGTTGGCAAGATTTGCTTTAGCCAGACAAAAGTTTGTGTGCACCATATCTCTAAATATAAATAGTCGGGGGGGGGATTTAGTACGTAGAAAGCACTCCAGCGTTTTTAGGGATGCTGCTGTATATTCCTTTATATGAAGATAAAACTATTGGAAGGAAAATGTGTAACAATATTTAGATAAGATTCATACAAGATCAGATATTTTAACACTCAGGACTCTGTTCAGTTTCTAAAGGATGATTTTCTTAAGGAGTGAAGGACAGAACTCCATGTTTCTTAATTTGACAGGCAGACAGCAGCGCTGGTAACAGCTCCTGGTTCCTATAGATTAACCCAGAACTTCAAAAACAGCTGCTGCAGAACTGTGAACCACCCGAGTCTAAAGTGAAGATGATTTTCTTGACCCAGGAAACATTTTCACATGTGTGGCATAGAAAAAGATCAGAAAAAAAAAAAAAAAAAAAAAAAAAGACAAACCAAAATAAAGCAAAATGCCAGAGCTTTTGATACTAGATTGTTCTGAGGGAGGTTTATGAGTAACATCCTGTTTACATGTAAAATAAATGAGTGATGGGAGGAACTCAAGGTAGCGGAGACATTAGACTTTCCTTGTAGATTAACTCTGTGGAAATAAAAATATGTTAAATGAAGTTTGCTACATTTTCTGCAGCTTTGCCTGGTTTTATTGTTTTGCTTTTTCAAGTACTGGAGTAGAGGATGAAGAGTTGTGCAATAATGAGAGCACTGACTAATCTCTTTTCAATTCTGTTCTAAATGAGCTAGTGACAAAAAATCAGTGGTTTGTTCTGAGATTGGAGAGGAAGATTCATTTCTAATTAGTATTGAAAAATGTCTGCTGGTTTCTAGTTCCCATGAGGTTTTGCAATAGAGTGACAGTTAACTGTCATTAATTCTAACAAAATGTTTCATCTCTAACTTACCAGCATATTGTAATAATCAGAAATAATTGAAATAACTTTTACATTAAAACTTTTATAAATATGTAGAAACCTGTTATTCGATTCATAATAAAATAAATGAGGACAGAGAGTCTCTTTTTGTTCTGTGTAATAGAGAACGAAGCTCATTTGGAGTCTATCACTGGACTCCTGGGCACTATCACAACACAAGAAATGAATTGTAACAGCACAGCAATGCAAATTCTACAGCTACAAGCCTGTGCAGTAATTTTTAATGACGTGTGTGAGCCTGCTGCACTGTTCATAACAAATATTCACACACAGACTTATGCACATGTACTCATCCTGTTTACAATGTTTCTTTCCCTCCTGGGATTTTTAAAAAATCATTGTCAGTCTGCTGCAATCCCAGTCCATTTTCTGAAGTTAGGAAAATCAGTTTAAAACCATTTGTTACAGATCAATGAATCAAGCACATTTTGTATTCTGGAAAGGGAGGGTTAGGCTTGTTTGCTTGACCAGCTTGCAAATTTCAGTAACTTGCAACAGGTTTCTCCATCATTAGTCTGAATAAGTGAGGTTTTCTCGTAGTAATAAAATAGCAATATGGTCTGTTAGTCAAGACAGCAATCACACTGAAGCAGAGCTCTGCTGTCTTAATATTATGAAAATGCAAGAAGGCAATAATATTTCTTCACTCTTGTGGTCTCTGGAGGCCTCTGGCAAGAACTCAGAGGTCAGAGATGACCTTCAAAGTCACAAAGGACAAAGAAATGTTGATGGAAACAAGGACTAAAAGGGTGGGGTTTCTGCTTGCTTGTGAAGAATCTCTCCTCACAACTCCCACTGTATCACCTCCACATTAACTGCACGAGGCTTTCACCAGAACCCATTTACCACTGAGCACTGGGGAAGCCCCTATGCTGGTGTGTTCCCCTCCCCTCTAGTAACAAGCCAGGTAAATTCAAAACAAATAATATCTCTGATGTCTAACCATTGTGGAAGTATTCATTTAAAACCTGGTTTATTACAGTTTTTCCACTAAGTGGAAAAATCTTTTATTTCCATTGTGTATTTTTTTATAAAGGAAAAAAAACATATGGGTGGGGTTTTTTATAAAGGGGAAAAAAAAACCACCTCATAAACGATTTCCTAACAAGTATTATGTAAATATTAAATTCACAACTGCCACATAACTGAAGTAAAAGTTTGAAAATCTGGGCTTGGTCTGTCCTATAGAAAGCTGCCAATATTTTGGACATTCAGAAAAAGCAAGTTACAAAAAGTAATTTAGCTAGAATTTCTGAGACAGACTTTCATTCCTACCTCTCACTTTTGTGATGTTAATTTGTATGTAATGTTGCCAAAGAGTAATACATTATTTACTACATAGAACTTTACTTTTATAACTTTCAGAACACTATTCAGATATTTATTTAGTCCTTGAAATATTCACATAAACCAAGAATATTATGTCCAGTTTATACAAAAAGAAACTCAATCCTGGGTAGGACACACACACTTTGTTGTTCACTCAACTACCAAATTATATAATTGATTACTGGACTAATGAAGACTGGAGTGGAAACTCCAGCTCTCCTGAGTAAGGCCACTGCTACTGGAAGTTGATGGTGGGACCCATGAAAGACATAGTTGCTTTAATTCAAAAAACATAGTTCATTCCCATAATATTTTGTTGCAAAGATGATTCTGTAAACATGACACTCTAAAAACCTGTTTCAAAATTCTCAAGTCAAATAACTGTGATTTTTCTGTCTGAAAAGACAGAAAGAAGATTCCTTCTTCCTTCCTCACCCCTAACAAAGTCTTCATTAATGCAGCTCTTACAAAGGATAGTGAGGCTATAGAATCTGAGATCTCTTCTGATCCAATTAGCTGTTCTCCTCTACTGTTATGCAGAAATTTTTAAGGCAAAAGCCAATCATATTATGATCCAAGCTGTCACTTTGTTCATAGAGTTACAGTGCCAGTTGTGCTTTTACTACAGCAGATCACTCACATGTTCATACCTTGAATGAGTTTTTTTGAGACAAAGCAAGACTTTTGGATGTGCATATTAGATTTAACAAATTCATTAAATGCATTACTTTTGGTTTTCAAACTATTAAGGATCATGTTTAATTTCACATAATTCTTTAAAGTATTAATTTCTGTATTATTTTTATTTTCCAGCTATCTCATGTTCACAAGCCCTGGTCCTCACAGGGGACTTCAACCACCCCAATATCTGTTGGAGGGACAACACAGCAGGGCATAAGCAATACAGAAGGTTCCTGGAATGCACTGATAATAACCTCGTTCTCCAAGTGATAGGGAAGCCAACAAGCAGAGGTACTATGATGGACCTTGTTACCAACAAGGATGGGCTGGTGAGGAGTGAGAAGCTCAAGGTCAGCCATGGCTGCAGTGACCATGAAATGGTGGAGTTCAAGATCCTCAGGGCAGCAAGGAGGGTATACAGCAATCTTACTAACCTGATTTCAGGAGAGCTGACTTTGGCCTCTTCAGGGATCTGCTTGATAGAGTAGCATGGAATAAAGCCCAAGAAAGCTGGTTAATATTCAAGGATCACCTCCTCCAAATGAGGGAACAATGCATCCCAACAAAGACGAAGTCAGGCAAAAATGCCAGGAGGCCTGCATGGATGAACAAGGAGCTTCTGGACAAGTTCAAACATGAAAAGGAAGCCTACAGAGGGAAAATGTCTGAGCATCCATGGATCAGGTTAGGAAGGCCAAAGCTGTGATAGAATTAAACCTGGCCGGGGACATCAAGGGCAACAAGAAAAGTTTCTGTAGGTATGTCAGTGGAAAAAAAAGGAAGACTAGGGAAAATATGGGCCCTCTCCTGAAGGAAATGAGAGACCTGGTTACCTGGGATATGGAGAAAGCTGAGGTACTCAACTACTTTTTTGCCTCAGTCTTCATTGGGAAGTGCTCCAGCCACACTGTCCAAGACACAGAAGGCAAAGGCAGGGACTGGAAGAATGAAGAACTGACCACTATAGGAGATCAAGTTTGAGACCATCTGAGGAACCTGAAGGTGCACAAGTCCATGGGACCTGATAAGATGCAAATCCTGACGGAACTGGTGAGTGAAGTGGCTAAAACTATCCATCATATTTGAGAAGTTGTGGCAGCCCAATGAAGTTCCCAGTGACTGGAAAAGGGAAATATAACTCCCAATTTTTAAAAGGGTGAAAAAAGAAGACCCAGAGAACTACAGGCCAGTCAGTCTCAACCTTGTGCCTGACAAGATCATGGAGTGGACCCTCCTCGAAACTATGCTAGGGTGCATGGAAAATAAGGAGGTGATTGGTGACAGCCAACATGACTTCACTAAGGACAAATCATGCCTGAACAAATTTGGTGGCCATCGATGATGGGGTTACAGCACTGGTGGATAAGGGAAGAGCAACTGATGTCATCTACCTGGACTTGCACAAAGCATTTGACACTCTCCCACACAATATCCTTGTCTCTAAATTGGAGAGACATGGATTTGATGGATGGACCACTCTGCTGGAAAGGCATGTTGAAAGAGTTGCAGTCACCAGCTTGATGTCCAAGTGGAGAGTAGTGTTCCTCAGGGGTCAGTATTGGGACTGGTGCTGTTTAACATCTTTGTTGGCAACATGAAGAGTGGGATGGAGTGCAGCCTCAGCAAGTTTGCCGATGACACCAAGCTGTGTGATGCAGCTGGCATGAGAGTTGGGTCCATAAAAACCTCATGAAGTTCAAGAGGGCCAAGTGCAAGGTCACGCACATGGGTCAAGGCAATCGCAAGTACAAATACAGGCTGGGTGATGAGTGGATTGAGAGCAGCCCTGTGGAGAAGGACTTGGTAGTAGTAGTGGATGGAAAACTGACTATGAGCAAGCAAAGTGTGCTTACAACCAAGAAAGCCAACTGTATCCTGGGCTGCATCAAGAGAAGTTGTGTTCCTCAGGACTGAGTGATGGGATCATTTCTGTTTAATATCTTTATTGATGATCTTGATAAGGCCAGAGAGTGTATCATCAGTAAGTTCACAGATAACACCAAGTTAAGAGGGAGCATTGATCTGCATGAGGATGGGGAGGCTCTACAGAGAGACTTGGATAGATTGGATCAGTGGGCCAACGTTAACGGGATGAGCTTCAACAAGACCAAGTGCCAAGTCCTGTACTTGGGCCACAGCAACCCCATGCATAGCTACAGGCTTGGGGAGGTGTGGCTGGAGAGCTGTCTGGGAGAGAAGGATCTGGGGGTTCTAACTGCCAAGCAGCTGAACGTGAGCCAGCAGTGTGCCCAGGTGGCCAAGAAAGCCAACAGCATCCTGGCTTGTATTAGAAATAGTGTGACCAGCAGAAGTAGGGAGGTGATAGTCCCCCTGTACTCTGCACTGGTGAGGCCACACCTGGAGCATTGTGTCCAGTTTTGGGCACCTCAATACGAGAGAGATCTTGAGGTGCTGGAGCGAGTGCAGAGGAGGGCAATGAAGCTGGTGAAGGGCCTGGAGAATGAATCCTATAAAGAGCGATTGAAGGAGCTGGGACCGTTTAGTTTGAGGAAGAGAAGGCTGAGGGGAGACCTCATCACTCTCTACAACTACCTGAAAGGACATTGTAGAGAGGTTGGTGCTGGTCTCTTCTCACAGGTGGTTAGTGACAGAACAACAGAACAACAGCTTTCAACTGCAACAGGGGACGTTTAGACTGGACATTAGGAAAAAATTTTTCACAGAAAGAGTGGTCAGACAGGGGAATAGGCTGCTCAGGGAGGTGTCGGAGTCACCAGCCCTGGATGTGTTTAAGGGTCACTTAAATGAGATGTTGGGTCATATGGTGTATGGGAGAACATGTAGAGTAGACCTGACGTTTGGATTTGATGATTCCAAGGGTCTTTTTCAACCTGAATGATTCTGTGATTCTGTGAAGTGTGGCCAGCAGGTCAAGGGAGGGGACTGTCCCCCTCTACTCTGCTCTTGTGAGACCCTATTTGTAGTACTGTGTCCAGCTCTGGGGCCCCTAATATAAGAAGGACATAGTCCTATTGGAGTGAGTCCAGAGGAGGCCACAAAGATGATCAGGGGGGTGGATGGAGCACCTCTCTTGTGAAGACAGACTGAGGGAGTTGGGATTGTTCAGCTTAAAGAAGAGAAGGCTCGAGAGAGACCTTACAGTGGCCTTCTAGTATCTAAAGGGGGCCTACAGGAAAGATGGGGAGGGACTCTTTAAAAGGGCATGTGGTGATAGGACAAGGAGTAATGGTTTTCAACTGAAAAAGGGTAGATTTAAATTAGATGTAAGGAAGAAATTCTTTCCTGTGAGGGTGGTGAGACACTGGCACAGGTTGCCCAGAGAAGCTGTGGCTGTCCCCTCGCTGGCAGTGTTCAAGGCCAGGTTGGACGGGGCTTGGAGCAATCTGATCTAGTGGAAGGTGTCCCTACCCATGGCAGGGGGGTTGGAACTAGATGGTCTTTAAGGTCCCTTCCAACCCAAACCATTCTATATATTTACATCTTAACAGGAAAAGATGAGGTTACAGAAGTCATCATCTTAAGTATCTGTTCTGCATACGATCAAGGCTCCACACCAGAAATTCATTCTCTGCTGTTTGTCAGACGTTAGACGAATATGTCCATGTTTCCAAAACAGCTAATGTCTATTTTTGTTACCTAGCAACAGAACAACAAATTTGTCTTAAGATTAGTTGTATTGTTGAGTTACACAGGAAAAAAAAGTTTGTTCCATATGTATGTATAGATGGTGAAAGAGCATACAGCCTCATTAAGCACTTCTGAGACACCCTTTTCTCATATGCTGTATCTGACAGTAAGAATATATGGAAACTAAAACACTGAAGTGATGCACTCTCAGCAGAGGGAAAGAAGATCGCAAAGGATTCCTACACTTCAACTCAATTCTATATTAAATAATAAGTAATATCAAATTGAACAGCCCAACTCCTGCAATTTAGTTTAAGTCAATGGAAATATGTTAGTCAATGAGGTACTAGCTATACGAGTTGTACTGGCAATCATTTCTGTATTTCTCATTCAAGGAAAACCTCTAACTGATATAACCGAAATTAATTTTCTTGAAAAATGACACTTTAAATTAAAACTTCCTCAGAAGAAAGTCCTTACCATCCACATAATCTGCAATAGTTGTACTAGGATATTCTCCATTCCATAAATATTTAATTTATTATTAAGCTAAAAAAATGTTTGCGGCACTCAGCATCAGAAATATAATAAAAATGCACTAGTTACAACTTCAATAAGGAAGTAGACTATACTACTAAATGAAAAATTCATTGATGCAAGAATTTCAACTTGCAGTCAATACCCTGTATAACACAATTTATTTCACTTCATTTAATCTGCGAAAAAGGTCAGAGAAAGATGTTCTTGAACTTCTTTGGTGCCTTCTACAGAAAAAAATATAATCCTGTGCTGAAGTTCATTTCCAATGGAAGTGGAATTTGGCTTCAACTACTGAAATACCTGTTTTATTTTCATCTTGTGCTGATAAGCAGATTAAATTTTCTTATTTAAATAGAGTTTATAGCGTTTGTTATATTTCAATATTGAATGAATAGATATTCTGTCTTCATTTGGTGGACATAATGAATTTAATATTCAGGAGTCAGAAAAGAACTCAGTTTTATATTACATTTTAAAAATGGAAGTGTATTCCGTGTCTTTGTTTGTACATATTTTGTTCATATCTCGGTTTCTACATATTCAAAAGAAAAAAACTTTAGAGTTCATATTCATTTGGACACTTGGACGAATTATGCTCTTGCTCACAAAATTTTCAGCTTCATTAATTTTAAGAGTAGATCTGGAGTACAAATCAGATTTCCTTTGACTATTTACAATGTGTTACACACATCTTAAAATTCAGTCCGATTGGGAAATGTCACAGCAATGAATTTTGAGAGGTTTGAGGTTTCCTGAAACAGGTTTTTCAAACGCTAGTGAATTAGAGATGAGTTTAAAATTCCATTATCAAATCAAGGCAGCTGTGTACTACTAGCCATGATAGAGAGGTTAAAGTTTAAGAAAGCAAAAATTTCCATCTTATCTAATCAATTAAAAAACTTCAGTTACAGAATGACTGTGGTTAGAATAGCAACCACGCTTGATTTCATCACTGTCCCAAGACAGCAATAGTATTATGACATGTTGATGCAATATAAGATTTTGTCACTATCCTGTGAAATTCACAGAAATCCTTATCTCTGGTTATTGAATCTAGACAGAATTTGACACTGTCTTTAGAAATAAATTGCTTTACCACTGTTAAGAATGAGACATTGTGTAGCACTAGGAGATCAAACTGGTGAGAACCTGTCTACAGTTGACAGTAATAAAAATGACAAGAAAAATAACATTATATGCAGATATTCTAGAATAAAAAATGAGATTTACTTTTTCTAATTCAAAGATTTTTGTGTAAGTTGAGGGGTGACCGATTGCATATTTTACTAACATTCCGAACAGGGTCTTATTGCCAGTAAAAAGTGAAGATAAACAAAGTATATGTATTGAGGTGTGGAGAATGTTTTGTTCCATACAGTCCTGTTACAAATATTACCATGTATGAATTACAGGCAGCATTCATTTAGATAAAATGTGTACAAGATTTCTTATGCCATGAAGAACCTCTAACTGCCTGCAGATGCATGCTTGGAACAGCAGCAAGAAAAGCCCTACACATTCTGGGTGGGTGACTATATCCAAAGCCTTTTTTAAGTTTCATGCATAAAGTTTAGATGACAGAACTTTGTTTAGACAATGAAGAACAGGAGAATTATAGATTTATATATTCTTATACATGTATGACTATATATGAACATATATGAATATAAAGTGGTTATAAAGTTAGAATTAAAGAATCATAGAATTATGTAGGTTTTAAGAGACTTCTAGCAGTCATTCAGTTCAATACCTTGTTAAAAATTAAACTGCAGCAAGTTGCTCACAGCGATGACCAGCTTAGTTTTTACTATCTGCAAGGATGGAGATTCTACAGCCTTTCAGGTCAAACTCTTCCAGCATGTGATCACCCTCATGATACTGTTTTTTTTTTCCTTGCATCTAGTTGGCATCCCCCATCTTCCAGCTTGTCCCCATTGCTGACTCTCACATTTATGTTGTACCCCTCTGGGAAATACCTAGCTCCATCATGTAGAAGACTGGGTAGCAATATGGCCTCCCCTGAGACTTCCCTTCTTTAGGCTGAGGACGCAGCACACAGTCTTGTACACCAATGCTCCAGCCCTTGTCACCACCTTGGTGACCTTCTGTTGAACTCTAGTCTGGTACTGGGGAGCCCAAAACTGGACACAGTCCTCCAGATGTCACAAGTGCCAAACAGAGGGTAAGGTTCACCTCCATGGACCTGCTGGCAGGGTGCTTACCAAAACAGATCATGTTGCAGGCAGTCATCTTTGCTGCTGAGAATCCTAGTTTTTCACCTTCCACTTCTTGCCCACCATGTCTTTTTCTGCAAAACGGCTCTCTACACAGTCAGGTTCCAGCCTGCCCTGTTTAATCAGACTACTTCATCTCAGATGCAGAAGATATATTTGCTTTTGTTGAACTTTATGTTCTTCCTGTCATTCCGTTTGTGCAGCCTGTTGAGGTTCCCCTGAAAGAGCAGCCCTGCTCTCCAGTGTATCCACCACTCTGTAATTTGGCACCACTCATGAACCTGCTGAGAGTGCGCTTCATCTCATTTTTTAGGTTATTAATTAATTAGGCATTAAACGCTGACCCACTATTCACCCCCGAGTGAAGGTAAATCTTTAAAGGTCATGGAGGAGACAAAGCATCCCCAAAAAAAGTATTCTTTTGTCGCACCCACAGCTGACACAACTAATCTTTTTATCCTAAACTCAGGTACAATACACTAATTTATATACCAATGTCTACCACATGCTTCATCTCTCCGCACATTCCATACTAATATTTTTATTCTTCAGTTTGTGGTAGCATTCTCAATCAGTAAAATTATCTTAGTTAAAACTGGTAAAATGTTTTGAGCTGCTTTTCTAGACTTCAAACTTCGTAACCATTGCATGAAAAAACCTGTAGCCCTGGGTATTCCCTCTTACATGATTGTTTATAAATACTGGACTAAAATTTCAGTATATAGTTAAATATTTGGTATGCAGCTAAAAGGCAACTTAGAGTACTTCTATGGGCTCAAAAACATACTTAAAAATTTCCTGGTCCCTTCTGCAGCAGCAACATGAGCCTATCTTTTTCTTTGGAAGATGAAGAAAATAACCCTGTCCTTAGCGGAACACGTGCATTGTGTATTTGAGCAGTATACGGCCATACCAAATGCTGAGTTAAGTTCACTGCTTTGGTCAGGATCTTTGGTTTGATGCTGGGGATCTGGCTTCCTGCAGCGATTTTATGGTGCTGCTTGCATCCCCAATATCTGCCATTCCTTAGCAGATTTTTGATCTACTAAGAACCCGAATTTATTAATTAACAATTAATTCTTAATTTAATGATTTATCATTTTACAAGTATGACTGGGGTCACTTGGCCTTGTACCCAGCTGTTGTGGTTTATGCCCAGCCAACAACTAAGCACCACACAGCTATTGACCCACTCCTCCCTGCCCAGTGGGATGTAGAGAACAGGGAAAAAAAAGTAAAACTCATGGGTGGAGATGAGGACAGTTTAATAACTAAACTAAATATAATTGTAACAATAATATTAATTTTAATAATTATAATGAAAAGGAATATAACAGACAGAAATAAAAGCAGGGGAAAAAAACAAACAAGTGATGTACAGTGCAACTGCTTACCATCTGCTGACCGATACCCAGACAGTCCCTGAGAAGCGACCTCCCTTCCCAGACAACTCCCCCCAGTTTATATATTGGGCATGACATTATATGGTATGCAATATCCATTTGGCTAGTTCAGGTCAGCTGTCCTGGTCAAGCTTCCTCCCAACTTCTTATTCACCTACTTGCTGGCAGAGCATGGGAAACTGAAAACATCCTTAACTTAGGATAAGAGCTACTTAGCAACATCAATGTGTTATCAGCATTATTCCCACACTAAATCAAAAAACCACTGTAGCAGCTACTAGAAGAAAATTAACTCTAATCCAGCCAAAACTAGGACACTAGTGAAAACCTGTAATCTGCCTTCCAGTTTTTCAGCTGTCTGAGATCCAAGGATTAGTTCAGTGCAGCATAGCTGAACTACCTTGGTTTAGTTTTACAGAGAAAATCGTTGCTAAGCTGAGAGATAACACATGGAGCGGCAGCAGCCTCACCTCTCTCAGATGGTTGGATCTGCCATGACATATTTTCTCCTAACAAATTCAAGATTTCAGCCCTTCTGTGAAGAGCTTCCCTTTTATATTACGCTGCATTGCATAATCTTGCACCCCACAACCTGCTCATAAATGAAAGACCCACTCATAAATAAAAAATGAATAAATCTCTTAAATCTGCCAATCTGCACTCATCTCCTTCCTTTTTGCATACTTATATCTAATTGTATATGTGGACAGAGGTCAGTAATTAAATCTCATGACAATATATTAACATTCATAGAAAAAAAATGTTACATTAGAATTAGTTCAGAAGCAGAGATTCCTAGCACAATGAGAAGCTTTTAATTGACAATATTCTGTGTCCATGCATTTATGGGAAAGAAGGCATGCAGTTTGAATGTAAGAAAATTTATTTCAGAAACAAAAAAACAAATCTCATGTCTACCAAAAAAAAAAAAACCTGACTGAAAATTCATACAGATTATGTAGCACTTGTCTCAATAAAATCACATTCTTTTTTTGGAGTCTGTCAGTAAGACAGCTTCACTTAAAACACCTGAGCGCCACTGACTCAGGTTTCTTTAACCACTGTCTTTGTAGACGAATATTTTTCTGAAATGATGTAGTCATTTAGTTCTCTTCTTGCCTTAGAACAATATACACATGTATATAATATTTAATCTTTTTTCAAATAAAAATATGATTCCTTTAAAGTAAGAAGCTCAGAATTATTTACCATATTTTATATATTTGCTAAATGCAGTAATTTCCCGTTGTAAGAGCATCATGGGTCATGTAAGCATGTTTTTTTAGAGCAAGTATGAATTTCACATGCAATATCTCTGAATAACCTTCACAGCAACGATTTATTTTTTGAGAAACTTTCAGTAATAGATTAAAGGATTAAGCTGTACACTAAACATTCATTTGGAAATGGACAAGTTACAATGTTGGGTATATTACAGGCAAAACTTTGTCATTCTATTTTTAAGCTACACAAAATGCATTAATCAATGTTATCAATATTTAACACCTCAACACAAACTACAAGAGAAAAAAACCTCAAACCAGTATATATTTACTAAATAATAAGAAAATTAACAAAAGGAATTGACAGACTAATTGGGAATACAAGGAAGGGTTATGTAAGAATCTGAAGAATACATGTTCTTGAAGATATTACTCTGTTATCTATTGCTTCCTAGCAATAGCTTCCTTTGAAGATTTTCTCTAACAGGTTGCACTGCAAGAAGACATGAGCTCATTCTACTTGTAGCATTTCAAGAGAACAGGATGAGGACCAGCTGAACCCAAAAGCCAAATGACCATGTTGGGATAGTTGAGTCTTGACTGTTGTAACTACCTTATGGAAGAAATTATTACCCAGTACTCAGAAAACCACAAGGCTTTTGCTTACCTTGTAGCATAGCAGGAACCTTACTACACAGACATACCTAGTTTCTCACATCCTGCGAAGACCATAATGCAACTGAAGTTCTAAAATAAAAAATGGATCAAATGAAGCATATCTCATTGAAAAATTTCAATCCAAATATTAATACCTGAGCCCCAACCACTTAAAACATATAGCCAGGATCCACGGGTGAGTCTGTGTTATATTACATTTTTTTGTAGATAGAACACAGAGGGAATATTAGAAACTCACCCTGAATGCTCTAGATTGTAACAGTACAAGTGCAGACTATGTTTATTTAGTGGACTGAAAAACTGTGCTAGCACATGAGATTAAAAAAAAAAAAAAGTGTCTGTAGCTGCAGATCAAACAGGATCCTCAATGGGAATTCTACACGGATAAAAAAATCAACAAATGATACACAATACACACTGGAAACTAGGTTTATAATCTTCTCTGGTTTGTTTCCTTACTTGAATCTCTGTGTGTGAAAGTGTCTGATGATTAAAAAACGACTCAGCATCTCATATACCACTTTCTGGCATCTGTGAACCACTTGTAGTCCACGTGCTGCCAGTTGAGAAACACTGGAATAACTTATAGACACGATCACCAGATAGTAGAGAAGGAATAGGGGCAAATATGACCCAGTAGGCGATAAAGTGTAAAAGGAAAAGTTGAGGAGGGAAGGGAGGCGGGAAGGGAGGTGGGAAGGGAGGAGGAAAAGGAGGAGGAAAAGGAGGAGGAAAAGGAGGAGGAAAAGGAGGAAAGAGCAGTAATAAAACATTGGTCAAGAAATGCAAGTGGAAAGAAGTATGCTTACACTAATCATGGATTAGTGGAAACCTGTCAGCATAGGGGAAAAGATCTACTCTCACTGAAAGGCTTAGCAGGAAAAAATTGTTCTCTGCACAGAACTGATGAAGAAGCTTTCCTGTAGATGGTGTATCTTTTCTTTCCTAGGTCATCTCCACATGAAGTGGATACTTCTGACATCACTGCTAAACATGAGACAGATTGAAACTTTAGGCAAACCACCTCACCAGCCAGTCTGCATGCGCTAATTGGGCAGCTGGCTTTTGCCAGACAACGTGCAATGATGGAGATTTTCCTGCCTTTCTTTCAGAATCTCTGAGTCCTGCAATTACTTTCCAGAAAACTTGAAGTATTCTTATCTAAACTTTGGCTTTCTCTATTAAACTAGGTAAAAAGTTAAAAAAAATACTAGGAGGTGGGGAAGGGAGTGAGCATTTGTTGTAAAAAGCAGCCAAGTAATACTTACTCTCTTTGGAAAACAGAGGTGCTCTTCAAGGGGGAAAATGAACTACAAAAAGCTTATTTGGGGTATCTTAGATAGCAATGAAATGTTTTTCACTGTTCATAACTGAATACTGACTTTTAAAAGGTAAGATGGTGTAAAGGCTGAAGTGTAAAGTATGTAGAGATGACTGAAAAATGAGATTCATGAATGAATAACTGATTAGTTTCAGAAAGAAGTGTGTAAGTCTGTGCCTCTGGGCTTGTTAAATTGAATTTACCTACATTTCTGCTTTACACAGTTGGAAATCCACATTAGCACAAAATTAGTATTATATAGGCTGTATTTGCAGATGAACAAATTATTTTTGTAAACCTGAAGCTATATTGTAATGATACTTGTGATAAAATTGGAAGTCAATCATAAGGTTCATTTAATATCTCATAAATCCTATCGGATCTTGCTGCTGCAAAAGTAGGCAATGCATGCTACAAAAATACATATCCATATTGCTAAAGTTGGTCCTTATTGGACCACCGAAGAACTGTCACCTGTGTGATCTAGCACTGAACTTGAAAGCAGCATCAACAAAACTCTTCCAAGGCTGTCTGAATTATCTCACTAATCTTTACCAAACCAAACCAAAATGAAAAAAGTAAGCAGCAATAACAGCATCACCCTTATTTTTCTTTTACCAAGTTCTATCAAGGTCTCATTCATAGTACCTCTTTATTATAAAACATACAATATTGTATTTACTGTTACAATGTCTCATTAATATTTAAATTGAGTTTTAGTCAAGAAAATAAACTATATTTACTAGTCATTGTCCCATTCTTTTTAATTGTTTTCTACATTTGAATGGACTAATTCTATTACAGAGAGTGAGGTTTTAGAAAATGTTACGAAAATGAAAAAAGGGTAGGTGAACCATAAATTTTAAAAATGCTGATGTGATTGACTTGCAGTCAGCCATTGTGCAAGACAAAGGTTTGACTCACATGGTGCTGCTCAGAGCTCAAGTACTGAATGAAACAGTTGTCTGTCAAACCTCTTGGCTCTGAGTGATTGTGGATTACAATAAGAATGTTCAGTTGTGTATCAGTGAACCTAAAACTTTTTTGACTAAATTAGTCAATATGTCATAAGCAGTACTTCCAGGCTGCATATGGATACGTCCTCTGATGAAATCTAAACATCGGGAATCCCAGGCCAAAAAAACCCACTGGGTGTGCAGGTGATGTCTCTGATCTAAATGATCAGGGAAAGAGTACCCCCTCTCATATGTTGCCGCTGATCCATCCAGCCATATTTCTAAATGGCTAAACTCAAATCTGAGTATTTATGTCCATAAAATCAATGGGCTCTGTACAGGTGCAGGAGGCACACCACAGAGCTCAAAGCTGTGAAGTTTTGAGCCACTGCCTGGAAATTCTATCAGTATTAAGTATTCTTTACTCTCAAGAATTTGTATTATTTTTCTAATCTGTTTGCCCAAAGTAAAAAAAAATAACAGTGGTTCTGATGGTCCTCAAAAGATTAAGGATCACAGAATCACATAACGATTGAGGTTGGAAGGGACCCCCAGAGGTCCAACCACCCTGCTCAAGCCAGGCTGCTTGAAGGTGGTTGCCCAGGACCATGTCCAGATATTTTTTTAGTATGTCCAAGGAGGGAGATCCACAGCTGCTATGGGCAGCCTCTGCCAGTCCTCAGTCACCCTCACATTAAAAAAGTGTTTCCTGATGTTCAGAAGGAACCTCCTTGTGTTTCAATTTGTGCCCATTGCCTCTGATCCTGTCACTGGATACCACCGAAAAGAAGAGTCTGGCTCTGTCCTCTTTGCACCCTCCCTTCTGGTACTTATACATATTGATGAGACTTCTCCTGTGCCTTGTCTTCTCCAGGCTGAACAGTCCCAGCTCTCGCAACCTTTCCTCACAGGAGAGATGTTCCAGTCCCTTAATCATTCTTGTGGCCATTTGTTGGACTTTGTCCAGTAAGTTCATGTCTCTCTTATACTGAGGAGCCTAGAACTGGACACAGTACTTCAGGTGTGGCCTCAACATTGCTGAGGACATACTTACAGTCCTTCCTGCTATGCTGATATTTTAGGTAAACACTGTAATCATCATTTTGTAATCAATTTAGTATCTTGCAAAATACTTGCAATAATTTGTTAATACTGTGGAATGAGTGGAAGAGCCATTATTTTTTTTAATTTGCACGTATTTTTGTGACGGCTTGTTAAAAGATGTCATTTTAAAACTATTAGTCTCAGAGCATATCTCCTTAATCCAAGGGGCTTTCATTGGTGAAGGCAGAAACACTCAATAGAATTACAGAATCATACAGTGGTTTGGGTTGGAAGGAATCTTTAAAGATCATCTAGTCCAAACCCCCTGACATAAGCAGAGACATCTTTCAGTAGATCAGGTTGATCAAAGCCCCATCCAACCTGGCCTTGAACACTTCCAGAGATATGGGGCATCCACAGCTTCCCTGGGCTACCTGTTTCAGTGTCTCACCACCCCCATCATAAATAATTTCTTCTTTACGTCTATACTAAATCTATTCTCTTTCAGTTCAAAAATGTTACCCCATGTCCTATCACTAATGGCCTTGGTAAAAAAGTCTCTGTCCACCTTTCTTCTAAGTCCCCTTTCAGTATTGAAAGGCTGCAATAAGGTCTCCCTTAGGGCTTTTCATCTCCAGGCTGAACAACCCCAACGCTCTTACCCTGTGTTCCAGGATGTTCTAGACCCTTGATCATTCTTGTGGCCCTTCTCTGGACCTGCTCCAACAGGTCCATTCCTTCCTTATGCTGGGAACCCCAAAGCTGAATACAGTACACCAGGTGGGGTCTCACCAGAGCAGAGGGGGAGAATCACCTCCCTCAACCTGCTGGCCACATTTCTTTTGATGTAACCCAGGATACGATTGGCTTCCTGGGCTGGAAATGGGCTTTTAGTCAATACAAAATCTGTACAGGAAACCAAAAGTTAAAAAGGAGTTAAAAAAGAAAAGTTAAAATAAAAAGTTAAAAAGAGTTAAAAATTGAGCTCTATAATTCTTAAGAATATGAGACTCTAAAGTGACCAAATTTGGCTACGAGAGTTCAGGGTCACAGCTACTCAGGAAACATGTGCACTGACATTGGCCAGAGCAACATGAGTCGGAGGGCAAAAGTGGTTTCATATTGGAGCCACAGGATATTACCTTTCATAGTCTGTAACTTTAAAAAGGGTGAAGTTGGGTGAAGCAAAAGGAAAATTATTTTTTGTCCTCATACACCAGGCACCAATTTGTTTGTACTCAAAACCGTGACTACAGAAAAGTATGATCACTTTAGAAAGCATTGCCATTAGTATATCCCCAGACAATTTCTCTTCCTGAAGAGACAAATACCTTTTAGGACATCTTTGCATTTAGCAAGGACTTACAGGCTTTTTTCTAACAACAGTCACTTAAGGAAACGTATGAGAACTAATGGTCTTTCCTGTGTGCCCTGTCCCAGTCTGCAGCTGATTAGCATAAACACAAATCTTTACCAACAGAAAGACACCCCACCAAATATCTTCAAACTGTCTTCATTTACTCTCTCCTTCATAGAATAACTTAATTGATTTTAAGACCTAAGGAGTAGTAGACATACAGGTAAAGCAGACATAATAGTGTAGAAGAACTTGATGCCAAATATACTATTAAAAGCATATTTTTGTGATTTAAGCAAATACTTTAAAAGTGCCATCAAAGCATTAAAATGATGAGGAGGATTAATATGCTCTCGCAGTAACATTTTTCATAGTGTATAAAGTCAAGTTCAGACTGCTTATTTTAGTCAGTAAGTTTAAGTATTAAATACAGGTGATTAGTGAGCAATGACAATTATCTATGTTTCAGTTAAGTGTCTTTGAGTGATTGTCAAGGAAATTTATATGCTGAGCACAGATCTGGCTGTCTACAAACAGCACCATGTCTACCTGTGGGGCAGATACAGTCCGTGCTTTGCATCACTGTCCTAGTTCCCAGTCATCCAGATCAGAATAGCCATTGGTGCACACAGTGACACCTGGTCTTTCTTTCAGAGTGGAATGAGGGATGCAGAGGTCTGGGGTTCTCATCACAAAGTGAAAAGAGAACATGGTCATAATGCATACACAAAGCCTATGGTGTGCACCAGGGAATGCATCTGCTGTGCAGTATGTTCTTTAAAACATAATTGCCCTGGGTCTGCAGCCAACTCTCTGAATTCTCTGTATATTTTGTATTAAATAGTCACTGGATAAAATTCAAAACCAATCCATCATTCATCAGAGTACTACAGAACTACAATGCTATTCGATTTCCTGCATAGCAAGCATGCCTATATTCCTGTGCTTGCACAGTGTCCCAGATTCAACTGGCTGGGTGGGAACAGCCCTGTTCTTCCCCTGTGTCTGCTGCTCAGTGTTTGTGACATGATCCTGTAAAGACAACATAGGTTTCAACTCCTTCAGACTGAAGATTGCCTAGAACTCAAATGTTTAATGTATGATTTAATGACAAGATTCCTATCATCAGGAAAGGAGCTCCTTAAAAGCTTTTACCTCAAACGCAGTATGCACCCTGGAATGTATGGAGCCTGGAATATCCTATATGTGACACTCCCCCCCCCCCCCCCCCCCCAAAAAAAAAAAAAAACAACAAACCAAAAAAACCCCAGGATCAATCCTTTCTTGGAAATGGAATGCTTAATAAAAAGCCACATTAAAAGTAAGCTTGCTAATGCAACCAAATAACTGAAAAGGAGTAAAGCTGTCCTGAAAGTAAGTGTGGTTCTGATGCAAATGCAGATTTTTAGTCTCTGTATCTGGAAATATGGAGCAGGTGGGACCTAGTCATTTACCTCCTATTACCTGTATGATTAAGTATGGTACTCGTGTCAATTATATTATAATTGTCTTTTACAGTCCTTTGTGATTCTTGAATTTCTGAAACTCTTAGCAAAGTCCGTCTAAACAGTTCTCTTAGTGTAGCTCTCCTGGAGCTCTGAGAACCTGCTGCTGCACCGATGTGAAACACTGCAAGGCCCAAGAGGGACTTCACTGCAAGTGTGCAAGCAACTGATACTTTCTCTCTCTGTCACAGGAAGAAAATTAACAAGCCCATTGAGGATTTAGGTCTGCTTATTCTCTTGTCTACCTCTAATTTAGAAGCAACTTAAAGGTCTCTGACAGATACCAGGAAGAAACAATTACACAACTGGGAATGAAACATTTAGCTTTTAGAAATTTTTGGTTAAACCAAGGAAGGAAATTAATCTTTTTAGAGAACTATAGCCTTCACAAGTTTTACCTGTTCTGGAAAGATTTCAGTGAAATACCATTACTTCTGAGGACCCATATAAAATAATTTGATAGAGAGGCTACTTCAGTGTCTTACTAAATCATATTCATGCAAGCTAAATTAGAAGATAGGAAAAATTAACTGTAAAATTTCATAAGATATACTAAAGGTATAATTGCACATGAAATGCTTAGCGTGCTTCTGGACATATTTTACAGACTGTGTCCTTGTAACACAATGTATCACCTCTGTGGTTCATTCTATACTGCTGTTCTAAAAACTGCAAATTTCCAGCTCCTTCCTGGCACCCCCATGGAAGAGGGCAGACACATTCTCCAGCGATATCCTCAGCTGATGAAAGTTCTCAGAGCTATAGCAAAACAGTTCTAGTGTCCGTACATTAAAACACAATCCCACTGTTTTCTTGAGAAAATAGGTTTAGTCTTCATCTCTATATAATAACTTTTGAATGTAGTAGTAGACACCAAAGTTAGACATCTTGGGGACAATTCTCTAGTGCCCATTACTGCAGAAGAGAGTAACCCTCACTACCTGTGCTCTATGCTGGAGGAAGCTGAGAGACAGTGAGAAAACACAGCTCTCCTGGTATGTTAGTGATGCTACTTGATCCTAACTAGTTGGCACAAGCCAGCTCTTGTTAGTCCTGCAGGGAGAAGAATGGCTTAATTTTACAAGCATATGGAGAGATAACAAAAACCCTTAGCATAAATCACTTAAAAAGTTAATTAATTAAGGGACATAAACCCATAGGAAATCAAGGACTGTTTCTAAGGATCATTAATACACTTAGCTGTTGCTGTTTTTCTTTTTCCTCCCCATGGTTCTATGAGAATTGTAAGATGAAATAATGAAGCAAGATGCTGTAATTCCTACTGTTCTTTACACATCGGTTAAACAGCAATCACGAGGACAGTAGCATTAAACAGACTTCTTGATAATTTCTGGGATATTTGGCATGGCAAGATTCAGACATTCTTTCACAGAAGGAGAAAAATAGGGAATTTTCCAACTTGAATTCCATTGTTTAAAACCCATGTACAGCTGTTTCCTCTTTAATTCAGCTTTACTGAGATGTCACTAAACCTCCTTTTGTTTTGCCATGTGACTGCAACTGACTTTCTAGAAAGCAGATCAAAATAATTTGCCCCCTTTTCTCAGAAAAATATTGGTAAAAAATCCACAGACATTAAAAAAATCAAACCTATTAAAATCTTTCACCAATGGAAGTCATGACCTCTTTGTCCTGCTATTGTCTATACAGTTACTGATATGTAGGATCCAGATGTCTGTTCTGCCTTTACAACTGAAAACCAGTGTAACCGAGAACGACTTCAACACTCCCCTTGTCAGTGCTACAGACCATTAACAATACTATAAATAGCATGATCAAATCCCAGATTGCAGATTCAGTCATAAAAGTGTCTACATTTCATGCTGATTCAGAGGGGCAGCAGCATTAACTGCAATCATCAAGGAATGTGACATCTCCACAGTATTTTCTACAGCTCACTGATCTGGTGACAGGATGATTGTTAAAAATTAATGAGGACCATCAGATGTTGATGAGTACAGCTTGGCAACTATGAAAGCCATACTACCCCTTTGTGAGTGATAATGTAATATTATTGTATGATAGATTGTTATAGATTATTTAGATTATGTTTCATTCATAAAGTAGTAAGTCTTCTTACTCTTTGAAAAATTTGACCACAATATTTTATTTAATTGTTAATTTATAAGCCAGGGAACAGGTGAAGAGTATTTTTTCATAGTTTTCTAATTTTTCTATGTTGAAAGTACACTTCTGCCTTCTCTTTATCCATTATAATAATTTACTTCTCAATTATGTAACACACTAATAAAGCTGAAATCCTAAAATCCGAAGTTGACAAAGAGATTGATTCCGATATTTAATAAGCAAAATATCAATATGTTGTATCCAGTAATTTCCAGCTTCATGTCTGGATTTATAAGGAATAGCACAATTTTGATATATTCTTACTATTTTATGCATCTGTATTTTTAAAATTTCAACAAAGTCTTTTAACCAAAATCATGGGCCTGATGAAGGATTTGTTGGGTGAAATTCTCTGGGCTGTTTTATGCACAGGGGCAGAGTAAAGTATCCATCCAGATTTCAGTTGGAATAATTTTCTTCTTAGTAGCTGGTATAGTGCTGTGTTTTGGATTTATAGTGAGAATAATGTTGATAACACACAGATGGTTTTAGTTGTTGCTAAGCAGTGTTTATACTAAGTCAAGGTCTTTTCAGCTTTTCACACTGCCCTGCCAGGTGGAGACTGGGAGTGCACAAGAAGCTGGGAGGGGGCACAGCCAGGACAGCTGACCTAACCGAGCCAAAGGGGTATTCCACAACATAAGACATCATGCCAGTATACAGAATCACAGAATAGAAAGGTTTGGGTTGGAAGGGACCTTAAAGATCATCTATACATCTATAGATCATATAAACTGAGTGGAGTTTGGGGGGGCCACTGTTCTTGGGGATTGGTCAGTGGGTGGTGAGCAATTGTATTGGTTGGGCAGCAGTCAGCGGGTGGTTAGCAACCGTATTATGCATCACTTGTTTTGTATATTATATTATTATTATTATTATTATTTTCCCTTTCCTTTATGTCCTATTAAACTGTTTTTAAGTCAATCCACGAGTTTTACTTTTTTTTGCCTGATTCTTTCCCCCGATCCCACTGCAGAGAGGAGTGAGTGAGCAGTTGTGTGGTGCTTAATTGCTGGCTGGGGTTAAACCACGACACTATCATACTATTCAGAAGATTGCTTAAGAACTACTGCATAGAGGCTAATCCAAAAGGATGGATTTACAACTGGAAGGAGAGACTGACTGCCCAATGTCCCTGTTTAAAAATTCCTGTTTACCATTATGGACACTGACCATTTGTCTTGAAATTATAGATACTAGATACCTCATGCTGTTGTCAAAGAATGAGACTAGAGAAGTGACATTTCTTTGTCCATGCTCAATACTTTGAATGTCTGAGGTGTCCCTAATGTTTAGTGCAGGGACTTGAAGACTGGCAGGAGAAACAATGTGTGTTCTATCTTTGTCTTTCAGGAAGAAAAATCCAATCAAATTTAGCCAACTTGTAATACTCTGAAAATATGCAGCACATATGAGCAATAGCTAGAGTCTCCAATGATTCTGGCAGCAGGTAAACAAATGGTTAGGGATAGGAATAAGAAGAGTTTTAAGCATGAGAGACAATGTTTGAATTAATGTAAAAGATGAAGCATGCTTCCCCCTGTTGCCAGCCATGGATCTACGTTTCCAAAAACTTTACATTTCCTGACTGCCAACAAAGACCTGTGCTGTGGTCAACACCCCTGCCGCTGCAGAGGTGAACTCCAGAGTCCATCTATTGCAGAAATAAATAACTGTGATTCCAACATGCAGCAAATACTGTAATTATTTGTTTGTTTATTATTTATATTACTTGGTGGGATTCACTGCTACCCAAAAAACTTAAAAGATCTTAATTCAACCATATTTAAGAGTCTGGAAGTTAGACACATATTTGAAAGTATTCAAGTAGGTTTCTATATGGAGTGAATTTGACCCCTCCAGAGAGTGATTCAGCTCATCTATCTGAAATAATTATCTTGAGGATGAGAGGAATCCTTTTTTGGAGATGCCTCTTTGCACATTATAAGAGGAACCTTCCTATCTGAAATTAGCTAAAACTATTATCACCCCACTAAACCACATAGGATTGACTCTACGTACTCACCGTGTCACACTCACATGGAAATACACAGTTATGGAAACAAAAAGCACCCCTCTATATGTAGGCAAACATCTAAACTGAGATTGCAAAACTACCTTAAAATCTAAGTTGTAAGTCCTTGACCATGATCTTCTTTTAGTACAATCCTTATTGTGTATCAGGGCATTCACTGGACTTCATTTAAGATTCAAAACAAAGCAAAACAAAACAGAAAAGCAGTTGTCAGTGTCTGGACTTTGTGACAGAAGTGTGATCTACGTTACTGGTCATTTCATCATCCAGACAGGTGTCCTACTGGAGTACGTCCAAGGTGTAGTCTCCACATCTGTACATCTGGATTTCTTTCAAAAGGAAAATGATGACTTGGAGGGATGGATGCAGATCTGCATCTCACATTTCCCACATTAGAAATACTCTTTGTTAATTTCTGTCTCCTTTTACTTTACCAACAGAGAAATGAAAAACTAAAAAAGAATATCTCTTCATAATTATATAGATGAAAAGGATTATCTTTTTGTTTGGGTAATGGAGTATAAGGATAAAAGATATAGGAACAGAAGAGACTCTCAAGTCTGCTTCTCTGGCACCCTTATACGCAAAGAACCTCTGTGATGGGCAAGGGGGACGGTTGCAGCACAAGGTTTTGTGTCTGCTTTGATAATATGGAAGTTCCTTGAGTAGTGTCCTTGTAATCTATCCTAAATAAACCAAAACCATGACCCTTGGACTAAAGGCAGGTGCATGAAGGAACTCATCTGTTTCCTGTACTTACTGTAAACTGGATACAGAAGAAAATGTGCTATTACAACCCTAATTTAATTGGTATTTTCTAAGAATAATGATCCTTTGCTAGATATAGAGGAAGAATAATTATTTGTAGTTCATATTTTTACTACTGGTGATATGGATACTTTTTTAGCAATCAAAGTATTTATCATATTCCTGCCTGATACCTTTATTTTCTTTAAGAAATCTAAAATTCATTGAAATTTTATTTTAAAAAATCCCCTTTTGTCACTTCACTCAAAATTATCTGACAAAAGAAGTGAGTATCTTGTGTAGGAGGAATGACTCAAATCTTCATTGTAAGGGTTGTCACACGATGTCATTGTCAAAATGTATGAGTTGACTCATTCATAGAAAATTGGACAAACAAAATGACCTGTTCTTACAATCAAGAAACCTAATGCTAATTCTTCCTTTAATACAGTGGGCCATTAATGTAACATGGACTTCACAGAGTGTGCTCTGTGGACATAATCTGTCATTCAAGCACAGGACAAGGAGTCTTTCCCAGACCAACAGTCAATCTGCTGCACAGTCCCTGTGCTAAGAATTATCACAGTTACCTTTATTATTTTAAAGAAAAGAGAAAGGTTGCAACACTATTTTTATCCAAGAAATACTATTTTCTTCATTTTTTTAGGCTAATCTTAATTTCTAACTGAAAGTAAGCAAAAAACCCACACATATGTTTCCTGTAAAATAGTCTTCCCCAAATTATTTCTCTTCCTTTTGAAAGATTAAACTAAACTAGAAAGTCTCATTTCCTATAAGAAGTTGATTGCTATCTGTTTGGATTATCATATCATTAAGTTTCCTTGGCTTGCCTATGTCCATGATTATTATCTAATAAAGCAATGTCCATTAGTACTTAAAAGGACTCATGTTAAAAAGTCTTTGAATGTTTTGGATTACAACATTGTGAGTGTGTAGCAAACCAGCATTAAATGTGTGTCAAAACCATCATCCTGTATTTTTGCAGAAATAACAAATAACTTGTTCATATGTGAATTTTGGCTAAACTGAGTAGGAACAGAAATACTGTGAGATATGCCATGAAGCCTAGTGATGAAGCATTGATACATGACAGGGATTTACGCAATGTGTAGATATGTAAAACTGAGGCAGAGGTTCAAATACTTTTACTTTTTAATTAAAAAAATAAATAAGATTGAAGGCACAGCTCTAAGGCTGGCATAAGATAAATTTTAGTCGTTTAATAATTATTTAAGCAAGAAGGGTAAAGTAGTAACATGTCAAATACTCCTCTCCCTTATAGGCTGTGGTCATCTCACCTTTGAACTCAAATACCTGCCTTTTGCTAGAGAAACAGCAACAAACCATAATGAAAGATTCACCTTAAAAGAAAATATTGTTCTAACCCCATCGATATTTTATATTTTTTTATATATATATATTTATATATATATATAATTTAATAGAAGCTTGGGATCATTTGGGCATATTAATATCCAGAGCTGAATAAACAATGGTAAATACCGGGAGCTGCACAGACAGGACTGGACTAGTGAAAAGTACAAAAGTATAATACAGTTTAGAAACCCTACCGTCTTAGATGGTGTTTGAGCTGAAGATAACTGTTATTCTTCTGATAGTGATTAGAGCAGACCTAGTCATGACTAGACTGAATGACAATATATCTCAATTTTAGAAGCACATGTAATACTCACTGCGTATGTCATTATTTAAAACTTTGTACTGTATAGTCATGGTTTGCTGAAAGAAATGCAGACAGTTCTGAAGTGGCCTGGGTGTTTAGTGAATTTAAATCACTATAAATGTCATCAAACTTTTAAATTAACTGGAGCCTGCTATTTATTATTTCCTATTAGGTACACTACTTGACTAGTTAAACTGGTTATTGAATTCTTCATACAGTAGCCCCTGAACTCCTTCAGTCAATTAAATCCTTTATTGCATCTGATTTGTCAATGTCAGTGTCACTTCTAATCTCTTAAATCCACATCAGTTCAGAAGCTTTAAATGTACTTGTTCTGTTGCAAAATTAGGAAATTATACAGACAGAATCTTTCCCTTCTCCCTCCTCCCTCTGTGCAAACCACAAAGCTGCTAACAATGTAAAAAAACACTTCAGCCTCCATGTACACTCATATAGCTAGAGACATTGTTTAATATGAGCTACAGAACGTAAAGAAAAGGAACATACAAACAAACAAAACCCCTACATTGGGTGGTTTGCTACCAGCATATTGTACATTGAACACCTGTAATCTTTGACTCTTATCACTTTAAATTATGGAAATTAGCAGAACAAAGTAACTATAACTAATTGCAGAACTGGAAACTTGAACACCTTGGTATTAATCTTCACGTTTTTCGACTTATATCTGCAAAAGTATTCCAGAACATTTTTTAAAGTTCGTACAACATTAAATTCCTTCTTCTTATCTCCCCATTTCTTTGTTCATCAACAAAGGAAAAATACAGGTGTTAAAGAAAGGAAAAATACAGGTATTAAATTATCGTTCTGTGCAATGGTCTTGTCAGCCTAATAACTCTTTCATTCACCTAAACAGCAGCAAAAAAAAAAAAAAAATTTCAGGCTATTTATTTCCATACTGTAAAGTCGAGTTTACCAGACACAGATTTGGTTTTCCTTTATAACATTCTCCTTCTAAGGGAGCTCTTTTTAGGCAGCAAAAGCTACTCATTACGTATTACAGCCATGTAAGCCCCTGAACTACGAAAACAATTCCCCGCACAGGTTAGGCGCATCACCTCTATTCTGAAAGAGAAGGTAAACCAGACCAGACTCTTACCAGACACAGGGAAAACAATTGCTTCAGCTCGATCCCGCAGCGCTGTGTGCGAGCAGGCAGCGTGAGCGATCCCTGGGCCTCACACAACAGCGAGGTAATTGGCTCTCAAGGAAGAGCTGTAAACATCCATCACGGCGGCAGTGGCGCTGCTGCGGCGGCGGGAGATGCTGCCCGTGCTACCGGTGCCGGTGCTGCCGCTGCCGGTGCTGCCGCTGCCGGTGCTGCCGCTGCCCCGGCCTCGGCCTCGGCCTCGGCGCCCCGGCCCCGGCCGCGGCGCCCCGGCCCCACGGGGGGCTCCCGGGCTGGATGATGTCAGACACAGCCACCGGGCGGGCTCCCATTGGCTTCCCTCACCTGGAAGCATGCCTTAACCCTAAACTGCCAGCCACGAATTGAAATGTGTCTCTAATCATTATAGATACGCACACAGTTGGGGTTGTCGTCTTTTTTTTTTTTTTCCCTTTCTCCCCCCCCCCCCTTTTTTTTTTTTTTTCTTCCTTGGTGAAATGAGGCTCCTGCCAGAATCCCTTGCTTTGGGGACCAGGAGTGCCAGGTGCTTGTTGCTTAAGCATTGAATGTAGCAATTAAAAAAAATGTTAATACCTAATTTGCCTAAATTATTAAACAAGACCCTCAGGTAACTGCATTTTCATAATCTGTTTACTAAATGACAGTAATCGTCAAAATATTGTACAGAAGAGGTATTAATGGAAAGGTTAATGCATTCAGCACTTGGAGAACTCACTTTTAAAATGATTTTACATTGCCTCTTAAGTCATGAGATTAATAAATGTACAGACTGGAAAAGGGGTGTAAATTCAAGAACACTGCACTGTTGCAATGTCAGGTTGAGTATTGTGTCTTTTTAAGTATTTAAAACTAGCAGCAAAAGTAAAGAGATGCACAAATGTACATGCAAACTTATTCTTTGAATTCTAAGTAGCAGCCCAGACATTCTGTAGTAAATGAGGCATGAAACACAGTGCCAAATATATGATGTCCTAAGTATAGTGGCACTAAGTATTTTGCTGTATTACAGGCAATATCATAAATCACATGAACTTTTAAATTACTCCAAACCAGTGCTTAAAGAATTTCTTATTCCATAAATGAGTATTTTGATCTCTCACCTTTAAGCGACAAAACATCCTATTGCTCTATGAAAAAACATTAAAAAATCTTATCTAGCAGATGTTTTATTTGTATCTTTGTTCATCTATGGTAACTTAATTTTTTCTTTAGGAACCAGATTCAGTATTTATTTACAGTAAATTATATACCAAGTAGTTTATTTATGGTCTGCAATATCTCAAGACAAAAAAAAAAAAAAAAAAAAGGATTAGTTTTAAAAATTGTCTTACTCACTTTCTTCTCTGGGAAAAAAAGAAAAAGAACCAACCACACCAAAAAAACCACAACAACAACAACAAACAAACAAACAAACAAACAAACAAAAAACCACACCCCACAACCAACCCACAACAGAAAAAATGAAATATAATCAAACACGTTTTAGCTTAATATATGACATGAAACATAAGATTTCTAGAATAAACCTGATAAACAGCTCTGCCATTTCCTTGTGGTTCTTTCAGAAAGTTATAGAGACTCAGGAGATTAAATTCTGAGGACTTAATAAACAGCAGTTCTGTGTGGGGATCTGGAGGCTAGCCTATTAGTCAAAACTTACTTTAGGCCAAAATGAAAGCTTCTGTTCATTTATTTCTGCTCAGAAAAAATAGGAGTTCAGATGGAAATGTATATAAAAAAGGTTTCAATGCCATGCAACGTGACAAAGCTGAATTACAGATCACAAAAGATGAATTTGGACAATGGGAATGCCAGCTTTGCTTTTGTATGACTAATGAAAAAGGTAAAACATAGTAATTGCTAAGAAGATATGAGTCATGAGTAAAAGAGTTATTGATGAGATAAAATATGCTTACATGTATCATATATTACAAGTTATAGTCTCCTGAATATTTAGTGCTATAAATAGTCTAGACCAAACAGACACATTGTTGACAAAATTGTATTGCATGGTTTAATTTGGCCTGAAAAATACCCTGATTTCCCATATCTAGTTAATCTTACCATGATGAATTAAAGTTCTACACATTATTTAGTGTTATTTTATTCCTTAACAGAGCATATCACTCACAGATGACCTGTTAGATAGTGTTTCATGATAGCATGCTTTACTTTTACAAAGTCTTCAGTGTTTGTAAAGTATGTTACCTATGGTGATAATGCAGAGCTTATGCTTTATGAACTAAGTAGTAACTTATATTAGTAAAAAATTTGCTTAGAAAGGGTAGTACAAATGCTAATTTGGAGTTTTAGTGGCCAATACTTCTTAGTAAATGGCCTGTAAATTTTGATGTTTTCTTTATGAAAAAAGTCTTTTTTCTGCAGTAATATATGATAATGTTTTGAAATTTAATGATTTATGAATATTAGTGATAAATTATGAAATTTTATATGCTCCTTGTTTTAAGAACAAAAATAATCTATCACCAGTGTTTTTAAAAACATGGATGACTGTGGAGATTCAGGCTAAGCAAAGGTAACAGCTGTAGATAACAGCAGTTCCATGATCCTAGTCAAGTCACGCAGCATTTTTCACACTTCCACATGCTGTCATACACAGGCTATAACAGGCTTGAAATTAGTATTATTTATACTAGAAAAAAGAAAAAAAATTGTAGGATTTTAATCATACCTTTTACATATACAGTAGTAGGAAGGCAATTCAACAACAACAAAAAAGTCATAAATTCATTTATTTAAAAGAAAAATCATTTCAATTAGATAAACATGTAGGATAGGTAAGATGTCAAAGGGTGTGCATGACTATGTGTGAATTTAAGGAACACACAATTCATATATTCATATTGTGCCATGAGTTGTTTATCTGTAGAGACTAGCTTGTTAACTCTCACACCTGGAACAGACAATGGGGGTGCAGTTGCTGATGAAACTTTCTGGCATCATAGTCTCAAATACAATTCATATGGAAAAAGAAAGAAGAAAAGAACAAGAGAATGATGGGAAGTGACCAATGATTTTCAGTTACCAACTATTTCTTTCTACAACATCATATTGATATATGACTAATGCTGAAGAATCTAACACGAATGGATATTTTAGTTCTCAAGCAAAGTGAAACTCAAGTTTATTAGTATATATTTCCCATGAGTTGAAATCATTACTGCATTTAATTGCTTGACAATTATTTCTGTCACATCAATTTAATGGTTAAACCAATTATTTGTATTAAACCAATTATTTGTATTACAAAACATAGATCTGCACCAGACACTAATTGAAAAACACAAGCGGTTCTTCAGTGTTGCTTAACCTATACATTATTAATATTGGAAGGGCTAGGTCTAAAGATTTTGGGGGAAATTAGAACTCAGTCAGGTGATAAGAGGTTTTAGAGACTGAATGTGCAAGCTCAGAATTACAGCTCTCATAATCCTGTATATGAGCTGAATGCCAAGTCAGGTAGAGCTGATAACTATTATAAACATTTTTTTCTTCTGCATTCTGGCAACATGAGCCACTCACTCTCAGGATGATCCACAAGATGGCAGCTCTGTTTGCATGGTCGCTACTTCTTGCAATATTCAACTTGAAAATCATAACATGGTCTTCTCTTTTTTTATTTTTATTTTTTTTTAATTTTACAACAGATATGCTTTTCTGTGCATTAAGAATTTAAAAAAATACCCAAGCAAAGCTAATAGTTAAGCATTAACTAACCACAATGTTGAGGTAAAATTTGCCAAATTTTTTTCTGGTGTTGGCAGATCATAAAAAAAAAAAAAATTAACTGCAAAACCACTTTATTTTTTAGAGTTTTGAAAGAAGTCTCCATTCAGATCCATATGTTTCCTATGCTCCAATTTCTAGGTCATCAAACTCACCAAAACCTTTAACAGATTAAATTTTAAAAGTACAAAAGGTTCTACTGATAGTAGAAATGCTTGTATGCCTAAAGGTAAACTTAGTTTCATATATTTCCTCTATAGATAATTATATCTTTTACTTTGTGTAACACATAAACTCATCAAGAATGCTCATTTATGTTATTAAAATCAAATAGATAACATTATTTCTAAGGTAAAAAATGTAGGGACCAACCACACACAAAGAATAACTGGGCCTTGTAAAATTAATAAAATACAAATAAACGTAAGTAACAAGCTCTAGCTCTTTTCAAGGGGATCATTCACAGTTGAAATGATTAGCAAGAGTCTTAATTTCATATTTGGGCCAAAGGTATATAATATATTAAAGCATCTTCTTTGTCAATGAAACCCAGTAAATTAAAATGAAGCTTTAATAAAACAATGCATAATTTATTATACATAAATAGTTTGCCCATGGGACAGCCATTTCAAAGGAAATTATTTGGCCTATGGTAACTATCTGTGTGCAGTCTTTGATGCCACTTCTGGAGTGGAATCTTTGATCCCCTCAGAGAGGTGTAAGGAACTCTGAGTTGCCTGATAGTTACCGTTGACCAAGACCCTTTGCACATATTATTGTAAATCAGTAGACTGTAGTAAAATAGATTGATGTGACTTGTCTCTTCATGAAAAAGAGATAAACTCTTTCTTAAGTACTGTGGGGCAGGAATGCATATATGAATAGTTACAGATCAGCTAATGGACAGTAAGTTGTTAACAAGTCAGCAAGGCAGTGATACGTGGCTTCGGGGCACATAGCTGCTCACAGCATTTTACATAATGAAAAGCACAATTCTGGGATGTGAAACTGCAGAGGACAAGAGCATGGTTGGTAATCTAGGTCACATCAGCAATGACTAAGTTGACATATGCAACAAAAGAGAAGTAGATTAAAATGGTCTAAAGAAAAAGGATGGTATGAGAAGGATATGGGTAATTTGAGGTAGTTTAGACTTCTGTGAAGATAGGGCAAGCTGCCCAATGCATGATATGAGCCTGAACTCAGCCAGTTATCTCAGAGCAGATGATTCACTACAATTTACAGTCCCACAGTGACTTGTTCATATAGCCACACTGTAACAGCACACCACTGGTCTTGTCAGAGAATTGTCATAACAGAAGTGCTGGTCTTTCGTCAGAGAATGTCAAAACACATCAATGTCATGAAGTTACATTTCCATTCCGTAAACTAAGCTGTGAAAAGAGTGACAAGAAAAAAGGGTTTCAAGTTTTCTCTGTCAGTATGTGTGTGTGTGTGTTTCTACATCAGGGTTTCCTAACAGTAGATAAGTTGACTGTTGTATGGTCTGCCACACTGTTTCAAAAATAGGCAGTTTTATATGGATTAGAATGCTGCAGTAAAGGTACCTGAGCCAGGAATTTGCAACATTCTCAATAAAAAATACATGTGAAGATTAACTTTTTGCATCTTATCTGAAGATGTGTTTTCAGATAAAGTTTAAATTAAAGAAAGATAAACTTATCAAAAGGTCTACATAGTTTAGAAGGCTTTTTAACAACTGACTTCAGCTCTAAGTTGTGCATATCTAAGACTTAGTTTTCTTACTGCCTAAATTCAGAAACTGCTGAGCTATCTGTGAATGCCCCAGAATCTTCTTACAGGAGACGGTGGAACCACAAACATATATTTACTCATTGCGTCTCAGACCTAGCACAGAGAGCAAATGAAGTGCCTGTCCTTTATGCTCATTTCAGAGCAATACCATGTTTGCTCAAGACAACCTGTTTGAACTGCTGTTGCAAATCAGTAACAGTGTCAGCTTAATTTGAACATGACACATATTATCTGGAAAGATTAAAAGGAGGAGGAAGACAACTGAAATATGGAATATCTGCTACTTCTCCAGTGATCACATTACTGCAGTACTTCGGCTAAAAACCTCTGCTCACAAGCATCTCCATTTTGAATAACTACAGTTTTTCCGTAACTGGAAACGTCACAGAATCATTTTGCATGTTCTGATTCCAGAGCTGGATGGTATCCATACACAAACTCTGAAGAACTTTCATTATTGGATCTCAGAGAAAAAATTGCTAAGACAAAAATGATAAAATTGTAGTCACACATAGTTTCTGCATAAAATAGGGAACAAATAGTCTTTTCGTACTTTTGCAAATCATACCTTTAGCATCTACCTTCCATAATTGCTTGGGAAGATCTTTATTTATAACTTAGTTGTGTTTTGGCTAATAAATGACTTCATTATTGAGCCCTATATAAGACATTTAAAGTTTAAAAGTTAAAACATGGTTTGGTAAGTACAAACATAAAAGGCTCATAATCACTTCACACTCAGGAGTTGGAACATATCCTAAATTTAAAAAATATTAGCTTCGCAGCTTTTTTTTTTTTTTTTTTCCTAATTTCTGTTTTGATAACACTATCTCTGTGTGTAAGCTTTAGCCCAAACAGAAAGATCAAAAGAACCACTGGAAGCCATGATTGCTGTGTTACATAGTTTGCCCAAAGTAAGGATCTCAGGGGTAGAAGAATGAATAGGACTACCTGAAAATAAGTTTTTGAATACTAAATGTTCATTTCAACACCTTGACCTGTAAGATAGGTGACCATCCTAGAGCAGCATTTTCAGCCACTAATGCAGTGAAGGGAGCCCCATTAACATTCAAATCAGTGGGCAAAGAGCAATTTTTGTAAGTTGAAGTCCGAAACACTGGTCTTTGAGAATACCTCTCACGATCACTACAAAATATGATACAGACAGCCTTCTCTTTAACTCAAGTTTTCCATTGTTGGGTGTGCAGGATGTAAATTTACAGGGGATGCTAAGGGTATTGGATATCAATGCCAACTTGTGAAGGACATACATTATGTGATAAATGTATTCCGTGACACGTTAGTGGCCACACAGCTGTACAACCCTTCCTCATTCACACAGAGATTAAACTTGTTACTGAATGTCATCCTAACAAGATGACTTTTTTAGCAGTTCAGTTGAAAGTTCATCAAAGAGGAAATTATTCAGAAGAAATATGTTAGTGTTTGATGTTTTATCAGGAGAATTTGAGCCAGTATAAAATGAAGAGCTTGTTTCTGGAGCTAGAATGACAGTGTACAAAACCATGTCACACTATAAAGGCAGAGATGACTGACTGAGGTACAGCTCTGTGCTGACTGACCAAACAACCTTTCAAATGTGTTAAATGTGAAGCTAAATTTGAATTGACAGATAGCTACATTTATGTTATTTGTATACAAGAAGTTTACTTCCAAAAATATATATACCAGTATTTAATACAGCCATTGCATTACTATAAATGTGCACACTGAAACTATAGATGAAATAATACTTTAAAAAAAGATACTGAGCAAGGTAGTGATCTTCAGTGTTTACTGAATTCTCAGGGAGTAATAAAAGCAAGACAAAGGTCTTGAGAAGGATAAGGATAACATTAAGTGACTTAGTCTTGAAGACACTGTCTTCATGCTGACATTGAGAACAAGAAGCGGAATGGACAGCTTGTTGTCAGAGGTCTCTGCTAGTGGCTGGACACATGGATTTAAAAATGACATTGAATTACTGTTATATGAATATGCTAAGTTATATATGGTGTATGATATATACAGTATGTCATAAAATACATTTAGGCATATTTAAGAGTGCACTTTCTGAAGGTAGTAGTTAAAAGAAAATAATAAGAAACATTAATACAAGTATCCCATACTGGTCAATAAATTAATTCCAGAGGACGTTAGTAGTATTATGACAGTGAGTAATAATTTTAAACTAAAAGATGGTAGGTTTAGATCGGATATAAGGAAGAAATTCTTTACTATGAGGGTGGTGAGACACTGGAACAGGTTGCCCAGAGATGCTCTGTCAAGGCCAGGTTCGATAGGGCTTTAAGCAACCTGATCTACTGAAAGATGTCCCCGCCTGTGGCCGGGGGTTTGACTAGATGGGCTTTGTAGGTGCCTTCCAAACCAAACCATTCTATGACTGTGACAAAATTCTCTGCCAGTACAGGGAATGTTTTGAATGTTATAACACTGAGATGCAATTTGTTTGTATTCTTAAAGGGTCAGCCTCTTCAGACTTATTATTCAGTAAAGCACATATACAGTTTCATGTAGATTGAAAACTATATACAAGATAGAACAACAACCATTAATTTTTTAAGCACATTCTATTAAAATGATAACATCTTTGGGCTGCAGTAACTAAAGCTGGTTAAACCATTCTGCACAAGATAAAGAGTCAGCTGAATTTTGGGGGGAATTTTCAATTAGTTTTTAGATTAACATTCACAAATTCAAGTGTCTACATGTGAGCTACGTATCTTATCTCACTTTATAATCAAGGCAGAACTAACCAATGCAGTCACTGAAGTCTAGAAATAAGCACAGCTTGCTTTAAACTAAGTATCTATGGAGGGATACAGTTGTCTAAATACAGGAGTTGTTTAATGTTATTTGAGGTGGCCAAGGGTATCTGAAGCATCACATGTCAATGTAGCTGAGGTCTCCCTGTCTGAGAAATTACAGGTGGACACAGGAGTTACAGGAGACCTGCATCTTCCTTGTCCAAGGTCCGTAGGCCAGGCAGGTTACCCAAAGCATCACAGATAGTATAAAACTTATGTGTTGAAACAGCTGAATAATGCCTTTAATGATTCTTCAGACCAGTGGGAAAGAAAACTTCAGTTGTTTAAATATAGGCACCTGTATCTGATGCTTGATATTTGACATCCATCTGACCCAGGCCCACAGGACAGAGGTCTCCACTGACCTTATCTACCATCCCTGTGCAGATGTCTCTGATACCCGAGCCATTGCCTCAAGTGGCACTGTGATTTGAACCTCTTTACTGAGGTGAAATAGCACCTTTTCAATGGTACCTAGGATTGTTTCTTATATGTTACTTTCTAAAATAAGTGCTTAACTCCTTTAGTTTATCCTTACACTGTGAGCAGAAGTCTTGTTCCATCCACAACATATACTTCAATACATATTTTCCACTCATGATCCATTCCAAACACAGAATGAAACAATCTAATTATGCGATGAACCTCAGATAACTGAGCTTTAACATTATTTCTAGGGACCCCAGATTTTGTCTGACCTTCTTAAACTAAGGAACATGGGTCATTGTTCAACAGTATCAATATTACACTGTTGGAAAAATACTCCAGGGAAACCAGCTCTTAACAAAGAATGTGACTGTGAACTATAGTCACTATAAGGACTTGCACTAGGAAAGTACAGCTTCAGCATTGGTTTTTAAGTTTATTGAAAATGTAAGTCAACTCAATAGAATGAATCATTTCATTTGGCAGACTGACAGAGGGAATGAAAGAGGTGAACATCAGCACACTTTTTTATACTGTCTGGATCTGTTACTTTATGTGCTACTATTCTATATGCCACCTAACTAAAAAGCGATTTAAAAATAAAATCCTTTGTAAAGAATGTATGTTTTACTTTTTTGCACTTTCACATGTACTTGAAAACTAACTGTGAACTAAAATAATCCAAGTCATTGTAATTCTAGAGAGTGTGAGCATAAATGGCATATAGATCTTGGACTTGTACATGAAGCACAAGAAGAACGGTAATCAATAAAAAGTTTTATTCTTTCAATATTACCTAAGATACACCAAGGGAGGAAAAAAAGTTTAAACCTATTTTCATCATCAGGATTTTGAGAGCCCTTGTGCTTTCTAAGGTGGGACTTCTCCACAATGTATTTACTTTTCAACTGTAAATGTTTGAGGCTGAGATTGTGATATATCTATATTTCATTTTTGTGAAACATACATTCATATATATTGCTATTTGCTGAAGCAGATATTGGGACACCTAGAGCAGACTGTTTGTGGATTCATTCTGTGTAAAATTGAAGCTTAACGTCCTCAGAAGAAAAATCTGTGAGAAATACCAACACGACAACATAAGAGTTGCATTCTATTCCAGACCTTAGCCATAGATTTTTCTCTCATGTTGCTTATTTCTGAAAGCCACATCAAGAAGTTATTTTTGTACATTAGTACCCAGTAGTGCAATATCTCACTGTAGTTGTTAATCGATTGCAATTTCTTTAGTTATATGAAGTTATATAATCCACAATTTTAATATTATTTGTGTTCCTCTTGCTTGTAATTAGTTTTATGAAATAGTGCCTTTTTGTTTGTTTGTTTAAAGCAGAACTTCCTTAGCCACAAAAAATTTTATACAATCCCATACATATTGCTGGATCAGTGAATTTTCTGCTCTTCGGGGCAATGATAACTTAGTTAGTTATGCCATGGTGACATATGCTTTGTTCGTATTGAAGCAATACATTTGAGGAGATTCTTGAAACAATCTGGACACAGACCACTGTATTGTCATTGACTGTGCTGACTTCATATGTAGATGCTCTCCTGCTCCATATTTATTAGGCTTTTTCCCCTATATTGCTAAAATAAAACATAGACTCACATTTTCCTCCTTATCTTGCTTTGATCTAAATAAATTCACAAATGGATTCTGAAGTCTGCCTTATGATACAACCTTACCTTGGCTTCAGTTAATAATTAGTCACTTTTTTTTTATTCTCTGCCTTGAAGTTACAAAATTAAATAAATATTACCTATTATGCATTTCTTTATTGAAATTAATGACACATATATTCCATTTCATATGGTTTGGATGAAGTTAATAAACTTTGAATCCTATTTTATCTTTTCTTTTCTGAAATTAATAATTTGTATGACCTTTGTTATCTTTCTTTGACTTAAAAAAGTAATCTTCGTGTGTATTTTTGCTTCCTGTGTCCTGAATTGCTGAACCCAGCTTTGTCTCCTTCAATAAAATTAACAGTTTCCTTAAATCAGTTTATCTTCATTTTTATTTAAATGAGAGAATTTTTAATTACAATTTCCTTGCCATCATTCCTTGGTTTCAGTAAAGGTCTAAATCAGTAACCTGTTAAGAAACATAAAACTTAATTGGCAGTCTAATATATTAGTATGTAGTTTCTTCTACCTCAGTGTCCCCTTCCCATACATCTTCACAGTTTTTAATAATTTTATATTTTCTTTGTATTTTTGACATTTTTTTCTGCTGTGTCTCAGTAAGGTGAGACAAAGAGTCTAGCTACATAGCTTTCCTCCCACATGTTCTCCATGCACAGTCAAATTTGGAGTGTGGCTGTAATTCATCCCTGTGGCAAAAGTTAAGAACAAAGTCTATGAATCACCTAAGTCCAACTGAAACCTTTAAACAGACTTTACATTAACACTGTGCATACAAATGCGTTTTGGTATTATAGAGTTTACCCAGTTTATTTGTGTGGAACAGTTGGACATGTACAGTCCAACACAAACCCCCTGGGGAAAAAAAAAACAAAAACAAAAACAAAAAAACAACACAACCAAAGGCATCTGATCTTTATGAACTTCCAAAGTTGATATAAATGATTGTGTTAAAAAACCCCAAAAACTATTCACAATACTTTGCAATATCCTTATTGACAAGGCTGATTTTTCTTTTCCTTTTTATGTCTTCATTTGGCATAGAATTATTAAAGCAAGCTAAATTTAGCACTTGAAATAAAAAGGCTTTTGTGGATACACTGAAAACTCCAGGTGAGTTCTAAATCTCTATTCTGTGAGCTGGGGGCAATGTTTATTTACTTCATATTTCAAACCTCTGAGATGCCATTTGGGACCTTTAGCTAACCTCTAGCCCTAAGGTGTCTTTGCCAATTATTTTGTCAGTTGCCATGTGATCCTTGTTTATAAGATATCTTCCTAAAACTGGTAGACTATCATTACTGGCATGACAGAAATCTAAACTGTGATTAAGATTTGCATTTTTGAAATCACATTTTTTCATAAAGTCACTTTTAGTCTACATTACCTAAATGGCTGCTGACTAGAAAAGAATAGAAGATTCTACATGATAAATGGATATTGTGAAAAAAAATTAGAAAGAATCCCAGCCAAATGAAGACCTTGTCCTAAATTTATTGAACTAGTGGAAAAAAATCCTAATGATTTTATTGAGCTTTACCCCAAGGTGATAAGGAACACATAATCAATAACAAACTGTCTGTTATTATCTTCAAGTTACGTAAGGCTGGATCTCCAGCAGATTTAAACTTGTGCAGCTCTATTTGTTTAAATTCAGTTGTGCCTTTGCAGATTAAATGTGACTGTGTCGAATTTTATTTAAAAGCTTTCACTGCTTACCAAAACACCTCTTATGAGTGAAATGTTCCTGTAGGTTAGCTTCAGGTCATTTAGAAGAACTATAAAAAGTGGATACATTTCAAATTTTTTTTATCATTACAAATATTTTTAATGGAATTATTCTGTTCATTAAGAGAAGTTCTTTAGAAAGTAATCAGGGAGTAATAATAACTACTTTTAATTACAACCCTTATCTCGTCTGAGTAATTTAACTACAGAGCATTTTGCCTGCAATGTGTTACTTACAGTGGTTCATTGATGTTGCCTATGATCCCTTATTCTCTCAAGCAGTTCTTTCAAACCCATCACCCTCGCTCCCTTCCTGTATATATTATTCAACACCTTGAAACAGTAGTTAGAGACACTCATAACATGGCAAGGATTGTGCTTCAAAAGCTTGTAAAGAAAGGATTCCCATGTGGTATTCTTTCCTGTTGTGGAACTCTGATTTGGACTTTGAACTGATCATGGTTCATTTTCAAGGAAATGTTCATCAGGATTATACATGTTCAAGGATAATTATTCTCTGGACGTACTGACTCTTCATGATGAATAATTTTTTTCAGCTGCCTTCAGGAACCCTACTCTCAGACACCCAGGAAAACATACTATGATGGTCAGGACTGAACAATGCTGATACTGACACAGGAAACATGTTCAAATTCTGAGTATCCTTTAAAATGAAGAATAACTTCCTTGCAGTCCCCTACTGGTTAAGCAGAATGACTACTCAGAGATGACTGCACAGGAGGAGAGATGTTATTGCTTAGATAGAGTCTGTCAGTAAAGAGATGAAAATGCTGTGATTTTTTAAATAAATAATTTGAACCACTTAATGATGGGTTGTTTGGTGGTTTGGTTTTTTTTAATTCCTTGAGCCAAATTTCAGCTTCTTCTTTCTCACTCAGAATGAAAATAATTTTCATGATTGAAAACAGAAGTCAGACCATTAATTTCCTTCAAAAATTCTCATAGAATATGTATGCTATTTTCCCATGAATAATCTTAGACAGTGTGTCTTTCAGCTAGAGAGCACTGAGGGACAGCTGCTGAGAGGGAGCATATTAATTTTCCATTGTAAAACTTGATTTTAGATCTAGCTAGAGCATATTTCTCTTAGTTATGTCAAGTCCTCCTTGACTTATTAGCCTCTGTGTAGCTGCAGGAAAGGCAAATGTTGAAAATTCATGGTGAACTTTCTTTAAGCACAAGCAAAACCTGAGGAAAATTTTCCAATAAAAAAAGGTCATTTCTACCAACCCAGTTAAAAAAAAAAAAAAAATCCATCAGTATTTTTTATTCTCAAAAAAGATCAAAATCAGTCTTAAAAATGTGATTAGAAGAGAGTACTTAGAAATTATTAATAAGGTCTGTAGAAACTGTCATATGTACATATGATGCCCTTAAATTAATAGACATTTACATTGCCTACCTTGTTTTCCATAAAGAGTGGTGTTCCATTCTATTTGACCTTAATTAGTAAAATTGATAGTAGTTTTAGAGCTGCACACCGTTTTAATCATGTAGTTACAGCTTTCATGACAGAAGAAAAATGAAAGAGCAGCTGGGAGTTATCTATTAATAGTGAGGGAACAGAAAGGTAAAAGGAAAGACTCTTCTCTTCTAGGACTTCAGGGCTTTTATGGCATTAGTAATGAATGACTAATGTATTCTAAGAGGAGCCTGCTGATCTCCAAGGATGTAATGAAGGGCAGCAGGCGGTAGGATCAATGTGAGTTAGAAATTTTATATCATTGGGAAATCATATGGCTACAAGAGTATATGAATAGGCCACAAAAAATGTCCAAGTTTGAGAATATAAACCATGCATTTGCATACATGTGCGAATGGGATTACCTGGGCATGTGTGTTAGGGGTTGTGACTCTAACATAAGGTACTTCAAAGTTTCCTGGAAAAGCATGCAGGTCATGCTTAGAGTAAGAATGGCATAACATTCAAAATTTATTTGGAGATAATGATTATTTGGAATGGTTTTGAAACAAGCCAGAGTACAATGAAAAAAATATAAACAAGAGATTTTTCTAAGCTTAATTTCTAAATTAGCTTCAGTTGCTAATTTATTTTTTTAAGGTTTCTGCTATCATTATTAATGACACACAAGAGTTTCTGAAGTTGAGATGCTTTACAAGAAAAGAAATCTTGTTATATCATCTCTTTCTCACAGATCTAGTTAGAAAACCCAACCAAAACAAAACCAAAAAAAGGTCTACTGCTGGCACTCACTGCATATCATACTGGAAGAAAGAAGCGGGTCAAGCTAATTGTAGTTATGTTTAAATCTGTAGTCCACTAATTTCCTCTGTGGCACTACAGTTTGGCACATTACTTTTCTAAAAATTACAGTGTAAGATAAATTTATTGATAAATACTGATTATATTTTATATCTAACAACTGTTTTTTTCTTCTCTAAAATAAAAAGGGAAAAATTAACACAGAGCTCAATTAACTTAAAAAATATGGCAGAGGACAGCATAATTGAAAGTGAAAGAATCTGGCAATATATATTAGTCTTTAACTGTGTATGTACCCATAGAACTGTCTTTACTTAAGGAATACCATCTTGGTCATGAAAATAAGTAATATGACATATCTCTTCTAAATGTAATCATACGTATTTTGAAGATCATGACAAAAAAGCTTAATTGAGGTAATGACTGTGTGTTATTCAGAGTGCTAAAATATCTTTGCAGTTCCAGTCTTTATGGATTTTACATACAAATGCTTCTAGGAATATTCAGCTGTTATTACATATATGAGAACAGTCAGATGGTAAGAAAGAAAAATATTTTTAAAGACTTGTAGAACAAATTCTCATCCAGCTTTTTTTCTAGCTTTGCAAAATGATTGTTGGCCTTTTTTATTATTTTCTTTTTTACTTATGTTTCTGCTCTCCCATATTCTTGCACAAAGAAATGAACTTTGACATTGGAGATTCTAAGACTTTTGTTATCTAGGCAAAGTGAAAAAATTCACCCTGCAATTATTTGTACAATGAATAGTCACTAAATCTGTTACTGTTCCAGTCAACAGTATATTTTGACTATACTGCAGAATATATTCTATATATATTCTGTAACTGCAGAAAGGACATGCATTTTTTTCCTGTGTCTTTTGTTAGGACATATTTTAATCTGCTCTATAGAAAAAGTATTAACCCTACATTGGGGTTAATACATTAGGGTCAATAAAAGTCAGGAAAACAGCAAAGTTAAGATTACACATGAATTCTACCTCTAAATGTGATAAAATGCATCACGATTGCATTTATTACATAATTATATAAATTGGCAAAATATCAGATGACTTTTCCAACAAGTTTAAGTACATATATTTGGAGTCTTACGCCCTTCACTTTATTCCTAAATGTAAAAACATTATTTGCATCCTATACTGGCTTAACTCGAAGTTCCTTAGAAGTAGCCATGCATTTCAGAAAGTTAAATCTTTTTCAGTGAAAGGGAAATGTGCAAAAAAAACAGAGTACAGATTTTGAAATTAGTTCACAACTCTGATGAAGCACAGCACACTGGTTTCTTTATGACTTTCCCTTCACAATTATATAAATCCTGAAAAATAATTAGCATTTTTTATTCTTTCTCCTTTGCCTTATAGAGCACTAACTCATTTCAAGTACAAGTAAAAACTTCAGAGATTTACCTGAAACGTATTTTCTGACTTTCTTGTAGATATTAAACTCAGCTTAATCAGTCAAAAGCACAGATTTCACTCTGTGAACAGTTATACAGAGCACTTTTTATTGGTTCAAAGCTTGGGATTGGTCTACAAGATTTAATATTTTATCCTCAGCTAGGGAAGAACAAAGTATTTCTTTACTAGAGAAATTGTGGAAATGTCATCAGCATCCTCAATAAAAAACAAAACAAAGAACCCTTCAAAGCCCCAAACATTTTAATATATATACATCTATGCTAATACCTAATCATTATCTGTAAATGTTTACACATCCACAAATTACTGAAAAATAATTTTACACTCTTCAATAACACATTACTTTACATCATAGTGTAGATTTCTTTGGAGGAAAAACTGTTTTTGCAGAATGAGACCAATGTGATAATGTCTCCAATTTTATATATGAATCCAAACAAAACCATTTAACTCCTGCTCCATTTTCATTTACTGTTTTTAGTAATTTTTAGTTTGCAGTGTTTATTGATGAAGGGATGAAAAATGCCACTTTTTCAAATAAAATATTTTATGAAAATAATGAAATAGTCTACTTTTTCAAATGTTCAACTGATAAATATAATAATAACTTATGTGGCCAAAGGTGGTCTTATGTCAATAAGAAATCAGGGAATTAATGTTTTGTAGGTAAAACATATATACCATGAAATAAAACTCCAGTTAAACAGTAATTTTTATACTGGGTAATTATTATCACATTGTTATAATAATTTAGTATATAATATTTTCTACGATTACATAGTCTCAAAATATGACATAAAAATTATTTATTTTCGTTTATTCAACATTAATTGTGAGAATCAATCCTGTTATTTAGATGATTATATTTAAAAATTCTGAGGCAAACGTCCTCTGAAAGCATCAATAGGAGGTGCTTTTGTATTATTAATGTCATTGCAAATCAAGAACATTCTGTTTAATCAGTTCAATGTATGAGTCACTTGTATTTGAGTAAAATAACTTTTTAAACTTTTTAATTACCATACTTTGTTTCTCCTAAAAGGATAAAATATCTATTTAACATTCTTATTTTATAATCCATACATATTCAAGAAATGGAATGACAGATACTGGTGGGACTGATTTACAGTGAATTTTTACATTCCTTGACCTATGGAGCTTTTAGAAAAAAATTATGTTGACTTTTTATGTACATGAGGGATTAATATAACATTGGGAATGGATTAAAGAGGACAAAAATAACCTCTTCTCATACAATCCATATTTAGTAGAGGAAGTGTCAATTGTGCTTAGTCAGCACAGTTTCCAAAAGGCATCTGCCTAGAAGATGTCATGAAAGTTTGAAATCCTGATGCCTATAGTCTTTTTTACCTGCCAGCAACATTGACCAGAAGTTAATCAGTGCTCCTTGACTGTGGCACAACAATTGTGTTTCACTGTAACATCATATGGGTGGTAAAACAGAATCCTGATTCCTTGATCAGAGAAGAAGATTGTGCTTCATGGCTCTGTGCCATTAGGCAGTAAATGTGAACAACAGGCTATATAATAGCAGGCAGTAATGTAACACCTTTTTTTTTTCCTATCATTTATTGTATATACTCTCAGATACTTTATTCTACCATCACTAAACATTATTCTAACAGAAACATAGAATCATCTAGGTTGGAAAGGACCTTGAAGATCATCCAGTCCAACCATTAACCTAACACTGACCATTCCCAACTATACCAGATCCCTGAGCGCTATGTCAGCCTGACTCTTAAACACCTCCAGGGATGGGGACTCCACCACCTCCCTTGGCAGCCCTTTCTACTGCCTAACAACCCATTCTGTAAAGAAATACTTCCTAATATCTAGTCTAAACCTTCCCTGGTGCAATTTGAGGCCATTACCTCTTGTCCTGTCACTTGTTACTTGGTTAAAGAGACTCATCCCCAGTTCTCTGCAACCTCCTTTCAGGTAGCTGTAGAGGGCGATGAGGTCTCCCCTCAGCCTCCTCTTCTCCAGACTAAACACCAGTTCCCTCAGCCATTCCTGGCTCATGTTCAGCCGGCTGTCAATCACACCCCCCCCCCCCCCCCTCCAGGTCCCTCTCTGACTGGCAGCTCTCCAGCCACTCCTCCCCAAGCCTGTAGCGCTGCTGGGGGTTGTTGTGGCCCAAGGGCAGCCCCCGGCATTTGGCCTTATGGAAACTCCTCCAGTTGGCCTCAGCCCATGGCTCCAGCCTGTCCAGGTCTCTCTGCAGAGCCTCCCTACCCTCGAGCAGATCAACACTCCCACCCAACTTGGTGTCTGAGCTCATCCAAGCATTAGAGCATCTTTATAAACAGTAAGCAAAACTATGACTCATCTCTGTATGACTAACATTTTTGTCAAGGCCACCTAAACATTTCATCTGATAGTGTATATAGATGTTGAAAATAATAGGAGAAGGAATTCAGCCATGTGAATTTTCATTGGTGAGCAGATCAGAGTAACAGTGTAATTTCAATTTGAATGTCAGTTGAATTTCATAAAACTTTAGACACATACATAGATACTCTTTCACACTGCCATATAGTGAACCAGGAGAAATACTCCAGGGGAATCAGAGAATTGTAAAATCACAGAGTCATAGAATGATTTGGGTTGGAGAGGACCTTTAAAAATCATCTAGTCCAATCTCTCTGCCATGAGCAGGGACAGCTTGCATTATATCAGAATTCTCAAAGCCTCATCCAACGTGACTTTGAACCTTTTCACCCCCATTGTAACAAAATTTTACCATATATCCGATCTAAATCAATTCTCTTTCAGTTTAAAACCTTTGCCCTTTGACCTGTCTCTACAGACCCTGGTATAAATTGTCTCTCCATCTTTCTTTGGAGCCACCTTTAAGTACTGAAAGATTGTAATATGGTCTCTCTGAAGCCTTTTCTTCTCCATGTGTCCTAGTTCAACTAGGATAGGGTTAGGTTTCCCCAGCAGAGAGAGAGGGGGAAGGGATCTCCAGCCGGGCTATTCATACCATGCTGACGTCAGGTCCAGGGGCGGGACCTCTTTATTTGCTCTTTGGTGGGCTTGGTGGCGGGAAGCTGTTCCGTGACCCTTTTGCAGTATTTCTCTGTAAAGCGTTTGTTTTGTTCACTGTCATTGCTGTTTATTGCTGTTATCATTGCTACTGTTGTTGTTCATATTGTTTTATCACTCTGTTGTATTAAATTTCTTCTTATTTTAACCCAGGTTTGTGCCTCACTGCCAGCCTGACCGGCTGAGGTTTGGGGAGGGGCAACAGCAACGTGCTCTCCGGTCCCAGCAGGGCCTCAACCAGCACAGCCTTAATTGGCGCCCAACGTGGGGCTCAAAATAGAATAAAAAGTGACAGACCCTGACCAGAGTGTGATAGAGCAATCTGTTGGGTGTAATTTTTCTGTTTGTATTTGTTTGATAAGAAAATGTTTGCAATGCTGGCCCAGTTGCTTGCGTGATGGGGCTGGATTACTCCTTATATCCAGTGTATAATCCCAGTGGTGGCATTTGTTTTTGGTGGAAAAAATATAAAGAGTTTTATGTTGTTATATGGGCTATCGAATGCTTATGCTGCCTTTGTATCGCTGGGGGGGGGGGGGGGGGGGCGGGCCGGTACCTGTTTGCCTTTTGGGCTTTTGTTAGGGGTCTCACCACCTCTGTGGGTGAGCCAGGGGAAGAGATCCTCTCGGATTTTGAGAGTTTCAGTTATCCTTGGGGCATTCAGGCCAGTGTGTTTGCGGCACAATGCTTTCTGGGTGTCTGCCAGATCTTGTTTTGGGCCATGCGGTATTTCTCTAACAGTAGCAGTGCCCGGAAACCTGCCCCAAGGTCAGATAACAGTGAGTGGCAAGGGGTGTGGGAAAAGATGGGCAAAGGCCTGAGTCGGTGGGCACCTCCAGTGCTTTGGAATTTCACTCCTGAGCAAATGCAGAGCCCTGATAAGCTGATGGAGTGCTTAGAAAGGGTGTGTTACCAAGCTGGCAAAAACCCAGGAGACACAAATTGCTGCAATGTGTTGGGGACTTGCCCATGCATACCGTGTCCTCTTTAATACTGCCCACTGCCCTCAAGGGGGAGAAAAGGCTACAGAACCTGAGAGTGAACTCACTGAAACTGCCTGTCCCCCCAGTCCAGATACTGAGCCAGTCTCTGTCACCTCCACCAGCACAGCAGCTGAGCCAGAGAGCCAGCCAGTGCCGGTATCAGTCGCCCCAATACAGAAAACAAAATATACCAGAAATTCAGCTCGCAAAGTGAGGGATGGGGATGAGCCAGGCCCATCACAGGAACAGGAGGAAGGACAAGAGGTGATCGTCCGATCTCTATCCCCGACTGAGCTGCGAGATATGTGGAGAGATTTCGGCCGCCTGGGAGGCGAGCAGATTTGCACCTGGCTGCTCCAATGCTGGGACAATGGAGCCAGTGCTTTTGAGATGGAGGGGAGAGAGGCCAAGCAGCTGGGATCTTTGGCCAAGGATGCTGGTGTTGATAGGGAAATAGGGAAACAGACTCAAACCCTCAGCCTCTGGAAGCGACTCCTGCTCAGTGTAAGGGAGAGGCACCCCTACAAGGATGATATCCTATGTCAGCTAAGCAAATGGACCAGCATTGAGAAAGGCATTCAGAACCTCAGGGAACTGGCTGTGTTTGAGATGATCTATGGTGATCTGAATAATGAGCAGTCACCCATGGACCCAGATCAGACCCCTTGCACACACCTGATGTGGAGAAAGTTCCTGAAGAGTGCACCAGAAGCACACTCGAAAGCATTAGCAATAGTGTCCTGGTGGACAGACATCCAGACTCTAACAGTGGATGGAGTGGTTGGCAAGCTCTGGCAATAGGAGGGAAATCTCCCTTCATCTCAACATTCCCTGGTCTCAGCTGTGGAGGAACTGTCTCAGAGGATCCAAAAATGGAAGAGGACATGTCCTACATTCCACCTGCACAGGCTAATGTCTCAGCCATTAGAAGTAAACGTTTCCCCACCCAAGAGAAAGGCAGCAGAAGGTACACACCACGAGGCACCCTGTGGTTTTTCCTCCGTGACCATGGAGAAAACATGAGGAGGTGGGATGGACAGCCCACTGCTGCCCTAGCTGCACGAGTAGAGCAACTGAAAGGGAAGACCATCACAAATGGGGAGTCCTCCAAGAGAAGCGCAGCTCCAGTGTCCAGTCAGAAATCCCCCAGGCAGAATAGAATGGTGAGCGTTATGTCTGACCCTCTTGAGGGGACCAGTAAATCATTCTTGCAAGAAGTGAATGATGATGAGCAGGATTAGAGGGGCCCTGCCTCCGGCCAGGTGGAGGAAAGGGATAGTCGGATATACTGGACAGTGTGGATCCGATGGCCTGGCACGTCAGACCCACAAGAGTATAAGGCTTCTGTGGACGCTGGCGCACAGTGCACCCTGATGCCATCGAGCTCCAGTGGGGTTGAATCCATCTGCAACTCCGGAGTGACAGGGGAATCCCAACAGCTGACCCTACTGGAAGCTGAAGTGAGCCTGACTGGGAAGGACTGGCATAAGCACCCCATTGTGACTGGCCCAGATGCCCCGTGCATCCTGGGCATAGACTATCTCAGGAGAGGGTACTTCAGAGACCCAAAAGGGTACCGGTGAGCTTTTGGTGTAGCTGCCCTGGAGGAGGTTGAACAGTTGTCCACCTTACCCGGCCTCTCAGAGGATCCCTCAGTGGTGGGGCGGCTTAAGGTTGAGGAGCAGCGAGTGCCGATTGCTACCAGGACGGTGCACCGGCGGCAGTACCGCACCAACCGAGATTCCCTGGTCCCCATCCATCAGCTGATCCATCAACTAGAAAGCCAGAAGGTGATCAGCAAAACTCACTCACCCTTCAGCAGCCCTATATGGCCAGTGAGAAAGCCTAATGGCAAATGGAGGCTAACTGTGGACTACCGTGGCCTGAATGAAGTTACGCCAGCAATGAGTGCTGCAGTGCCGGACATGCCAGAGCTCCAGTATGAACTGGAGTCGAAGGCAGCCAAGTGGTACGCCACGACTGACATTGCTAACGCGTTCTTCTCCATTCCGATAGCGCCAGAGTGCAGGCCACAGTTTGCGTTCACTTGGAGAGGCATCCAGTACACCTGGAATCGATTGCCCCAGGGGTGGAACCACAGCTCCACCATTTGCCATGGACTGGTCCATACTGCACTGGAGAAAGGTGGGGCTCCAGAACACCTGCAGTACATTGATGACATCACTGTATGGGGGAACACAGCCGAGGAAGTCTTTAAGAAAGGGAAGAAGATAATTGAGATCCTCCTGAAGGCCGGTTTTGCCATTAAGCAAAAGAAAGTTAAGGGGCCTGCAAGGGAAATTTAATGCCTAGGAATAAAATGGCAAGATGGGCATCACCACATCCCAGTGGAGGTGATAAACAAGATCACAGCCATGGCCCCACCAACCTCTAAAAAGGAGGCTCAGTCTTTCCTGGGTACTGTGGGTTTCTGGAGGATGCACATCCCGAACTACAGCCTGATTGTGAGCCCTCCCTACCACGCAACCCGTAAGAAGAACGATTTTGAATGGGGCCCTGAGCAACAACAATCCTTTGAAGAAAATAAGCGGGAGATTGCCCAAGCAGTAGCCCTCGGGCCAGTCCGGGAAGGGCAGGAGGTTAAGAACATGCTCTACACCGCAGCCGGGGAGAATGGCCCTACCTGGAGCCTCTGGCAGAGAGCACCTGGGGAAACCCGAGGCCGACCTCTAGGCTTTTGGAGCCGGGGATACAAAGGCTCTGAAGCTAATTACACACCAACTGAGAAGGAGATACTGGCAGCATACAGACGAGTTCGGGCTGCCTCAGAAGTGGTCGGCACTGAAACACAGCTCCTCCTGGCACCCCGACTGCTGGTGCTGGGGTGGATATTCAAAGGAAAGGCCTCCTCCACGCATCATGCAACAGATGCCACGTGGAGTAAATGGGTTGTGTTGATAACACAACGGGCTCGAATAGGGAACCCCAGCCACCCAGGGATACTAGAGGTGATCACAAACTGGCCGGAGAGCAAAGATTCCAGGATGTCACCAGAACAGGAGGTGACACATGCTAAGGCTGCTGTATGGAGTCCCACACGACGGGTCACTGAAGCTGCTGAGGGACAGGGTGAATCAAGCCAGTTTGCAGAGGTGAAAGCCGTCCAGCTTGCTTTGGATATTGCTGAGCGGGAAAAGTGGCCGAGGCTCTACCTCTACACCGACTCGTGGGCAGTGGCGAATACCCTGTGGAAATGGCTGCAGCAATGGAAACAGAACAACTGGCAAAGTAAGGGTAAAGCCATTTGGGCTGCTGAAGTATGGCAGGACATTGCAGCCTGTGTGGAAAACATCATCGTGAAGGTGCGCCATGTGGATGCCCATGTACCCAAGAGTCGGGCCACTGATGAACATCGACACAACCAGCAGGCAGACCAAGCTGCTAAGATTAGAGTGGCTCAGGTGGACTGGACTGGCAGCACAAAGGTGAACTGTTCATAGCTCGGTGGGCCCATGAGACCTCGGGTCACCAAGGTAGCGATGCAACATACAGGTGGGCTCGAGATCGAGGGGTGGACCTCACCATTGACACCATTTCAGAGATCATCCACGGATGTGAGACGTGTGCTGCAATCAAACCTGCCAAGCGGGTGAAGCCCCAGCGGAATGGAGAGCGATGGCTGGAATATAGATATGGAGAGGCCTGTCAGATCGACTACATCACACTGCCACAGACCCGCCACAGGAAGCGCCACGTGCTCACAATGGTGGAAGTAACCACTGGATGGCTGGAAGCTTACCCAGTGCCCCACGCCACTGCCCAGAACACCGTCCTGGGCCTTGAAACCCAAGTCCTGTGGCGACACGGCACCCCAGAGAGAATTGAGTCAGACAACGGGACCCACTTCTGAAACAACTGCATAAATGCCTGGGCAGAAGAACACGGCATCGAGTGGGTCTACCATATCCCCTACCACGCACCAGCCTCTGGGAAGATCGAGCTCTACAATGGACTTTTAAAAACCACATTGAAAGCATTGGGAGGTGGGACCTTCAAAGACTGGGACATGCATCTAGCAAAGGCCACCTGGCTGGTCAACACAAGAGGTTCTGCTAGTCGAGCTGGCCTGGCTCAGTCGAAACCTCCACATGCTGTAGATGGGGATAAAGTCCCTGTGGTGCGCATGAGGAATATATTGGGAAAAAGGGTCTGGTTTAGTCCTGCACCAGGCAAAGGTAAAGGCAAACCCATCCACGGGATTGCTTTTGCCCAAGGACCTGGGTGCACCTGGTGGGTGATGCAGGACAATGGAGAGGTCCGATGCGTACCACAGGGGGACTTGATTCTGGGTGAGAACATGCCGTGAATTATGCTGTGCCTTTGTTAATTGTTGTTTTGTTATTGTTAACCGCTAAATGGCAGCTGGACATGACGCAGATGGTATAGAATAAAGGGGTGGATTATGTCCTGGTTTAGCTAGGATAGAGTTAAGTTTCCCCAGCAGAGAGAGAGGGGGAAGGGATCTCCAGCCGAGTTATTCATACCATGCTGACGTCAGGTCCAGGGGCGGGACCTCTTACTTGCTCTTTGGTGGGCTTGGTGACGGGAAGCTGTTCCGTGACCCTTTTGCAGTATTTCTCTGTATATTGTTTGTTTTGTTCACTGTTATTGCTGTTTATTGTTGTTATCATTGCTATTGTTGTTGTTCATATTGTTTTATCACTCTGTTGTATTAAATTTCTTCTTATTTTAGCCCGGGTTTGTGCCTCACTGCCAGCCCGACTGGCTTCGGGTGGGGGAGGGACAACAGCAACGTGCTCTCTGGTCCCAGCAGGGCCTCAACCAGCACACCATGCTAAACAACTCCAACTCTCTCAGTCTTTCTTCGTAGGAGAGGTATTCCAATCCTTGATCATTTTTGTGACCCTCATCTTGACCCACTCGAACAGGCTCATCTCTTCCTTGTGCTGGGGCCCTCAGAGATGGATGTAGTATACTAGGTGGGCTCTCATGAGAGCAGAGTAGAGGGGGAGAATCACTTCCTCCAACATGTTAGTCACTCTTAATTTTATGCAGCCCAGGATATGATTGGCTTTCTGGGCTGCAATCACACATTGCTGGTTCATATCCAATTTTTCATCCTCCGTTATCCCCATGTCCTTCTCAGCAGAGCAGCTCTCAATCAGTTAATCCCCCATCTTGTATTGAAATTGGGGATTGCCACAACTCCAACCTTGCCCTTCATCTCGCTGAACTTCATGAGGTTCAAATGGGCCCATTTCTCAAGCCTATCAGGGTCCCTCTGGATGGTATATGTATCAACAGCACCATGCAGCTTGATGTCATCTGCAAACTTGCTGAGGGTGCACTCAATCCCATTATCTATGTCACTGATGAAGATATTAAATAATATTGGTCCCAGTGTGGACCCTTGAGGGACACCACTTGTTACTGATTCCCACTTGGACACTGAGCTGCCATTGACTAGAACTTTTTCGATGTGGCCATCCAGACAATTTCTTGTCTATCTAACCGTTCATTCATCAAACCAATATCTCTCCAATTTAGAGGCAAGAATGTTGCTGGGGGAGGGATTCAAAGGCCTTACAGAAATCCAGGTATGAACTAGTAAGTCTATAATATTTGAGACGTACATTAGGATCAGATAAATTTTACTATGTAAATATCTGCTTCTCTACCATTTTGTGGCCGTCTATACATCTAGGTCAGATGCAGACATTCACAGTCATGCAATCTGAATCTCACCTGGAATGTATTTCCACAACACGGATTCAGAACATGTTAGAACTACCGCTATTTCTGTCATGATTTGCAGCAGCTGTTCATTATGAAGACTGTCAGAAGGTATAGAGACAGATTATCTATCTTTTCTTATCTCTATCTTATCTCTCTCATCTATTCTTATAAAATCCATAGGCAGAGGCCTGCAGTCATCTCTCTATAGTGCAGAAGCTCCTTACTATTATTCCTTACTACTTGTTTGAACTTAAATGTAAAAGGTGGGAAAAGTTAGCTTCAGTTATATTAACTTTTTGTTGGGCTTTGACTGACTTCTGCCAAGCTTGTTCAGCTGTATGAAATTTGTCTCTATGCAGTATTTGCTCAGACTTGAAATACAGCATGCGTTTCCTCATGGATAGTTATGCTGTTAAATTCTTGACTACTTCAGGTACTGAATTGTGAATTGAACTGTGCAACAAAATCTGCTTATCATGCACAGGTTTGTAGTGGCATCTGCAAACTCCCCAAACAACTCTACTTCCACTATCTCGACAACAGTGGTACTACCTCATAGGGATTTATGAAAATGATGGTGACAGATTATTTGTTATTTTACTCTGGAATATCCATGAACCTCTTTAGATATGCAAATCTTAAGCTACTTATGGGTTTCCAGAACATCTTGGTGATTGAATATAATGAAGTTCAGGAATACAGGTTTATTTTTGACTTGTCATTCTACTTATGTCAATTCATACTCCAAGTTTCATATATGAAATCTTTTATTATAACAGCAATATTGTTTTTACAGCCCCTCATGTTCCATTAAGTTGCAAGCTGTAGGTATCTGGGACTGATTTACCACTTTAAATAGCAACATGAACAGGATTTTAAATTGTCATTGAGAAATGCTAAGAAATATATTTGAGGAGTTTTTAATGTTTTGTTTGGTTGTTGTTTTTTCTTTTCCTTTTGGATGACTATAGCAATCACAGAAGATATTTTCTCTGAAAGGTCACATGAAGTAAGTGTTTGCACAGTACATTAAGTTGCTGTTGCTGAAAATATATTTCAACCTTTCCCAAATATAATATATTAGGATAAAGTCCCTCAAATTTATAATACTACATTTTTCACCCAGCCTTCTTAAGCAGTAGTTGCATCAGAAGATGAAGGGGAACAAGAAACAGAGTTATCTGTTTCTAATGTACTATTTAAATAACCTTGCCTTTTATTGGGGGAAAAAAAAAAAAAAAAAAAAAAGCAAGCCAGAAGTCCCATTGAGATAGGTCAAAATCAAACTTTTCAATTTTTAAGCTGGAATTTCAATTCACTGAATAAATTTTCTGTTTGGAATCTTATTTTTTTCTTTCTGGCCTGACTTTCTCTCGAGCAATTGTTGACTTCTAAGAGCTTCTTGTATTTACACAGCACCCAGTACAAAATGGCATTTTTTTCCATCCTGTAAAATATTACTAACTTTAACTTATACCCCAACCTTCACTTTATTATTGATGATAAGGAACTGACAACTGCTTCACACCAAGAATATGAAAATAAGGATCATATTTTGCCAAAGGAAAATCCAAATTCTTACATTAAAAGAATGAGGGAAACAGAAAATTTTGTAGTCAGTAGGTGATATTTTATGATGAGTTATGCTTGTTCAAATATGAAAGTATTGCCTTGAAACAATAACAAAACAATTATTTTGTCTGGCACACAGAAGATTAGCCTTATGGCTAACACATTTTCTCAGAATCAGAGATTTGTGTCCACTCAGTGATTCAAGACTTTTTAAAGTCCTTTCATTGCTGCTACATATCCTTTTTAAACTGAACAATCCACAGGAGTTACAGAAAATCACTGCTGTTGAAAAACTCTTCCCCTTGCTTATTATGTAAAGATTCCGCATTTAGAACTGGACATGTTAAGAGACAGAGGTATCAACATAGACCAAAACGTGCGGTTTTGTCTACTTTTATAGGTACTTTATCTCTACATAGTTATATCTATAGCTTTATCGCCCCTCCTTCCATGAATACTTAGCTTTCTTAATAGTCTCTTCCACATGAAACCACATGAACAAACTCTTGTAAGTCTAAACACAGCATGTTTCCAACATTTTTTTATTCATTACACTAATGACATCTACAGTACATTTCAAGAACTGAGTGAAAGATACTTTTCTTGGCTGACACCATACTGAATAAGTTCCATTATTTCATGATGTTCCATGTCCTTTACCACCCTATTTTTAATTATTTCTGTACAGCCAGTTGTCAGGTACTGGTATAAAGATCTGACTGGCTTAAAATTTCCCAGATAATATTTATAGCATTTATAGCTAAAATACATAGTTAAACTCGTAATTAAATGAGTACAGGAGGCAATGAACACAAACTGAAACACAGGATGGAATGATTTATCTGATGCTTAGATGGAATCTGATGGAAGAAAGAAACACTCTTTTACTGTGAGGGTGGCTGAGCACTGTAAGGAGTTAATGATTCAAACATCCATGGACACAGAAAACCTCAAGGACAAACTGTGGCCTTTATGATTAATCTAAGGAATGTTGCCCAAGGAAACATGGACTGTATTGAAGGATGCATGTCCCCACTCCCTTGAAGTTGTATTGCCAAATTCCTTAGATAAGCCTCAATGGATCACTGGCTCCATTCTGTAAGCCTGATTATGACCCAGGCCTTTCTAATCACTGACTCCCCAGTAGGTGCCAGAAGCCAGACAATTGCCAGAGAAGCATGAAGTCAGAAAAAAATCTGTGGAAATTGGGGGAGAAGTAAAGGCGGTGGGGGGAGATCATGATCACTGACTCAATTGGGTGAGGGGGTTGGTACACACCTTTCCCCCTCAGTGAATGTGCAGAACTCATGCTGGACTTTTTCCCCATGTCTCATGGAAATGAGTTTGTGGAATACCTGCCTCTCTGAGACTAGTGTGCAAATCAGCTGATAAAAAGAACTTAAAAGGCAAAAGAAAACCTTGCTGTGTGTGCACCCACCACCCAAGATTACCAGACCTGAGACAATGTTGGAACCTTGGGTGGTGATCCATATTTCTTTTACTTGCCTTGCCTTGCCTTGCCTTGCCTTGCCTTGCCTTGCCTTGCCTTGCCTTGCCTTGCCTTGCCTTCCCTTCCCTTCCCTTCCCTTCCCTTCCCTATAGATTTATCAATAACAGACCACATCACTTATCCTTTTCCAAGTTTAAGTCTTTCCTACCGCAAGTAAAACATTTTAACTGGTCACTTGGTGTCAGTCCACCTTAATTTAACCCAAGGGGATCACAGAACCTTTATGACTCTCTGGGGTCCCAGTCCTGGTTGTAACAAGGACTGGTACAGGCTGCCCAGAACAATTGTGGAGGTCCCAATGGTGCCGGACAACAGGCTGTATATAGCCCTTCTTGAGCAGTGGGGTTGGACCAGATGACACCATTCTGTGTGATTCTGTGAAATTTATATATCGTTAAAATTTCTCCTTTCCAAACATCTGAACTGTTTAGCTATTTACAATAAGAGACTGGATCTTTTTGTTGTTGCCTGAGCCACTTCATAGTTAAGGTTTTTTAGACTCTTGGGTATATACCATCTGGAGTGGTGACTCTGCTTTTGAAGTTCTTGGTTTACTCCAAAAATGCTGTTTCTGACAAGTTGGTCTCTGAAGATTCTTCATGTTAATTATTAAACAAGGCAGGCCCAAACTGCTGCATTTTTATTGATGATGATAAGAAATTATCCACTTCTCAATGTTGTCTGCATCCTGTGTAGCTGTTTCTTTTAACCCTTTGAAACAGTAGACCAGTCTTCCTCTTCATAAATAATTTTTTTTTTTTTTTTCAAAAAGATTCAGTTTTGGAATTTGTGGTTTTCTTGGATTTTAACCATTAATCACAAAACTCTCTTTCTCTTTTCTGTAGTAAAATAGAGGAAAGGGCAAGGCAAAGGAGCCCAGGAGTCCATATCATGCAGATGACATGGTATGTGCACATACATTGGTAACATCATTTTTCCTGGTGACCAAAGAGTATGGTGACCTCTCATGGCTTTCCTTAATTTATGGCTATCTTTAACCATTAGCTGGGCAGTGACTTTTCCTCATGAGATAGGAATAATTTAACATATTAAGCAGTTTCTCAAACATCTTCATACTTTTTGAATCCGATATTAAAACTAACTCCTTATGATTTCTGTATTTTATGTTTGTACAAAGAATAGTATATATTTTAACGGGTTATTAGGTTTGGTGTTTTTTGAAATACCTTTGCTTTAAAATGCTTTGTAGGCAAGAGCATCAGACATGGTACCTCCTTGATTCCAGAGACTTTCCATAACTAGTGTTAAGAGCTATTCTGGGTAGCAGTATATTGTCTAATAAGTATCAGAATCAGAGCTCTTTGAAAAATGAAAAGTGCCTTTGCCTCCTTTCTATAAGCTTAGCTCAGATGCAGGTTTATAAGAGTCGTGTGTTTTGTTTTGTTTAGTTCTTTTATTGACTTTTTGGGTTTCCCTCTTCTATTCATTTTTACCTTCTCTCAGGAAATGGAATCTGCCCAATCCAGATTATCAGAGCTTGAACTAAATTGCCACGTAAATCTTCTAAAGCACTCTTTTGCTTCTTTTCACATCACTATGAAGGCAGCTAGTCCTCATTCTAAGAAACCTACATATTCTTCATGCTCTAGATCTCCCTGTCTAAATACATTAGAGATAGATGGATGCTTTTCCCTAACTTTGCTTCAGTTTGAACCCACTTGGTCCTCCTGCAGGGAATTGAAAAACTGGCATAATTTGTCAGATCTTCCATGCTTTCTTTCGACCAGATGTTAGTAGAAAGTAAATTAAGTTAGAGTGCACTATGGAATTCATGGAATGGATTATACTTTTGGAACCAAATAGACAGAAAGGCATAATAAAAAAATTGCAATTCTGAATAAATGGAAGAAATAAGTTAGACAAACAGTATTCTTTAAGCAAAAGATACTTGGAAAAGATTATCAAATTCCAGAAGTTATAAAAAAAAGTAAGAAACAATTTTAGTTTACTGCTGGTCAGTATGGTGTTTACTAACTAAAGAAATAAACCATCATAGAAACACACATTTCACTTGTTGGAAGTTCAAAGAAGTCAAAGACACTGGTACAGCCTTATTTCAGTAGTCTTTCATATATACATTGTAATATAACCCTCGACTACATGAATGTCTGTTTCCAGTCATCTAAGTACATCTTTGGCATCTTCAGACTCAATGTCTTAGTTCTAGCCTTCTTAGCTGAAGTTTCTGATCCTGACTCAGTTTAACACCTGGACCTGCCTCTGTCCTATCTGCTGTTGCATACTTGTCCATGTCCCATCATATTGGTTGACCATATAGGTCAACCCCATTCTCCCTGCTGCTCCTGAGCTTCAGAGACTTATGTTCAATTTCTAAATGCTAATTTATTCTCTTAATTTAGAAACACAGCAAAAGTGGGATCCTCTAAAAAACATGCAAAAGGACATACATTCACACACCCACCGCTGAGGGAAGAAGAGATCACACACCTCATGGCTGTATGGATCCTGAAAACAAAGACGAAAAACATCCTAGGTGCCAGTCAATCCTAGGTGCCAGTCTATCCTGTCACAGATCTTCCTGCTCTCTTTTCTGTTTTCCCTTTTTTTTTTCTGCCTACTTACTATCTCTTTGTTTGCATACCAAGAATTGCCCTTTATAATAACTCCTGCTTCTCTCCGTTTGTCAGATCTCTACTGCTTCTCTTTGCATGCAAAAGTGATGACTTCCTCTTCTTCACAACCATTAAGAGGCTGTATCTGTATTCTCATCTGTACATCTTACCAAGTCTCAGAGATCTGGGCCCTCCACTTTCCAGACTTTGGGATGAATCGTTGCTTCTTCATTGCCCATGTTTCTAGGTTTCACTTCACGTGACACAAGTATGGGTAGGGACTGGCATGCCCCACCTTGCCCACCTCCCAACATTGGGTTAAGATGAACCTGACTTTCCAGAAGAGTAGATAATGCTACTGGAAGTACAAAGAAGTATCTCTTTATTCTTTTACATGCTAAAAAATAAATGTGTACTGCAAATTACTGAGAAAAGAAAAGAAAAGAAAAGAAAAGAAAAGAAAAGAAAAGAAAAGAAAAGAAAAGAAAAGAAAAGAAAAGAAAAGAAAAGAAAAGAAAAGAAAAGAAAAGAAAAGAAAAGAAAAGAAAAGAAAAGAAAAGAAAAGAAAAGAAAAGGAGGAAGACACAAAGATGATCAGGTAGAGAATGAAGAATTTGAAGCTTGAACTAGGCATATGCCTAGACAACAAAAATACCTGCACCATAAGCTTGTTGTCTAAATATTAATAGAAACTGAAACTACATTAGGACATTTATTTTTTTTTAATTGAGCAGAGCAAACTATTTGTGTATTTTTTTTTTCTCTAGTGGATACTCACCAAGTATAGTAATTTTTTATTTTCATATTCAGGAGTTAGATAATTGGAGGTAACACAACTGATTTCTTGATTATGTATCTTCTAGATTAATTTGAGTTCCTCACAAAATTTATTAAATTTTGTTCACAACTCACCCCCTCTATTCACAGTGCGGAAAGTTTAATAAAATGTCAGTGATAGGAGGAAAAACTAATAAAGAGGAGAAAGAGAGAAAAAAACAGAACTACTTACAGTGGGACAACATAGAAGGATTTGTTTCTCACTCCTTTCCTTTCATGGCCAAAAGTTCAAAACACAAAATGATATTGTGGACCATTTTCTCATTGACTTAACTTCTTTATTCAGCACTCTCTCTAACATTGCTCAGAAACATGGGTATCTATGGGACAACTATGCTACTTCTTTTGTATAAATAAAGTTGCTTCCTGATGCCTGGCCTATTCACTAGTCCCTGTTTCATACAGCAGAAGCTATTTCTCCTCATTTCATATACAATGGATGAGACATCTCTCCTTCCAGAGTTTTTTTCAGCTTTCTCTTTTCTATGCTATAAAGCATCAAAAGTTGGTTGAGATTGCTGAAAACTTGGGAGAGTTTCACATGATCTACAAAATGACTATGAAATATGAAAATATTCAGCAGATCAGAGTCTAAGAACTGATGGATGAATATATATAAATATTAAATGCAAAAAGCTATGTTAATTCTATACTAAGTATGCATAGTTAAAATCTCAAAGTCAGCCAAATTCAAAGATTAAGAGCTCCACACCTCAGCAGCAACTCCTGAAAACAGTATAGAATAGTTATTTGGCAGAAAATGGAATCAAAAATAAAACATGCAGAATAGAATTTCTGAAAGACAATATATAGAACACGAGGAATAATAAGCTAAAGAAATAAAATAAAAAAGTAATTATGTGACAAAACAATTCCTTTATAGAAGCAATAAAATAAAATTTAAAAACTGGGCTAAACCATTGAAAAAAAAAAATCAAACAAGTGTTACCCACAATCATGCTAGTAACTTCCTCTTATTCATTTTCTAGCAATGTGAATATGACCATGTATAGATTGTTCTTATGAACTCTTCAGAAACATTGTACTTAAAAGAATGTCTTCATTCTATAAAGGTAATTATCCTAACAGTTGAAATCTTTAGTTTTCAGTGTTTATCATAAACTTTAAAAAATGCAGCAGTTTCAAAGCTTTAACATTCTTGTGTTTTCCTCTTTATGACAAAATTCATACCATTTAAATGCGCTCCTAGTTTATATATAACTATTCTTATATATCAGGTTTTAGTATTGTGGCACTGTGGCTTAGAAGCTTTTATAATAGAGAACATATGTCTATTTTCTCTCCAGTAGGCAGTGGAATTGCAATAAACTCTGATGCTCCAATTTATTTAAGTTTTGAAGTATGTTTAGATAAAGTAATTAATCCTGACACTTAACTACTGATAAGTTCTTTTACAAAGTCAGGACATTTTGGTAGTAAATGACATATGCTGTATGTTAAAGTGGTAACATCAATGGGACTATAATGCAAACACAAATAAAGCAGTACTGAACAAATACAATAAAGAATTGTAACCCCCGCACTTGTCTGTAGTAACATAGAGGCCATAAATAGATTCTTAATCTACGTGTAAATTAGATTATTTTATACTATGAAATAGCATTAAACAACTGTTGGAGTGGTTTCTTTGAAATAACATTTAGGTGCCTCTGCAAAAAATGGCTTTTGTACATGATCTGTGAATCACAAAGACAAAAACTTTCTCATCCTGTTTAGTTTAGCTTGAACTTTCTCATGATATCTATATCGGTGGATAACTATAGATTCCAGGCCCTCTGCGTCTTCCTAAAGAACACATTTGCTTTTCTATTTCAAGACTCATAGATCTGAAATTTCTGCTGTAGTGCCTATCACAGCTACTTTTAGAAACACATGAACTCTTTCACAAAGTCAGTGTCACCTCTACTGTATTTCACTGATATTTCAGAAACTGTTTTCATGGTGAGGAACAGACTTTTACACCTGTAGAAGCACATTATAAGGAATAAATTATAAACAGTCCTTGCTACTGTGAAGTCTCCAACTACTGTATGCATTTCCTCCAGGTTGCTTTTAAAGCCAGTGACATCAGCTTTGGTAAGTCACTGTAATGACCAGGCCACAAAGGCTAAGTCAGTCAGCCTGCCTTTATTTTCTGAGTGACTATCATTTCCTAGCTCTGTGCCCCAAAGGTATTACAAGGCAGTAAAGTCATTAACTGTTCATTGGTCCTCCTGTGGCTTTCTAGTGCATATCCGAATCATCTAATCACTCAGAGCTGCTGAAAAATAAAGGCTGCATTGCATGAGTTGCATTACAAAGTTAATTTTTTCGGTTCTTCGTTTTTCAGCACATAAGATAGGATGAATTTAGTAATTTACAACTGAGCAGATGTAACCTAGTCCTCACCTTTCTGAGTGGTGATTTCAGGTAGACTTCACCCCTTGGAAGACATTTCTGTCTTTACAGACAAATCTGATGTACTGAGCAGCAGCAGCTGAAAAGTGAATATTTTCCCTCCTGCTATGGGAGGTTCTGTGGCATGCAGAAACTCTACAGGTCACTTCCAAGCAAATGCTGTGTTTGCTTTTCAAGTGTTTGTATCATACCCCCATACTGCCCATCCTGTCAGTTTTAGGCTGGAGGTTCAGGGTAATATTTTCAGAGAATAAAATTCTTATATACTACTTACATTCAGTCATTCACCATGAAATGTTAACAGAAATGAATTATATCTGTCTCCTGATTTCAGCTGGCATAGAGTTAATTTTCTTCCTAGTAGCTGGTAAAATGCTGTGTTTTGGATTTAGTGTGAGAATAATGTTGATAACACACTGATCTTTTAGTTGTTGCTAAGTAGAACTTATCCTAAACTAAGGATTTTTCAGTTTTGCATGCCACCAAGCAGATATACAATATGGTAGTGGCACAGCCAGGACGGCTGACCCGAACTAGGCTAGTCCATACCACAGAACATCATGCTCAGTATATAAACGGGGAGGAGTTGGCCGGGAGGGGTGTATCACTGCTTGTGCATCAGTCAGCGGGTGGTGAGCAATTGCATTGTTCATCACTTATCTTTTCTTGGACTTGATTTCTCTCTCTTTTTGTTGTATTCATTATTATTATTAATATAATTATTATCATTATAATTATCATTTTTATTGTAGTGCAGTTTAGTTATTAAACTGTTCTGATCTCAAACAGTGAGTTTTACTTTTTTTTTTTTATTCTCTTCCTCATCCCAGTGGGAGAGGGGAGGAGTGAGCAAGAGGCTGTGTGGGCTTAAACCGAAACAGTTTGTTAGAACTTTAAATCAGATCTCATAGGTAAGAGGAAAGCTACAGGAGGATTGCAACAAAAAAGTTTCAATAATATTTTTGAAAATTTCCAAAGGTAAACAGGGCTGTATTTTTAAGTACAGTAGGTTAAACATAATCCATGGACAATCTATTTATATTCCAGATGGATATTTATGACTGAGTACTGGAAAAACAACAACAAACAAACAAAAAACCCCCAAATAACACACCCACCCACCCCCAAATAACCAAAGCGATAAATAAGGTGTTTTATCTTTAAGATTATGAGCTTTAAGAATGGATAATATATCAAATTCTCCTAAATCTAAAAATGGACTGTAAAAAAAAGTGAAAAAACAAATAATACAACCCTTATGATCTGGTACAACTGCAGTATAAACTTAATTTGGAATTGTTCTTCTGTTTGTGTGTATATATTTGTAAGCATATGTCTGAGGCAGCAGGCGTACCTGTATGATATATAATTAGTCTGACAGCTATTTCCACTCATATCTTTCTTGGTAGGTAAAAATTGTCAGTGAGAACCTGTATGTGTACTCTTAACTGGTTGTTGGTCGGCACCCAAAGTTTGTCTGCACAAAGGCGGTCTGAAGATGACCTGTACTGCTTTTGCAATACCATAAACATGCCATGATTCCAGAAACTCTTCTATAACTGTCATTTTAGACACTAAAGTTTCAAAAGACAGGAGCACAGACAGAAATGACAAAGTTTAAAATTAGAACTGCTTACTTAACTTCACATGTGATATTTTAATAACATTTTGATTTAAATACCGTGAAGTTTTCCATACATAGAATAAGGCTTCAGTATCATTTTAACTTCTGACAGAAAAGGTAAATAAGAGATCATAATGCACCTGTACAGAACACTGCTGGTCTTGGATGATGCCTGTGGCCAAGAAAAGAAATAAAACCACTAGTGTCTGCCAACACTAATCTATCTTACTGAAACAAACACATCTGAACACAAACATAATTAATACAGAAATATTGTGATGGTGAAAAATAAGAAACTTTGACAATAAATATTTTCAGCAAATAGTGCATTTTTGAAGTCATACATTTCCTTTCCACAGTCATTAGAAGTTTTTTCTACAAAGCTATTTAGAATATAAAGTAAATAGAATACTAAGAAAAGCTTTCATGCTTTCAGCTTCCTTTATGAATTACCAAAAAGCATAGATGAAGTTTGGTTCCTATAGAGTTCAGAGAAATATTTTCTCCTGTGAATAACCACTGTCCCCTCTTAGAGGAGGATATAGAAGACTTAGATATTATGTTATTTATTTGTTATAGATTAAAGAAATAAAAAAGCCAACTTTCCAGTATCATGTTCTATTACTAATGACATGACTCGTTTAAAATAAGACATGCAATGTTTTAAAATGACCTGTAGTGTAAATGTAAATCACCTTACATAGACTTAGAAAGAAATAGCTACACATACGTAGTGGTATACCAGCAGAAGATCAGGGCAGCACTGAAGATGCAAAATGTTGCTATCTTTACACCAGCAGTAGCACAGTGTATGTGGTGTGTCCGGCAAACTTGGTGAGTTTATGCATCAAGAGTAACCAAAGAGCTGAATTATGTTCACAGGACCTCAAATCAAACAACAGTCTTGAACTAGTCACCGGTTATTTTTATAGTCATTTTATGAAGCAGAAATAACTAAAAGGTTTCAAAGAGCCAAGCTGAACCCCCCTATCTTTTCTTATCACATTGTAGTCTAAAAATAATGCCAGCCTACACTGTTACATTGACAAATATTCTCAGTCACTACAAAGACTAAGTAGACATGCACCCTGTGAAAATATTCTGTATTAGGGGACAAAGAAAGCGATATACATCCACATTCACTTTTGAATGTCTAAGGTCTTTTCACTGTGTTGCCCCTTCTCTTTAGAACATTTTATTCAGTTAGTTAATAAAATGTCATCACTGATTTGTATTAAAGTTGTCCTCTATGCCACACTTCTGGTATAAAGGATATGTGAAAAAACAGTAACCAAGTCTCACACCTGAATGACATCTTCACGTGCTATTAAATTGTTGGTTAAAAATGAGTGGTAGAGATTGTAGACACATTCCAAGTGAAATATGCTTTCATTATATGCAAATAGTATTACAAAAATGCAATGGTCAAACAGCATGAAAGGCAAGCTTTCAATAGCTTTTCAAGGCAAGCCATGTCAACATAATATCAGTACCTTTCACAGTACAATTATGTCTTTAAAAATTGCTGGGAAAAAACCCAAAACAAACCAGATGAGAGAAGTCCAGCACTCAAGCATCTCCCTCAAGGGAACAGATATTAAACAGAAGGTGAGTCATATTATTAATTACTTTGTAATTTCAGTAAGTGATTCATAGTATGATTTGATCTTGATAAATTCCTTGGAACAAAAATTGACTTTGTTCACTTTCAGGAAGTGAGTGATTTTGCTAAAAGTGCTATTAAAAAAGTGCATTTCCTTTGTCTGAGTTCCTCAGCACATATATTCAATTGTTCTTATGTAGTTCCTTTTTCTTTTATACCTTAATATACTGACCTAAAGATTCAGATTTATTCCTTCATTTGAAAGGATTTATTCTGCTTTTCATAATAGCAGAGACCATTGTCTTTTACTCTTTACAATAGGTTGAACTGTATCTTTGCCATCCTGAGGTCTATCACAGAAGAATTCCTTGAGTCTTAGCTACTACTAACTACTTAGCTTAGTAAAACAGGAGGAAAGTATTGACAAGGTATAGCAGTAGCAGGCTGAACTGTGGATGAAGATATACTAGACTAGTAAAGAAGACAACCTCGAAGTGAGATCAAGATGATATGAAAGAAAAAACAGAAGTGATAGCACAGGATGACAAAGATGAATTGTGGGCTATGTACATGGAATAGACAGTGAAATGTGTCAGAACCTGAGACAAATTTCAAAGTTTTAGTTTGAATATACTCTCCTCCTCACTGGACTCAGGCTTTCATTGTTGCAAAGTAAATGTTTTCCAGTTTTGTGAAAAAGAAAAAAAAATATCAAGAAATTATCGGATGGCTTAATTTCCTTTAAAAATTCTGAACAAAATTGAATTTTATATTCATCAACTGATGTCATCCCTATTAAGTCACACTGAAGGACTGAAGAGGAGAGAAAAAGCTAACCTATATATGAGACAGGCTTTCAGTTACGATAAAATATTTCAAGAAGGGGGAAAAAAAAATCTTTCCAGTGGGGGAAAACAATCTATTTTCTCTATCTCAGTACATGGAATTCTTTATAGTATATTGAAATAAAGTTTTCAGGATTTTGTATTTAAAGAATAACAGTGGTTTCCAAATACTGAATGTTAAACTTTGAACTGATTTCTAGGTACAAAGCAAGCAAGGAGAAAAAAGGTTTCTAAAAGAAAAAAAACAAAAAACAACATACATCACAGACAATTTAATTTTAAATTGCAAAAACTCAGCATGCAATCCTGTAACATTCTGTCAAACATACTACATAAAACGTTTCTATAAAAACTTCTAAATTCAGTGGCTCCATGAAAGTAGTCACGTAATTTTGTGTTTAAGCCAACTTTAAGGTGGTCTTCTTAAAATTAAGTGATGTGAATACAAGAGAAAAAAGAAAGAAAAAAGAGAAATTAAATGGATTTAATATCTGAGATTAAAACTGATTTAACAGCCACAGTGTAAACATTAACCATTTATGGTGAATCATAAAGGTCATTTATAGAAAATGTGCCATCCTTGAATGTTTTGATTTTGTGAAGATTACTGAGGGTTCTTTCATTTTAACATCGAAACATCCTGAGATATTAAAACTGCATATTAGATCAACCATTATGAAAAATATATAAATACAGCACTGGAAAGAGGTTCCTATTATCCGTACCTAATGTGGCATATGTGTAATTTCTTATTTTATTTAGAATGCTATTGGAGCTGCCTGTGGATATCTTGTCTTTAGGAAAAATAAGTGCTTCTTTATAATATAGTCATTGCTATACACAAAAATTTCTTAGCGATTGCTTGTCATAAATGAGAAACGTCTCATAACAATGGGAATACATGTATTTACCTACTTTTCCATTTGAAAGGGATGTCATCTAGTGATGAATTTTCTGTTCTGTGCAACTGTTTATGGAATTAGCAAGCAAAACCAAAGGTGCATATGCCATACAATGTAGAGACATTATCATATTCATGAATATATTTCCATCTTTCCCATATGTTTTTTACAAATAGCTGATTTCCATTGTTGGCTGCTGCTGTTTGTAGCAGGAAAAATCAAAACATTGTGTGCTTATACTACAGTCCATTATTCACACTTTGTATGCAATCAAATAATTAGCAGCAAATTGAGCAATTTACATAAACTACAGTGTCAGTTCAATAAAAGATGTCGTGTATAGAAGAGAGCAGCTTTAGTGTATGTGACTCAGAAATGTATCACTGAATCCTTGTTTCTGCATCTTTTCAGCTGACTTTTTTCCTTTACTGGCTCATTTACAATGCTGAAGGTGTTTGAAACTTACTTTTGTACAATGAGGTTAATGTTTCTTTTAGTTCCATTGCCTTCTTTGATAAAAATAAAAAATATGCCTCTTCATGTTTGCCTCACTATTATCATTGAAAAAACAAATGTTACATTTTTACAACAAAAACCTGGGAGCTTTACTGTCAAGAGATGATTTCATGTTATGAAGAGTTTGGTAGTAATACCAGCTTAAAATATTCCATCCCCCTTCTTGCAATGGTGACAGGGTGTGGAATTATGCATTTTAAAACTTGAATCAATTTGCTGCTCCCACTCACCAAGTGACTCCACCTGTAGCTGTTGCCAAGAAAAGGGGGCAGGTTACAGAGGCAGGAATGACAAACAGTAGTGGCAGGGAATGGAAAGAAAGGTGGGAATATTTTAAACCAGGGTTACTGGACATTTTGGATCAAGCAATTACAGCACATGTTTGATAAAGTACAACACATATTTGGAGGGCAAGATGGGGAAAAAAACACCAAGGTTTTTCATGAATACTTTGGTATAAACATAGAGAATTTGGCAATGCCTGACCTACCCCTTTTTCCTGTCTAGTGACGAAGCTAGGTAAGTAACTGCACTTTTCCACTGGAGTTCAGTTTGTAAAGCTGTCACTGCTGACACTTGGTTGATAGCACTGGGGAAATGACCGCCCACAGCACAAGGATGCAGATTGAATTGCTTTGACTATGGGTGTCTTGGGAGCCAGGAACCAATTCCTGTCACTTCTTAAAACAACTGGAAAAACTGCCCTGTGATACAGATCATAGTCTAGATATCTAATCTTTTAGGCTACTAATCTCAATTCCATTTAACAAAAAGGGTAATCAAACTGACATCTGTAATCAATTTGCATAACACATAGTTCACTGTTGTAAAAGACAAAAGTTGTTTCTAGATTTATTTGAAATCATGTGCAAAAAGTAATGATGAAATAATTGATTTCATACCTAATTTTAATTTTAGCAGGAGTGACCTTTGGCACCTAAAGAGTTCTTTGGAAATTTTAGAACAAGTTAAACCAAACCAGAAAGACTGCTATCACTCCCTGAAATGTAAGTCTTTCGTATTTACATTACACAGTTACCACTTCTCAGCCCGAAATTGGAGGAATGCTTCAGAAAATATAAATATGTACAGGAAATTCAGATCTGTTTGATGAAGCTAACATTTTTCCATTAATATCCTTCATTTTTATAATGTTCAAAATTCATAGTAAAAATATATTTGTAGCCACTGCCTGTAGAGAACATCCACTGAGCAGATCTGTGACTTTTAATATCGGCTGAAGGAAAGTAATGATCTAATAAGGACCAGAGCTCCCACTCTCCAAGAGTCTGGGTCCAAGCCTGAACAATTGCAGCAAGGAAAGGAGGCACCATCGCATAAGGCACTGGAGAATGAAAAAAGCAGTAGTGCAATGAAGAAAGTTCTGGAACTGGATTTTAATAGGTGGTTAAATAATTGAACAGGCTGTTCATCAAATCAGACTGAACCTCTGCCAACTGGTTTGCACTTTTGATGGCTGGAGAACTATGACCTATTTTTTTGTTTTCTTTTTAACTTCAAAGGAGGCAAGGGAACAGCATCACTTCCAAATCATGTTAACAAAGGACTATCCTATGAAGCTGAAGCTGCAAAAAAACCCTTAAAAATATCCTTTTTGGATGGATGATAAGAGCAAAATATCTACCAGAACTGAGACTAAAATGGGAATGAATTCTGCTAGTCCACCTACAAAAACTTAATTTGACTTTGCTTATATTAAAATAAAAATATGCAACTCACTTTTATATGCTCTCAACTGAATCAAATATTAGAAAAACGAAGACAAAGGGGAAAAATGAATTGATCTTAGTTAAAGTTCGGTTCTGTAGTGATGGTGTGTTCTTCTAATGCAAAATTTGTTCACCACTTCACCCTTCATACATGTACACTCATCTAGGTAAATATATTCGTTATTTAAAGTTCAAAATTTTATGGAAAAAATGAAGATAGGGAGATCTATTTGAATAACATTAAGTGTATAGTTATAAAAATTCCTTTTTGTGTAGTATTTATGCTGTGCAATAGTAGTTTAAAATACATGCAATTAATGCTATCATATTATAGCACATTGCGTGACCTAAATGTAATAGGTATTATAGTTAGTGTTCCTAATGTATACGTACATATACCTAAGTATGCATTATATATAATATATATAATACGTATTACCTGCTGTGGTGGTTTGACCTTGGCTAAATGCCTGGTACCCACCAAGTCGCTCTATCACTTCCCCCCCCCCCCCCCCCCCCCCTTCCCCTTTTGTTTCAACAGGGCAAAGTGGGGAAAGAAATAAGATAGGAAAAAAACCCCAACCCTTTTGGGTAAAACAAAAGCAGTTTTAATATAAGCAAGGCAAAACAAAGGTCTGCGCGTGGAAGCAAAAGCAAACATTTATTCTCTCCTTCCCATGAAGAGGCGCTGTCGGGCCTTCTCAGGAGCAGGGCTCCCATATGCGTAGTGGTTGCCTCGGAGGACCAAGGGTGCCCCCACCCCCTTCCTCCTTTCTCCCAGCTTTGTACTGAGCAGACGCCATATGGTCTGGAATATCCCTTTGGTCAGTTCGGGTCAGCTGTCCTGGCTGTGTCCCCTCCCAAGATCTTGCCCACCCCGTCCCATTGGGGGGGGAAATGTCGGCAAGAGCCTTGGTGCTGTGTAAGCACTGCTCAGCAGCAGCCACAACACCAGGGTGCTACCAACACCCTGCCAGCTCCAGCATAAACCACAGCACCGTGAGGGCTGCTGTAGGGGAAAACCAGTTCTGGCTCAGCCAGACCCAGTACACCTGCATATTTGTAATATATTAACTGTAGATATAACATTGTATAATATCTAGATTCAGATATAAAAATGTATCTCTAATTTATTCAAATATATATTTATATACTTATCTATACCTATCTCTCTAGATCATAAGCCAAGCAAAATACACAGAAAAAATGTAAGCCTCAGTAAAATAAAGGAATTGTACAGCACACTGATAAGACACTAACACATAGGTATCAGTAGTGCTTTCCAATGGTGAGAACATGCAACAATGACTGGCAAAGCATCATCATAAAAATTCTAAATCCCTGACAAATAAGTTTCACAAAATTATGTAGAACTGAATACTACACATGTATACATGTATAATCAACTTAAGAAGTTTCCCTGAATATCAGTCTGACCGATTCAAGGATATAGATCTAATTTGTTTGGTAAGAGTATAGAGGGTTTTTTCAAGACTATTATTGTATATTCTAATCAAGAGTGAAAGTGACTGTGGCAGAGTCATCCTATCATTATAAAATAAAGAAAAATATTATAAAGGAAGTCAAAGAAAGTATTGAGAAGAAATGTTAACAGGGTGAACATTCATGTTTCCTCATCAAACACTGTCACTCCAGTACAGAGCTCATTGTACTTTACAGGGGGTTGAAGCGAAAACAGGAAACTTCAATCCAAATTATTTGCTCAGTCAAGGGAATCAGGGTAGTTTGAGTTCTAGGGTCTGCAGACCACAATTTTTCTCATTTGTGAAAATTTTCCTGAAAATGGGATGCAACATTATGTGTAGCATATACAGAAATCAGTGTATTTGCAAGTTCATAGCATAGGAAAAGAAATTTTGATATTTATCTAAATTAGAAATCTGAGAATCACTTACATAGTGAGAAAATTATGAACACTGGGAAAAGGAAGGGGAGATAAAGAGAAAAGATAAAGCCCTCCTATTCACTTTTAACATTGAAGGTTATATTAATGTTTACATTTTCATTCTTCTGTATACATAAATTTGAAATCAAAGTAGAACCTTTCTTTCTTGAAAATGGAAACTACATCAAACATTCACATACTGGGATGCTGTGTCTAAAACCACACAGTCTAGCTGTATTCTCAAGATTAACTTATCTACTGAAGAGAAACATGTCTGTGGAAATCACACTATTATGAAATTAAATTTAAAGTATTAAAAATAAGTAAAACCAAACCAAATCGAAACAAACCTAATGCCATGTACCTTTCTGCTGTGGTTCTGTTATTCTGAAGTTCCAGTTAATTGGAAACTGGTAGTCTGCTATACTACATTATCTTTGTTTATTAGGAGTGAAAGCTGCTGATTCCCTAGTTACCTAAACCCATCTGACAGTTGCTGTTTTTACAACTGATTGGACACTATACAAACTCTTTCCAAGTAGTAGATCTTTTATTTTTTAATTCCATTTCTTTCACGTGTGTTCAAGCTCTAAACTAGAAAGTCATAGTATACTATTTTTACAATAGATGAAGTTGATATACTACTGTGCACAACAATTTACAAAGAATCACTTAGCCCACAGTAGTTCTGGCTAGGCCACCTCACTAGTATTAGAAATGTTGAGATTTTATTTTAAAAAGATTGAGAGTGGAGTGCTTTTTTTCCCATCAGTTCACACAATAGTCCGAGGCCAACAATAATTTTTAATAAAAATTTTATTATTTTTAGTGCATATTCTCCCAACTTTACCAGCATGGTCAGAGTGTTTTTATATTTCTGAATAATGAACAAAATTTGTAAAATAACAAATTAAGGTAATTTGAAAGTGGCTCAAATCTATTCCTAAACTAATTTGACAAATACCTTTTCACAGGAAATATGTCACCATAACAATAAATGAGAACCGAGATCTTCTGAAATTTACTTCTGTGCTAGAGCAAAAATATGCAGCTGTGTGTGGGAGCAATGTGTCAGAACTAGAACAACAGGCATATTTAACAAGTTACCCACTTATCAAATGTGTGACATAAAAATATGCACAGATAAAAACTGTATTAATGGACAGCTCCTCTGCTATAGTAAGTGCAAGTGCTAAAGTTCAGGAAACATTTGCCAAAATTTACAGCAGAGGATGCTTAGAGCGATGATTTTTTTTCTCCAAAGATGCTTTCCACCTACAGATGCTATGTACTTTGATCAAAGAGATGTTTTCTGCCTATCTAAATTCAGCTATGAGAATTAACCCTCAGTAACTAAGATTAAATATTTTGACCCTCATTTCTAACTTTTCATCCATGTTTTTGAAGACTTTCAAGGCATAAAACTTATGTTTACACTCCATTCTGCATTTATGTTCCTAAATATGTTCAGATATTCAGTGACAAATTGATAAGAAATACTTTTCTAGTATCTGTTTGCCCACACTTTTAGACAATCATATTTTCCATTCTCTAGAACAAAAGGACCCAGAAGATAGGTTCCTTAATTGTGAATCATAATTTTATGTCATATTACATTTTAAATCACGTAACTCTTCTAACATTACATAGACAAAGTTAAATAGGTAAGGTCAAATTTATCATTTTCTTTTCAATGATATTGAAAATTTACCATACACAAACTTATAGATGGGAAAAGTTCATTAGACTTAAGACATTCATGGGAAACAGTGAAAAAAGACATAGAATAAGTGACTCAACAAATACTTTTGTTTCTACACTTGAAAAATCTTAGAATATGACATCGTGAAATGAATTAATTTCTCTGAGAACTAAGAATTTCTTCACGTTACTTTTCACTACATTTCTGTCCAGTTTAATTTTGAATGTCCTGTTATATTTGACATTTGCCATTTTCTTACTAAACTCCAGAATTAAAATGCACACTTTGGAAGGAATGTTTTCATGCTAACGTCAACAAACAAGAACTATCAGTCGAAATACAGCAGCCATCTATTAAAATAAATAATTCCTTTGTGTGTTCCTTATTTTTTAATAAACTTGTTTAAATAAGATACAGATGTCTAAGGCAGCTCAGTATAGAATACATTTATGGCAAGAAAAGATATTTAACAGATTAATTTAATAATTAATCTGTAAACTTCTTATGTGAAAAGAAATGTGTAACTTAGACAAAACTCTTAATCTTCCCACACATCAATTGGCAGAAGATTTCCACAGGTTATTCAATTCTGAAAAAAAAAACCCAAATTTGGAAAAAAAAGGTTGACTTCTGACACTCAAGAATGGTCATCATATAAATAACAAAAAAATTATTATACAATTTAGGAGATTTGTGCAGGTTTTCTAAAACTTTAAGATAGACCACGAGTTATGCCAAAAAAAAAAAAAAAAGTACTCTAGATTTATATTGCTAATTCTCATTTTCATTTAAAATTAATTCAGAATTTCTCCTCTTTCAGTACAGTGAATAGTGATTACATACATAATTCAGATTTTCTACTAGCTATAAGCCATCTTTACAGATATATATAATACAGAGGAAAGCAAAAAAATAAGATTTAAACTATTTCTTGGACTCGAACGTAAGTGATTACAGAATTATTTAGACACCTTTTGAAGCTTCTGACATTTGAAAATCTTACTATGGCAAAATTCTCAATGTGCAGTTAAACAAAGAGCAGTAAGAGCTTCATGGACCAATCCTGATTTTAAATAAATGTGTGCATAATATGTATTGTATTCTGAACATGGTATTAGATATAATATACAAAGGGGTTTTTTTTCACAGTACTTGCTGACAGATTACTGCACAACTGTAATTAATATTAGGTCCAATCTATTATGCCCAATTCTTTGAACCTGCTAGTGATGTTAAAATTTGATTAGTCCATACGGAGAAAACAATTTTGTTAGGTCACACATCAATGGAATAGCATTTTGTGTAACAGACCATCAAATGCCAGCCATGAAGTAAATTAATATGCTACCCCAGGAAAAAGTTTTTTAACAAAATTTTAACTACTTGTCAAAATTATGTTTAAAGCCTATTACATTGTTTCTATACGTTTATTGTATTTAACAGATTACATTAAACGTTCTTAAAAGAGCTGTTGCCAATGAGACAAAAAGAAATAAAACCTTTGGATTGGATTTCTGCATAAAATTTGCTCCTTTTTCTGTTTCAGTTATTTATAAATACACAAACAATGAAATAAACAGGGTTTTTAAAAGCTTTTTTAAATTTTTTTTACATTAGGTTACCAACTAAAATTTTCAGGATATAAGTTAAAGTTCTCTTGAAGGTTGTTATTAGATTACTCCTATTTCTTTTCTGCATAGAACCTAGTGTCAGAAGAGTTTAGAAAAAACATTTTGATTCATTGTTCTCCATGACAGTACCACATTTCCAAAGTAGCCTGAGAGATATGGAAACAAAGAATGGAAAAAGTCTTTAGTACATTCAAAAGCTTTCTAGCTTCACCTTAAGTTTATGGATAATGCAATTTTCTAAAGTTAAACAAATCTGCTGTTGGAGTCACTGATTTCAAAGAATTTTTACCCTTTTCTCATTACGCTCTCTTGTAGATTCCCTTTTAATTCAATGGGAATATATAAAAAATAACTTTTCTATTCCATATGTCTGTGAAAAATTCAAGTAATAGAAAGAAAAAAGGGATTCATAAATATACAGCTTCATTCAGTAGTGATGACATTACACTATGAAAGAGAATGTGGTCCTTATATTGTGCAAAAAGTTTTGGCCATATTAACATATAATTCTACCCAGAACATACTTATAGTTTGAATTTAATCCTTTCCTGATTTGAATTCATGCTTAAGACAGAAAAATGTCTTCAGAGACCTCTTGTTCGTGTATTCTCTAATAGTTAATTTAGGTTTTGTTATATCTGAGTTCTTGTCTTGTGTTAGTGTGAGCTTTCCCTCCAGACATATTTTCTGAATTACCTAGGAAAAGAGGAGAGAAAAAACTACTTCGCAAATATATATTGACATTGTATTTACATTGTTTTGTATGATATGATGTATTTACTCTTTATTAATCTTTTTCTAATGCAGTGAAAACTTACAAGAAATATTACTATTTCAAGGATAAATGTTTAAATCTGTAATTCTGTGGGTTTAAATATGTATGTGATGTTTAACATCATTATTTTAGTGCCATGACTATTAGTCTTTATATCTTTTCAGGTGACTTTTTTTTTCCAGTTGGAGGGTACATACAGGTGGAATATTGAAAACCTGTAAATGAAAAAAAAAGTAAGTCTCTCCATAGTCTGAGACTACATTCTTCCTGGATTACAGAGCCACAATCTCATTCCACCTTCAGATCTTGGAAACAATTTTCATAATCTTTCAGAGAAATTTGCATTTCTACCCAAATGGTTGGCTTAACCCTTCCAAAAATCTCAAGAGAGAGAAATAATTTGTTTATTTATCGATAAATGCCTTCAAACAAGGAAGAAGAAAATTTATTTTTACAAAAAGTCAGAAAACTGTTTTCTATTGGAAAAAAAATAAAAGTTCCCGATTATTTCTTGATAACGTTTGGTGCATATTTCAAATAAATGTTTCAGTATTTACTTGATAAATATTATGTTCAAGAGTCATGAAAGTGAGGTATCACTGTGATGAACAGATTAGAAAAGCAATGCCTACTATGTTTCTCTGAAGATCCACTACGCAGTCAAACATGGCAATGTGCACAATGATGTAATACACAAAACCAAATGTCAGATTGTCCGTATGTTTTCATATTCCAACTGAGTTCTGAATAAAAGGTATTACTGCTTAAAACAGAAATTTACATTTGTCAATATTTTCAAGAAATTCATGCACAAATATGAAATTTTAGGCTTTATTGCTTGCTGATTATATTCACAAAACATTTATATTGTAATCGTTGTTTTCTGATACAAAGAACAAAACAGAAAAGTTTACTACAAAGTATTTATTCTTGATTACTTTGTTTACTACAAAGTATTATTCTTGATTATTTTGGGAATCTCAGAAGAAATCCACCTGAAATGCAACAGTCCAAAGTAGGGAAAAGGAGAATAGTCAGCAAAAATGCAAAATACTGCTTTCTCAGTTTTGTCATATGTGTTATCTTTTTATATGATGCTCACAAGAGGAAATGATTGTTAATCTAATAAAACTGTCCTTTTAATACTTCACATAATATAATCTGTAAAATCTCACCAGTGTATCTGTGATGAAGAAAAGCAGTCTGAAGGCAGGAATGTGCAAAATCAGATCTACAACAGAAAGATTTTTCAACATCTCTATAGTATAAAATGCAGTAGAAGTGGATGGGAAGAAGAAACCAAGCATTTGTAGTATTCCAGCACCCAGTAGCAATAAATGAGGAACTAACTTCCCATGAGAGGTAAATATTGAAGACTCATGTACTCTATCCCAAAATGGTAGAAGGTTTGTTTGGTAGTGTTCTATGATTATTTTTTCCCCCCCTATATTGAGAAGGCAACAAATTCTGCTCTCTTGGGTAAGTAATTTTGGAAGAATAGAGACAATGTTGACCCAAAATTCCAGAGGCGGTGAATTTGGAGCTATTTATTAAAGCATGCAAATTAGTAGCTCAGTTATTAGCTGTAAAAGGAGCATCATCCAAATTCTGCCCTATTTATTAATTGCAGTGGACTGGCTAGTGGAGTTTGCAAATAAAGTATATGATTTTAGAGTCAGAAATTGACACTGGTATAGTTTATTGACAGCTAATCATCCTGATCTCTTAATGGTGAGAACATTTGTGTTACGTATACAGCAATGAACATGTTATAAATTAAAAGTCGTTAGAATTTGGTCTTGATTATGGGTAGATAGATTTGACTATGGGAACCTGAACCATTGTTATGGGCCCTTTGAAATCTGCTTGATTTTGGGTTAAGGTCAGATTAGTAGTGCCAGATGCTATTTAATAAGGAGGTACCTAATCTGAAAACTAGAAAATATAAAGTGTTTTCATACAGTTCTGAAAAAGAGAAAAGTTTGCTTCAGCATTGCATTTATTACTGAAAATAAGATACTTTTACTGCCTGTAGTTATTGATAGAGTAAGGATTGTCATATCTGCCCTACTACAGTCATTTATCAAACACGATATTATGTAGGAGAAAAGCTGATTGTTTTGAGGTTCCAAAGAATATATGGAAACATGGAAAAAAAAATGCAGGAGAAGCCTTTGAACAGTCATCTAATCCAATATTTTACTATGGCTAAGATCAGCTGAGTTAAAAATACCAATACCATTAAAACATATAATTATTCATATTTTTAGGTATTTGATGCAAGTTCTGCACATATGCAGTTTTAATTCAGAATTATATAAACCTGTATATTGATAACATATAAAAGAACTTGAAGAACAGGAACAGATACTTTGAATATGGAGAGGTTATTATGAGTAGTTTCAGAGTTTAATGAGATGGAGGAAAATTAAACTATTGATCACTTTAATCCTGTATAAATGAAAAGGCAAGACAAGATCATGGCAAGATAAAGCTATAATGACACAAAAGAAAGGAAAAAACCTGTTTTTCTCACAGATAAGTTATGTAACTTTAAATATGCAAAGTGGGAGGATCTCATAGGATAAAATCATTGTGAGCGTGGAAAAAGAATTTTAAAAGTTAGGGTTTTCTGATAAAGAATTTCAATTTATTCTTCCAAGGTTGAGGCAATAACATCACTAGCAGATCTGGTAATAAGGGTTGAAAGGACATAGGCAATTGGACCTTCAGTCAAATCGGTAAGGAATTTGTGTATGTCCTTTGGCAATACAGTATCACAACCCCAAACTGAATGTCCAGTACTATTTAATAGGTTGAAAGGAAGAGGTTTAAGATCAACTGATAACCTCTTCAGATTATTTGATGTTTATTGTGAAATATACATTTCATATTTGAAAATACATCGCCTACTGTGTAGGCACAGAATTTGAGAATATTTCCATAAAGTGCATTTACCATAGACTATTCTATTATGTCATGTTTGTAAGTAGTGTGTCTTTTTGTATTGTATCCATGGATTATATCTAACAACTCACTTTAAAGGTAGAGTTGTCAAAAAATAAGTCATTCATCTCGTGTGAGCTAGGTCCAAGGAACATTAATCCTACTTCGAAGCTATCATCAGAGAAAAGTTAAGAGATTTATGTTCAGGTCATGATCGATATCCTTAATTTAACTAATGGAGACAAACTCTGGCTCCTCGACGTCTTCTTATCTGCCAAGGAACTTAACCTGAGAAAAAAAGATAAACCTTATGCGCTCTCTCTCAGTATTTTTACAATTATAACTTGGTTTAAAAAAGGCTTTAAGTGAGAGGGAGACACTGAAGGAAATAAGGTGTTTTACATAAAGACTTAGATTTTCCAAGGTATAGGTAAGCATTCACAGCTCAGAATAATGAACTGATCTTTTATAAATATATATATATATATATAAAATTATGGATGTTTACATGTCTACAGCAAGTATGTGTGAGACCTGAGAAAGAACTGAGAAATTATAATAAAAGACAGATTTGGTAGGTCTTTCACTCTCAGGATTTGCTTGTTGTGTCTGGGTTTTCTTTAATGAAATTAGAGTTGATATGACTTGAATTTTTTTTTTTTTTAATTTAAAATACAAAGTTTTAATGTTTAGCCCTCCATTTCATTTTCTAATACCTCACCATAAAATATTTCTTCACTTTTTTTCTCTATAGTATGTTTTATTTTTGCTGAATGTTTTTGTAAAGAAAATAGGAGATAAAGGCTACTGTTAATAGAGAACCATGAACATATTTAATATAGTACAAAAATACCCTTTTCAACCAGACTAAAATACTATGGACCTAAATAAGTTTAGAATTACCACTGTTTGAAAAAATTATGTGTAATTAATCAGAAAGTAAACACTAAGAAGAGTGACACAAAGAGCATTGTTAAATGTAACTTCAGGTGTGAACACCTTCTCAACAATGAATACTAGATGCACATAGAGTCCCATTTATTTCTACTACTAAATAACTATGGGATGATATTAATTCATGAAAAAATGGCTGAAGCAAAATCAAAATCACACCCACACACCTTCTCTTTAATACATGCTCCTTCCAACAATGTCACCTTTGCCAGAAATTGTGTAACCAAAACATTCAGATATTTTTCCTTTGCTCCTTTGAACAACACATGTAAAGGAACCTTACCTCCCTGTCTGAGGATGTGAAGATGCAATTTCCTATTGAACTGGGTGCAACTGTAAAACTGTTATAGTAAAAATATCACTATGAATCAAAATTAATGTCAAATTTAATAGCATTGATGCTTGGATCAGGTTCACAATGCAGTACTGTCAGCTATAAGGCACATGCACATTTTAAGTTTCAATACAAGAGTTTCACAGCAAACAATGGGAAAAGTTTACTTTCTCATTTGTAAATTAGACGCTGGGTCTTCTGGTGCTAATGGTCATCTTGCAGATCACAGTATTTCAATAGCAAAAACATTCTGTAGAATTAGATAGCATTTGTTCAAAATCTTTGCGATAATACTACTGTCTGTCATTCTGTTTCTATAACCCTTTTTCCAAAACAGGTATCCAAAACAATAATGAAGAATTTTTTTAGATATGTTAAATATAGCATCAAGTGGATTAAGTGAGTACTTTTAAGGAAGAAATTACAAATACTTGCAACATTGTCTTGTCTTCCACCCACTGAAATTCGGCTGTGATCTCTGAGTGGAACTAAAATCCATCAAGGGTCATTAAAATATAGTATGCATAACTCAGTACTGAAAAGGACTGTTCTCTAGTAAAGCACTGTTCCTCTCAAGCAAAAGGCAAGTTAGGGCTTTTCTCTGGAAACTATAATTGCTTTTCTCAGCAGTCTTCTTCACTGCCTAAAGACAACAGGTTGTGAAGAAGCTAGTGGGAATATTAAAGTGTCCAAAGATTTTTATTTTCATCCCTTTCATCTGATGACCAGTCTAAATATAGAACTTACTGTAACAGCCCTGACTGTGGGACTATATAGAGAGACATCTATACTGCCTTGGGTCTCTTTCTCACTAGATGAACTGCCTATGAGTTGGGTAGAAAAACATAGCTTAAATTGTTCAATTTTCCCCTCTCCAATAGATTACAGTGTGGATTTAGGCAATTGCTCATCTATACCCAGAGACCTCTGGCTCTGTGATTCTCCTTTGAATTGCTCTTCAATATATCTGTGGTACTGCAAGGAAGGAGAGAGAAAGATTAAGTGGATGGTAGTGTCAGCAAAGATGTGAATGAGGCAGAGCTTTGGCACTTTTTTTCGACTAAAATGTCTTTGCTTTATGGGTGCACTGTCAATAGTGAGTGTTTGACTGAGGGGAAAGGTTTCTAGAGCTATAACTAGAAAAGAGAATTGTAATATAAGTACATTGGGAGAAACCTTCAGAAGGATAGATAGAGATTGAGAGTGTGAGGTTATTTCTTCATAATTTGTAGTAACAACTCTTATTTCAGACAGAAGCCTTTAGTATGATGCAGAATACCCAGTGAATATCCACTTGCATATCCATAATTTTTAGTAACATTAATCCCAAATGTCCCTTTTCATTTCTATCTCATTTTAGCTTTGTAAAGCTTCTGCAAGTCTTGTGCTGAGCAAAAGACCCAGAAAACACATTTTTGAAGTTAGCATCAATCACCTACACCATTTGTTTTCTAAATTCTTTAGCGATGTGACTTAAATGGATTAGAGTATGCAACACAAAAATTGTTAATTCTTCTATTCATTTACTTTTAAAATTAATAAACTGTGAATACGAGATTGATGCTTAGTGAATATTTCTGCAAGGTGTTATAGGCAGAAGAATCAGACATCTTGATTATAGTCTAGATTTCTTCAAGTCATGACACAGTTATTGTAATTTATTTTATAGTAAGAAACTAATCTCTTGAAGCAAATTTCCAGGAAAGCATTAATATAAATAATTAGTTTAAAAGAAAATGAACAACTAATTTAAAATAAAATTATATCCATCATTAATATATTTTTATTTATGCAGCTAATAATAATACTGGATTCACTGTCATGTAATGAAACATATTAAGTATCAGTAATGTTTGGACACCTATAAACTGGTGTTACAGAGAATAGGAGGCTAGTTGTTGTTGGTGGTGGTGAAATTGAACTCATTGATCACCAGTCAACAATATGAAGTTTTGAATAAGGTCTTGAATTAATGAAATATCAAAAATAAACTTTTAAGTTTGATTGTATCCTAAGCTATCATAAAATTAGTAATACTACTTACAGTTTGTTAAAATGTATATGCCACATCTACTGATTTAAACAAATACCAAACACCCCAAAGATATTTTTTCAATGAATCAGATTTTTTTTTTTTTTTTTTTTTTTTTTAATGTCACATGTAGCAGAAACTGGCAAAGTTCCACCTCGCCTAGTGGAACTACTGTGGGGTTTTCTTCAAACCACACAACAGTCTTCAGCTGTTGTAGAGAGCATTTCCCCAGAGACTGCATGAATATGAGAAGGGAAGCCCCAAGCCAACTATTAATACATCCTGTAGTCAGTACTGCTGTATGTCGGAGGCATATCAATATTACAGTAATTTAGAGATGGATGGGAAATTTGATTATCATCAGTAGTGAGAATTAGGAAATAGGAAAGGGTATAAGAGATGGTAAATAGGGAGGAGCAACTATCCGGGGAAGGTATTTATTATTAAATAAGAAGGGCTCTGATACTCAACCATAACCATCACACAGACTTGTATATTCTCAGTTACACTGCCGATTTAATCACTCAGTCCACAGTCTGTAAGACTTCAGGAACATTGGGCTCAGTGTTGACATATAATTGCTTTGAGCACACTAGCAGCCAAGCACAATCACTTTTAGAAGACAAGACCTGCAGCAGCCTGGGAAGAAGATGCACAGAAATCCATGCCTGTATCCATTAACACAGCAGTAGGACAATGGATTACTGATTTTTACTGACCAGATACATAGAGTTAGTCATGTGAGACCAGTTATTCTGTGCATTAGAGTAATACAGAATTCTAGCATGTATCATCCAACTCACTAGAAGTGCGATTCCTTTCTTTGGTATATTTGCTTATTACACTATATCAACAGACTGTTGGCATGCTTGAAGGAACGGCAAAAGAACACATTTGTCCTTATTTATATATTGAAACAGAATGTTTCTTTAGCATATTATAAAAATTGTCCATCACAAAAATAGTTACTACCCATTAAAATGCATTAGTAGTTCACATCATCCACACATTAATGTAATGCTTCCTCCCTGTATTGTTTGGATTATTCCTTGTGGCATTGTGCATTGTCAAGCAGTATGTTCCATGTCAGAAACACTGTAGCTAATTTTATTAATCTACACAGATATCTGCTGTGCCTGTACTGCATATGACTCCTGGAGAAGATAGTGTTTACCAGTGATGATGATAGATATGGCAAAACTATATATTTCACTGGTTTAGCAACAAGCATAGTATAGAGTTTTCATACCAATGATTTCCAATATTTGTTCAGCTTTCAACCAGGGCATTGCTATATAAAAAAAAAACAAAACCAAACAAAAACGTGGTGATGCGTTGTGGGTTTTTTTTATGTTTTTTTTTTTTTTTCCCTAAGGTTTCTTTTAGGTTTTCTACAGCATTATATCAGCTTTTTCATATATCATCTTTTCCATCATCTCTATGAACTCTACATACATATATATAATTTATACTAGTGACTTATAAGTATGAATTACTAAGTCAATGCATAAACATGATACAAAAAACTACACAAAACTGCTATAAAGTTTTAGTTTATTTTAATATATTAAGAAAAAATATTCACACTTCACAAAGAAAAAATTTACAACTTAAATAAAATTTGAAAAACTGCTAGGCTGAATGTACAATTATTGGTTGTATGTGAAAGTGTGTTTACTGACTGTAAATTTCTTATATCTGTAGGTGAAAAGTAAAATCCTTCATTTTGGTAATTTAAAAAGTACAAGAAATAGATTCTTTTCTATTTGCAATTGATTTCTAGTCACTAGCAAACTTCAACTCTGAAAAAATACAGTACTTTGACACTCCATATATTACAGGACATATTTATCTTTACAAGAAGCTCACTCTGAATGACCTGGAAATTTGAAGTCAACAGCATATTTGTTAGCTCACTGTTTTGCCACCCAAGACAGCTAAAATTTGTCTCAGAATAACTTTTAAAAAATTACTTAAATATCTAGATAAATAGTAATGTATTTATGTATTATGATAAGCAAATATGGTAAGTATGTCTAAAACTTATTAATATAAATGATTATATAAGTAAAAGGTGTCAATAAACATATTTTTGGAAGAACATTATGGACCAATTTATGTAGGTGCTTTTCTAATAAACTGTACAGTTGCTTACTTGAAATACAGATTTTCTAAAGCAAAAGATATTAGATGCTAAGCATGCGCTACCTTCTTACACAGTAAGTAGCTGGTTAAAGAACAGCAAACCAAGAACAGGAATAAATGGTTGCTGTAATAATGGGAAGTTACCTGAAAAAACCCTTGGTGACCTGTGAGGAAACCTGTATTTTTAAATATATTCATAGATGGATGATTTGGAAAAGATATTAAACAATGGAGGAATATATGATATCCAAGTTCTTTGGAATAATCAAAAATGAAGTTGACAGCAGAGAGCTGCAGAAGTATTTTATGATACTAAGTAACTATACCATAAAATGACAAGAGAAATTCAGCATAATCAGTGTAAAGCAAAAATTATGGAAAAAAAGTCAGACAAGTGTATATTTGTATATATATACACTAGATTCTAAACTAACACATTAGAAAAGGCATTAGAGTTATTGTGGTTAATTTTATGAAAACAGCAGTTCTTAGCAGCAGGCAAATTGTGTTGTTTAAGAAAAGAGAAAAACCCATAAAACAAAATCATAAAACATTACTGTGGTGATTCATAATTGCATAGTTCATACGTATCTTGAGTGCTGGACAACTTTCAGGTCTTCCCAGCTTAAAGGAAAAAGTATAGGTAAAAATGAAGTATGAAGACTTGTTTATAAAGAAAGTTTAAATCAGCTGGGATTCTTCACCTGGAAGAATAAATGGTTGGAGAAGAATATATGATTGCAATACAGAGAGACATGAATAATGCAGAGAAGGTGAAAAGAAGAAGGTGTTTTTCACTATTTCACAAAATACGTAACCCAAGAATAATCAAAGAATATTCAGTAAAAATTCTTGAATTGAACTGAGAGTAGTTTTTTTTCCACTGAATGTGCAAATGAATTGTGAAACTTATTTGCAACATGATGTGCCAGTATAACAGCTGTTGCAGTTATTAAGTGATATCAAACAAAAGGACGTAAAGACAAACTCCAGTTCAATAGGTCCTAAGCTACAGGATGTCAGAAGCTGTGAGGTTAAACTGAGTGAAGCATTAATTTATTCTTGCATTCACAATTGTCTGCTGTCTAACACAAGATTTTGGATTAGATGAGTGTTTTATCTTGCCCATTATTGTTGCATTTATGAACATTTCACAACCTGATCCTTTCTTGAGGTGAACTAAAGAGAGCATTTGACTGCTGCAGTTTTGATATGGGCCTGTGTATGAGTAAAATTAACCAATGGAAAACCATGAAACTTTGATTGCGCTATCTGCAGACACGTGCAAAGGACTTTTATCTTATTACAGCTATTGTTAATTGGCTGACAATCTTAAATAGTTACTGTGTTGCAGTCTGTTGTAGAGAGTGATAAATAGAGATGAAAGACAAGGCTCACATATAATAAATTATAAGCAAAAGCCTTCCCTTTGACCTAAGTTACAATCTGAGTACATACACTTGGTTTTCTTATTATTTGCAATTTAAATAGATGTGTACATTGCCTTAGTAAATACCATATCTGGTATACATTTTAAAATAATCACTGAAACTCAGACACAACAAAACTGAGCAGAGTTGAGAGAAAATTAAGTTTGTAGAAGTGGCAGATTGTTTTTCCTCCCTGAAGCTTGCAGAAAAGCGACAAACTACTCTGTTTCCTGTGATTCCATTCGAAGTATTCCTACATACCTGAAACATCTTTGCCTGCATAATTCAAAAAGATAAACTATTATTGACCCATTTGTTCTTTAAGACAAGAGAGAAGGAAAAGACCTGAAGGATTGCTGTGGAGTTTATTCCATCAGTGCAGAATTGTTCCCTGATGTGTATTTCAAGCATTGGACTAGTCTGCCTTAAAAGACTGAGCAATAATTTTATGAACTACTTATTACAGAGGACCCTATTTTATGCTTACACTGAACTGGAGGAAGTCAGAGACACCGTTTGTGTGTGGTGTGATCAAGTAAACGATCTGCTCAGGCAGGTGGTTGAACTGAGGGAGGAGGTAGAAAGGCTGAGAATGATCAGAGAGTGTGAAAACAAGATTGTCTGGTGGAGCCACACTCTGTGGCAAAGGCAGCAGGTGCAGGCTCTACAAGAAATACATGACTCCCTCCCCTCCACTCACAAGGCAGAAAGAGGGGATGGAGAGGACAGGGGGGAATGGAGTCAGGTCCTTCCCCAGAAAGGCAAGCAAAAACCTTCTCGGCCCCCCTCACCTTCCCAGTTGTCACTGTACAACAGGTAGGAACTAGACAGCCAGCCAAGTGAAGATGGAAACGAGGATCCATCCGGTGAGTCACCTACAGCTTGTCCCTCGGCCCCACGACTTGCGACTTCTTCAAGTAAGAAGGAAAGGAGGGTAATTGTAGGGGGTGACTCTGTTCTGAGGGGTACAGAGAGGCCCCTATGTCAACAAGACCCATACCATAGGGAGGTCTGCTGCCTCCCTGGGGCTCGGGTTAGAGATATTAAAAGGAAGGTCACTGCTCTGGTGCAGCCCTCTGATGGCTACCCTGTGTTGGTTATCCAGGCAGGTAATGATGAGGTGGTAGAGAGAAGTCTTAAGTCACTCAAAAAGGACTTCAAGGCTTTGGGGTGGCTACCTGAAGGCTCGGGAGCTCAGGTGGTGTTTCATCAATCCATCAACTGGAAGGGAAAGGCACTGAAAGAGGGTGGAAAACATCTGATTAGCACGTGGCTCAGAGACTGGTGACACCATTGGAATTTTGGGTTCTTTGATCATGGTGAAGTTTATAAGGCACCTGGTCTTCTGGCGACAAATAAGATAAGTAGGATACACCTGTTCCAGAGGGAGAAAAGGATTCTGGTGCAGGAGTTAGCAGGGTTTATTGACAGGGCTTTAAACTAGATATGAGGAGGGACAGAGAGATAATTTGTCCTGTTAGGAATAAGCTCAAGGGAAGCATGCCAAGGCTTGAAGGATGGTAGACTAGTGAGGGCTCTCCCTCTGCCATTTCATTTGAGAGAAGGGATAGATGTTTAGAAATCATGGAAGCACCTGAGAAAGGTCTGGTGAAAAATGGGGCCCACACTCACAGAAAGGTGTTGGATTCATTAGCTCATCTCAAGTGCATCTATACCAATGCACTCAGTATGAGCAACAAAGAGGGAGAGCTTGAAGCCATGATACAACATGAGAACTATGACATAGTAGCTATCATAGAAACATGGTGGGGTGCCTCACACAACTGGAGTGCTGCAATTGACGGCTACAAGCTCTTTAGGAGGGATAGACAGGGAAGGAGAGGTGGTGGAGTGGCCCTGTATGTTAGACAATGCTATGAGAGCTCAGAAATCGAGTATATAGATGACGGGGTTGAGAGTGTTTGGATTAGGTTAAAGGCCAATAAAGCAGCTCTTGCTGTGGGAGTCTGGTATAGACCCCCCAACCAAAGCGGCGAGGTGGATGAAGCTTTCTATAAACAGTTGGGAGAAATCTCGTGGTCACTTGCCGTTGTTCTTGTGGGGGACTTTAACCTCCCAGTTATCTGCTTAGATCACAGCACAGCAGAGAGGGAACAATCCAGGAGGTTCCTGGAATGTGTGGAGGATGACTTCCTCACACAGCTGGTGAGTGAACCAACCAGGGAAGGTGCCCTCCTGCACCTGCTGCTTGTGAACAGGGAAGAGCTTGTGGGGGAAGTAAAGGTTGGAGGCTGTCTAGGGTGCAGTGATCATGAGACGATTGAGTTTTCAATCCGGGAAAACAAAGAGAGGGGTTAGTAAAACTGCCGCCTTAGACTTCCAGAGGACAAACTTTGACTTGTTCAAAAGACTGATGAACAAAATCCCTTGGGAGGCTGCCTTGAAGGAGATGGGAGTCCAGGAAGGCTGGACATACTTCAAGAGAGAAGTCCTAAAGACACAGGAGCGGGATGTTCCCGTGTGCCAAAAACAAGCAGGTCGGGAAGGAGACCGGCCTGGCTAAACAGGGACCTGTGGCTGGATCTCAAGAACAAAAGGAGAATCTATTGCCCTTGGAAAAGGGGGCAGGTCTCTCATGAAGACTATAAAGATGTAGTGAAGCTATGTGGGGAGAACATTAGGAGAGCCAAGGCACAGCTAGAGCTCAACCTGGCTACAGCTGTTAAGGATAACAAAAAATGTTTCTATAAATTCATTAACAGCAAAAGGAGGATTAGGGAAAATCTCCCTCCTTTACTGGATGCAGAGGGAAACATGGTAACTAAGGCTGAGGAAAAGGCTGAGGTGCTCAACGCCTGCTTTGCCTCAGTCTTTAGCAGTGGAACTGGCTGTTCCCTGGACACCCAGCCTCATGAGCTGGGAGATGGGGAGGGGAAAGCAGACTGAGGTCAGCACAGTTGAAGAGGAGGTGGTCAGAGACCTGCTACAACACTTGGATGCACAAAAGTCTGTGGGACCAGATGGGTTACACCCAAGGGTGCTGAAAGAGTTGGCAGATGTGCTCACCAAGCCGCTGTCCATGATTTATCTGAAGTCATGGCTAACTGGGGAGGTCCCATTGGACTGGAGGGTGGCAAATGTGACACCCATCTACAAGAGAGGCAGAAAGGACGATCCAGGAAACTATAGACCTGTCAGTCTGACCTCAGTGCCAGGGAAGGTCATGGAGCAGGTCATCTTGAGTGCCATTAAAAGTCATATAATGGAGAACCAGGGGACCAGGCCCAGTCAGCATGGGATTATGACAGGCAGGTCCAGCATGATAAACCTGATCTCCTTCTATGACAGGGCAAATTGCTTATTTTATGAGGGAAAGGCTGTAGATGTTGTCTACCTTGACTTTAGTAAGGACTTTGACACCGTTTCCCACAGCATTCTCACAGCAAAACTGGCTGCTTGTGGCTTGGATGGGCACATGCTTTGCTGGGTGAAAAACTGGCTGGATGGCCGGGACCAAAGAGTTGTGGTGAACGGAGTTAAATCCAGTTGGTGGCCGGTCACGAGTGGTGTCCCCCAGGGCTCGGTTTTGGGGCCACTCCTGTTTAACATCTTTATTGACGATCTAGACGAGGGGATCGAGTGCACCCTCAGTCAGTTTGCAGATGACCACAGGTTGGGTGGGAGTGTTGATCTGCTCGAGGGTAGGGAGGCTCTGCAGAGAGACCTGGACAGGCTGGAGCCATGGGCTGAGCCCAACTGGAGGAGTTTCAATAAGGCCAAATGCCGGGGGCTGCCCTTGGGCCACAACAACCCCCAGCAGCGCTACAGGCTTGGGGAAGAGTGGCTGGAGAGCTGCCAGTCAGAGAGGGACCTGGGGGTGTTGATTGACAGCCGGCTGAACAGGAGCCAGCAGTGTGCCCAGGTGGCCAAGAAGGCCAATGGCATCCTGGCTTGTGTCAGCAATAGCGTGGCCAGCAGGGACAGGGAAGGGATCTTACCCCTGTCCTCGGCGCTGGTGAGGCCGCCCCTCGACTCCTGTGTTCAGTTTTGGGCCCCTCACTCCAAAAAGGACATTGAATGACTCGAGCGTGTCCAGAGAAGGGCAACGAAGCTGGTGCAGGGTCTGGAGCACAGGTCGCACGGGGAGCGGCTGAGGGAACTGGGGGTGTTTAGTCTGGAGAAGAGGAGGCTGAGGGGAGACCTCATCGCCCTCTACAGCTACCTGAAAGGAGGTTGCAGAGAGCTGGGGATGAGTCTCTTTAGCCAAGTAACAAGCGATAGGAAAAGAGGTAATGGCCTCAAGTTATGCCAGGGAATGTTTAGAATGGATGTCAGGAAACATTTATTTACAGAACAGGTTGTTAGGTGTTGGAATGAGCTGCCCAGGGAGGTAGGTACCTGGTGGAGTCCCCATCCCTGGAGGTGTTTAAGAGTTGAGTTGACATAGTGCTGAGGGATGTCGTGTAGTTGGGAACTGTCAGTGTTAGGTTAATGGTTGGACTAGATGATCTTCAAGGTCTTTTCCAACCTGGATGATTCTGTGAAAGTATTTTAATCCATTTTCTGTTTGGAACACAATGAAAAAGTGTTTCAATCATAATACTTTTAAATTTAAAATGTTGTAATAAAGAACTTAATACATCATGGACTGTAGATTTTTGTCATGGAAAATACCAAGCTAGGATGGTATCACCACTCTCTCTTTTTTTTTTTTTTTTTTTTAATATATATATATTTGAAGACATTGTTTCTAAAATAATCTTGTTTATTAGAAGTGATCTCAAAGATATATTACCTCTATATAAAAAGTAAAATATCTGTCATAATGTTTTATAAAGCAGAGGTAGGAGGAAAAGTTATGTTAGGAAAGAAGTGAATAAAATTCTGGACTAATAAAACAAACAACAAATTGGCGATAATATCAGCAATTAACAGTTTCACCCCACAGTTACACAGTATTCCAACGGTTGCCAGGGAAATGAGCATGTACTCAAAGTGGTAAGAAGTTATCCTGATCATGACCATATAAAGTCTGCAAAAAGTCGCCTTGTTATTGGTGATCATTAAATTAGATATTTTCTAACTTTTCCCAAATTATACATGAGTACTACCATGTGTAGATGATTTCTATAACAGAAACAATACTTTTTGATAGCCTCCCTAGACTGAAAAAAACAAAGTATTTGCAATCCAAATGAAGAGACACTTTCTAAATACAAAGAAAAGTGAAAATTATTTGTTTCAACTCTTCTGTATGAAAAGGAATTTTAGGAATCTAGATGTGCTGTGTAGCCAAACTGAGATGATTATTCAAAGCAGGTACCTAACCTAATTGCGAGGGATTCAGAACCATCTTCTGAGGGAGTCTTATCTCTTTCTAAGTACTCTGTGTGAAGCATAGGCAACATAACTCCCACACTGAGCTAACTGAAATAAGGTGGTTAGAACTGAACACCCTCTCCATCATTTGGACAAGCACCCCTTTGTTTCTCTTCTTTATAAAGGAACTTCTGGAAAACTGGGAACGTAACAAAAAACCACCCCGTTTTGTTTCTCAGGGATGACTGAAGGAATACTTGGGGGAAAAAAACCCACAAAAGCAGAAAGCAGAGCTTGCTAATAATTTCTGAGTATCTTTTTTTTTTTTATGACCCATATTAATGTTGTCAACAATCAAAGCTTTTCATGTTGATGTCCCAATCAAAATTATCAGAGATATCTTCCTGCTATGTCATAGAACTTGTTGCCAAACTGAGGAGGATGGCTTAATTCCTGATTAGATTAAGAAACTTTCAGTGTAGCAGGAATTTGAATATTGGTGTCTACCAATGTAGAGGGGAACTTTCCCAACTGGTACTTGTTCTGAATCAGCAAAAATTTTTCAGCTCTCTTAATACAGAAAAAAAAACTGTATAGAAAAGCAATGTACTGAAGTGTTGAGTTTGATTCCTTCCATACATTCAGAAAAATGCAAAAATGAAATAATATGAAATAATAAAAATTAAACAATTTAAAATCTGATAATGCTATGAATCACTGTAGATTAAGTTAAGCATGATCAAGTATTACTCTATCTTCAAAGAATCACAGAATGTGGGAAGGGATCTCTGGAGGTCATCTGGAGCATGTTCAGAGGTGAGCAACAAAGATGGTGAAAGACCTTGAGGGCAAGACTTATGAGTGGCGACTAAGGTAATTTGGTTTGTTCAGCTTGGAGGAAAGAAGGGTGAGGGGTGAACTCATTACAGTCTACAACTTTCTCAAGGAGGATAGCAGAGGGGGTGGTGCTCTGGCAACCGGTAATAGAACACAGGGAAATGGAATGAAGCTGCATCAGGGCAAGTTCAGACTGGACTTTAGGAAAACGTTCTTCACTAAGAGTGTGGTCAGTGAAGCAGGCTCCCCAGGAAAGTGGGGAAAGCATCTGGATGATGCTCTTAGTCATATGATTTAGTTTTAGGTAGTCCTGTGAGGAGCAGGGAGTTGAACTCGATGATTCTTATGGGCCGCTTCCAACTTGAGATATATTATGAATCTATGATCTGGTCCAACCCCACTGCTCAAGCAGGGCTGCATGGAACTAGGTGCCCAGGAACATGTCCACATGATTTTTTAATATCCCCAGGGAGGTAGATCCACAACCTCTCCGGGCAGCCTGTGCCAGTGCTTCATCACTCTCTCAGTAAAAAAATGTTTCCTGACGTTCAGATGGAACCTCCTCTGTTTCAGTTTGTGCCCATTGCCTCTGATCCTGTTACTGGGCACCACTGAAAAGATCCTGTCTCCATTCTCTTCACACCCTCAGTGCATCTATTTATATAGACTAATAAGATCTCCCCTGAGCCTTTTCTTCTCTAAGTTAAACAGTCCCAGTTCTCCCAGTCTTTCCTTATAGGAGAGATACTCCAGTCCCTTAATCCTCTTAGTGCCCCTTTGTTGGACTCTCTCCAGTATGTCCGTATCTCTCATGTACTGAGGAGCCCAGAACTGGACAAGTGCTTCAGGTATGACCTCACCAGTGCTGAATAGAGGGGAATGATCTCCTCCCTTGACTAGCTGACAATACTTTGTCTAATACATCCAGTGATACCATTCACCATCTTTGCAGCAAGGGCGCATTGCTGGCTTGTGTTCATCCTGCTGTACACTAGGATCCCTAGGTCTTTTCTTTCAAGCTGCTTTCCACCTGGGTTCCCAGCATATATTGGTACATGGGTTGTTCTTCCTGAGCTGCAGGACTTTGAACTTCCCCCAGCTGAACTTCATGAGGTTAAACTTCAAACATTCTTGCTCTATAAGTGAATATGTAGATTTAAATAGCAGAGAAAACAAACACTTTCAAATGCTGCCTAAAGAACAATGTCAAGAGGTGAAAAATTAACTCACTATGCTTCAAGGGTTAATCAGGCCTGGTAGCATGAGTACTCAATGTTAATAAAATGAATGGCAATGAAAGTCAGTCTAGGCCAAAGTATCAATCCTTGTGAAGAAGCACAGTTCCATGCTTAGAGAGACTAAACTGAAAGACAGTTACAGACGTCAAAGATAGATATAGAAGATTACAACTAGTTTAGTTTAGATCTCTTTGGTTGCCATTACTAGTAAAAAATGACACCAATAGATGGATGTGTGGTTAAATATCAGGGCAATATTTAGCTTAATAAACCTAAGTAATAATCATAACCATGAATAAACTGAGCACCACAGAGTATAGTCTCACCAAAATTCTAATGATTTGAGGACAGCAAAAACATTGTCGACTTTGACCAAACTGACCTCCTAAATACATGTTTTGTCTTTATACTTACAAATTAGCCAAGTACTCTATGTCATTTTATTGGGTTTATATGACAAAATTTTGTTAGTGAGAGGGGCTGCAGGGGAGGCCTCTGTGAGAAGAGACCAGGGGCTTCCCTGTTCCAGCTGACTTGAAAAAGGACCCACCACTGGCCAAAGCTGATCCAATCAGTGACGCTGGTGGTGCCTCTGTGATACTATATTTAAGGAAGGGTAAAAAACCACTGCGGAAGCTGTGAGAGAGGGGAGCAAGAATAACATGAGAAACCACCCTGCAGACACAAAAGTCAGAGAAGAAGGAGGGTGGGGAGATGTCCAGGTGACAGAGTACCTGTGGAGAAGACCATGGTGGGGCAGGTTGCTCACCTAGAGCCTGTAGAGGACCATGGTAGAGCAGATATATACACTGTGGTCTATGGTGTCCCATGCCACAGCAGGTGGATATGCCCCAAAGGAAGCTGCAGCTCATGGAAAGCCCAGGCAGGAACAGGCTCCTGGCAGGAGCTGTGGCCCATGGGGTACTCACGCTGGTTGTTCCTGAAAGACTGTGAAAAAGAGTCACACTGGAGAAGTTCATGAAGAACTGCAGGCCCATGGGAATGGCTCATGTTAGAGAAGCTCATGTCCAATCTAAAACATATAAATAGTTCTAAAGCAAAAAAAGATTATATTCTGTACTAAGTTCAAAGTTAAAATACAAATATTTTTTGATGTATCTACAGCTATTAAATTCAATTAAAGAAAGAGATCTCAGCTCGTATTCCACCGGCAGTGTCAGTTACGAAGTACTTCCAAAGGATGTGTATGTGCAAAAAGGAAAAGGAACTTGAGCTTAACTTCCCTTTCTCCTCTTTATTTTTAAGTTGTAATATGAATTTAAACATTTATGGTGAAATGGGATTAAAAGCAAATTTCCCACAGACTTCAAAAGAATCATTCCCCTTACTTTATGTTATAAGTAGTAAATCTACTTCAAGAATCACTAAAAAAGAATAAACAACTCTGCTCCTCCTGTAAAATATTAAAAGAGCTTTTTTCAAATGTTCAATGATTTATGAGGAAATTCATGGTATCTGGCGTCCTACAGAGAACACTTCATTGGAAAACAAAAAAACACCAATTCCACCACTACTGCTTATGTTGAAACTACTAAAAATATCATCCTTAAAATGAAACCGATCAGACTATTTATTCTGTTTATGAACCTGTGTTCTTATAATATGTGTTTAAAAAGGAACATGTTGCAGCTATGGTGGCAGAAATACAAGCAAATTTTAATTCAGAAATGGCATCGCAGAAGTCTCAGAGTAATTTTTACTCACAGAAAGTAAGGCTGATGTCTTGAAAGTGATTGTCCAGTAGAAGCTGCACACTGCATAAGTGTAACAACACTTAGTGAAATATGTCATGTGACTAATGCTGCCCAAAAGAATTTTGTTTCCTGTTTTTTCTTATTCAGTCATAATAATTTCATACAAACTGCTGAAGCACTTGAAAAGGAGTTTAAGCCATTTAAGACAAAAGACATACAGTTTTTAACACTAGGCTGATTCATGTTTTCTGTTTATTAAGAAAAAAAAGAATTTATAAAGAAATAAAACTTTCCAGTGTCTGTAAGCTAATTTTAAAATAGTGTTAACTTTTAAAATATTTGATATACAAATGCAGTAAGTTTAAAGATAGTGTAATAAAACCAGACTTATCAAAGCTTTATTACATTGTCCCTTTTCCACTCCTCAGACATGGAGAGAGGAGTGTAATGAGAGAGTTAATCAGAAAGCAAACAGATTCAGTTATTTGCTCCAAACTTCGCAACCATGGAATCTCATTGCTGAGAAATTAATTTGTACATCCTTAGCTGTAAATAAACTTTTTAAGTACTGCTGGCACTCAAAAGCCAGTCCTACTGTTCTGATTCCAAACTACTTCCATATGATTTCTGGAGCTGGCATCAGATCTGTGAAGTTTAATTTTATCAATTGATCTGGCTTAACAAATTTTATGCATGTTCAAAATATCTCTTGATTTCCGTCTTCCTTTCTAATAAGAATATTAAAAATTTCCTCTAATAGACATACGTGACAGTAGTGAATCCTTGCTTCCTATTTAACATTGCACTCCTTAAGAAAGTTAAATTTCAATTTGGTTTAATACACTTTACTGCAGTTTTGATTCAGTTCATCTGGGCTCTGAGATGTAATCTGTGTCTCAGATAAGATACGGATTTTTGAAAAAACCTTAAGAGCTTTCTAAGAGAAGATTTCTGGGGTTCAGTTTGCATAGAGCAGCAATAAAGTTTTTTGTTTTTTTTACAGTGGCATATAGTTAAAGATCAGTTAAATGAGTCAGTAATTTACCAATATGTTATAGAATAGTTATACATACAACAATTCAGAATATTTTTACAAAGTAAACTTCAAAATAAGAAACGTTAACTACACTGCAATAGAAAATAAATGTTAGCTCAGAGACAGTCACAGAATAAGTAGTCACTAAATGGTGTATTTTAAAGACAACTGCATGGCTGTAAGTCATACAAAAAGATGGTATTGAGTGGAGATATATGTACATTATTAAACATAATTCTGGCATTCACACTAGCCCATTAGATTTATATACTTCTTTTTCTAGATCTAAGTTCAGAAGAGTCCGCAAGTATAACTTTTGTGCTTTGGTTTTGCTATCTGTCTTCAACATATCCATAGCCTGTCAGATAGTGATGTGCATTGCACTGTGTTTTTTGCATTAATATCGATAGCAGTTAATAATAAATGAGTTCAGGCAGACATTTTCTTCAGTTTTCACCTTAGGCCCAGACTTCCCAATTTACTGCCAAGTTTCAGGAGGTTCACTAAAAAAACCCCATCACTCTGCTCTCAGATGCTGAATACAGTAATCCTTATTTAGGCAGATATATAGAATAAAATGTCCAACAATGGCCTCCAATACTCAGCTTTTACTTACTGGAATAATGATTTATGCACACCTGACAATACAATATACAAACACTGGGTATGTGAAGAATTCTTCAGAGAATTCTTAAACTGACATAGTTTGCACAACATATTTTTCTCTAGACAAATCCTGACTTTCAGATCAAAGGGAAGGGAGAAAATTCTTTTAAGCTGCCTTTATTGCCATGCCAAAACCCTGGTCTCCAAGGCATTGTATAAAGCTGAACTAGTCAATTTGTAATTAAATCTTATAGGATACAGCAGTGATACTTCTTATAGAAAAGGCCAGCAGTTATGGCCAGCAATCTTACTTGCAACTAACAGGGTAATACAAAAGTCACAGTTCACAGAAGCTTTATGTCTGTTATTTTATGTTAGGATAATGCTGTACAAACCAATTAGCTGGTATAATAGTGTCACTGTGTATTTAATGAAAAACCTGAATCTGGCAAAATGTCTCTGCCTTTCTCATATTTATAATGTTCTGTGCATTACTGGAACAGTAGATTTACATTTGAAGGGTCAGTCTTGTGGGGTGCTAAGCAATAAATCTTGTAAACCACTTAGCCTATATATAATTAATATAGGATGGTGTAACTCCTATTCCACAAATAAGATTTTTCTTACAGTTACCAACATTGGCCACAGTTCCAGAAAAATCAAAACTGTATATAAGCTATTAAAATTAAAGAAAAAAAATTGTAGCGGCATAACAGCTTCAGTTAATGTATCTATTAAGGCGAATGGGAGGAGAGACTGCTACGTTTCTGACAGACTGCCGAATTACCTCAACAATGCATTGACCATAGCATGAGGGTTTTTCACATCCATGAGTGCTCATAAGTGTGGCCTTTTGCTTTTGCCTCTTTGAAACAAAAAAGGTTCAGAAATATCACAGAAAAAGGAGGGAAAATAGTAAAAGAGAAGATTGAAGGACTAATGAAAGATTTGAAGGGGGATAAATTTACTACCTTAAGCACAAAGTTCTGATTTCCAGAAAACCTCTTTCATTAGATTCTTGTAGATTTCCAGGTAACAGAGATCTATATAAAGTTTTACAGAGAAGTGATGAATGGTTGTAAAGCAGACCTAGCATTTAAATCAGGGAGTAAGTATGCCACTGAATTCTCAGAAAGCCCCAGATTCTTGCAAGTTCTACTAAGATGAAATTATAATATTCAGTTATATTTTTACAAGATTATAAAAAACCAAAACTTGTAGGAAACATTTATATGGAAAATTTTTATTCTGTCACAACATGACTTTTCTAAGAAAATGCAAAGATCTTCATATTGTTGCATCCCTGTAAGTAACCTCAGTATGTGGAAGTATGAATGAAAAAAAATGTTTCGTCACAGATCCTGACTACTAATTCCTGTCTTTCTAATCAGTGTGGAGGACATTATCAGTCTAAATCTGCAAATAAACCTTATTTGGATATTCAGATTGCCTCTCATTTCTCTTGACAAGGGATTTACTTTAGGCTTTTATCAAAGTTTCAATGTATTTACATGACAATTTCTAGTTATATTCTGATATGATTCAATACTGTTTTAACTGGCTGACAATTTCAGTTTCACATTTAAGGAAAACAATATTTTTTTTATATGTTTACAAAAGATAGCCAGGTATATTAGAGAATATTAAAGAAGCTTTAAGGCAGGATATATATAGGCTTGTCACCAGAGGCCAACGAAACAAGAGCACTTCAGAAAAGAAAGAATTAATGTAGTTTTTAAACATGGAACTGGGAAGGAGCAATTTACTTCATTCAGCAGGAGGTTTATATGTTCATCTCTTTCTTTTCTTTAAGGAAAAATGAAAATATCAGGCTTAAAGAAATGAACAAAATGGAAATATTGCTGTGCAATTACCAGACAGCCCATCTTCTTTCTGATGGTTTATGGACCACAGGAAGAAAATGCAAATCAATCAGTGAAGGATGAATTAATATAACTAGGACTCAAAAGTGTAGTTTCCTAGACTACTACTGATGTTCTAAAGAGTTAAGAAAATCATGCACATTTTTTTCCTTAAGTAGTAATATAGTTACAATAGATTCACTGTCCTTGTCTTGTGCCTAATTTTATTTTTTTTCCCTGCATTACCTAGAAATGAACACAGCTGGGATAAGAAAATTTAACTAATAATATATAAAAAAATTGAATGAATGACACAAGCATTGAAAGAATATCTATGGTATTTAGGTGACACTTCCCAGATTAAAAATGTACATAAATATGTTAACTAAAAATGCTTTAATCTAAAGAGGAAAAATATTGTATGAATTACTGGTTACAGATTGGTTTTTTAGCATTCAGTAAGTTTAACATCTTTACCATTGCATGCTCAAAAGTCAACTGACACAGAATATTTTACATTTATAAAGGAGAAAAATGCGGGGTTTTCCTGTGATGCCATTTCTTGTTCAGTATTTGAAACTCATGGTTGACTTGCAATGTTTAACTAGACATAAGTTTAAGTTTTGTGTTCTTGAAATAGAAGAATTATGAATTTTAAGAATTTAAGAATAATTTTAAGAAGAATTATGTCTCTATAAATGCTTTAAAATGTATTTACTGTATTTGTCACCACTGCTAATTAGATATACGCACAAGGTTGAAGTTCATTAATTTACCGATTAGAATGTGTGTAGGATTTTTCATTTAAATACTGTGAATTCTATGTGATTGATCTAATAAGCTGTCTTTTATAAAGTAAGTAGCTTAGTAATTACTAATATAATAAAAATATCATTTAGCAGTGGAAATGAGGGGAAGGAGAGATGGGAATAATTCTTAATCCATACAGTGTAAAGTTTTCTATTTGGTCTACAATAAACTGTTCTTGTAAAGGGGAAAGAAAGTAATTGCATTTGGTTTATGCTTCATCCCAGTATAGAATATTCACTTTTCAACTGACAATAATGAATTGATTTCTCACATATTTTGCAGCTATAAAGATTGTGAATAAAAATTTTTAATATACCAGAGCTATTGCTTTTATGTTACAGTTTACATGTCCTTTATTGCATTAATTCAATATCACAAGTTGGGAAATGGAAGAAAAATGTATCAAAACATCTTTCTAATACCCATACTAGGGGAAAGTTGCAAAAAAAATATAGTTCAAGTTAATGTGCCCTTTATCTACTGAAAACATGCTGATAGACTTTTAGAAAAAATGCATTATTTTAAAATTGCAACATTATTTACTTTCAGGATTAGGAATTCAGGAAAATTTTAGGACAGTTTTAGGCTTGAATAAATTTCCACAAAAATAAGCCTGAGATTTATCTCTGTTGTCCAACAGCACCCTTCTCTGAACTCCAGAGAGTACCTAGTGACAAAACAAGAAATTTAATCTATGTGTAATATATAGTAAGTATGACAAAAATCTTTACTAACAGAAATTGAAGGACTCATTATGAATCTTGACAGAATAATCAATAACCATTCATTTCGTCTGATGGAAACTACACATATACTCTTCACAGAATGATAGTTTATCTACATTAAATAATAATAATCTTCTCCAGAAAAATAAAAAAAAAGTTCTAGCCTAAAATCTCTAATTAGATAGAGATTTGACCTGCCAAGATCTTGATAGAAACAGCCTTTATGAATCAAGCATGTTCCATCCAGTAGCATGGTTCTGATGACCCCTGAATGTGACCTGCTCCCAGTGGAAAGCAATTTAATGCTCTACTGCACACAGAACAGTATATATGAATACAGAAAACCCAGATAAATTACTGACAGGTACATCTGAATAGGACTGCTTCTTAGCCACTTATCTGTAGCCAGGAAGGCTTGTTTTACCTCAGTTTAAAAGATAAAGACACATGGCAGGCTGCCTCTCCAAGCTCTCATTAGGCAAACAGCCTCCATTGTCCATTAGTGAAAAAGTCTTCCTATTATTTAAGGAAATGTGACAGCAATGGAGGTGAAGTGAAAACTATCTGATGGCAGGAAATTCATCAGCGCATTATAAAGCTTTTTACCTTCTACAACTTTCACCAGCCTCTTTCTCTTTCCACTTTTTTCATCTGACAGCTCAAATGCCCCAGAGTTGTAGCCATGGCAAAGGTCAAGAACATAACAGCAGGGCTATAAAATGAGGCTGTTTCAGGGGGAGAAGCTGCCAAACACAAAGAAGTTTACTGACCACTAGACAGAGATGAGAGCCCACATCTCAGCAAATTTATCTTAATAGCTGCCACTACTTCTGAAAAAAAACATTAAGAACCTTAAGAAAAGATTTAGAAGTTTTACATTCTATCTGAAACCCAAGAAAACTAAGAAATATTAAAATATCTGTTATAATATGCATATTAGAAAGTTTTATTTATCTTGGGAACCATTGTAAATATGCAAAACTAATAAGTAGCGTCTCTTTTAAAAATATCCATGTCAATCACAAACTATTAATTTAAAATATTCATAAAATAATATATGGCTTATATGAGGTTCTCCTAGTGTACATACGAATGAGTGTTTTACTAAAGACTAAATCACTTCAGTATGATGTTCAATTAAAAATAAACAGAAAATACAATGTCTTCATGCTTCCTTTAATAAAGACAAGGTGTGCAATACTATAAATGTCAAGATGTGAAAGCCCAGAGTTTTGCTTATATTAATTTAATCCTGGAAATTTATGGATTTAATTTTTCACAATCAGTGGTAGCAATAAGGTGAACTTGAATTACCTTTCACAATGTTCAATGGTAGTCTTATCAGGTCAAAGAATAGGTTGGGTGTCTGATTAGAAAATCCAAATTGCAAATTCCTGCTAAAACAAAGAAGACAAGATTTTAGCTTCTTATTCTGCCAAAACGTTAATCATTACACATATGCATATTTAGTATGTGCAAGAAATAAAATGATTAAAAAAACTGTGAGAACTTCTGCATACGTGTCCATTCGGATATAATTTTGACAACTGACAACAGACTGTCGTCAACATCCGGTTATTATTATGACGCACACATCATTAAAAAAAAAACTCTAAAGCAAGTCACCCATTAAACATTGTTAGGCTCAAATACCAATGATTTTTAAATAGATATATAGCCCCATTATGATACATTTTGCATTCTCCAGATTGTATATTAACATATATGAATCAAGCGAGAATAATTGTGGTGGATTGACCTTGATGGGATAAATAGCTTTTAATTTTAAACTGTTTCTATATGACTAATTTTTCCCATGCAGATACCAATGCAATATGTTCCTGGATGAGACGAATAACATCATGTTTAGAAACTTGGGATTATTTTTTCTTATTTTCACTTTCAGATTTTATACATGTATTCAAGACTGAGTCAGATGTTTAAAGTGGTAAACTTGCATGAAAAATGATGTATGTTCTATTTTGAACATACACCTGTGTTTTTCTGTATTGTTATGACTGACAGTTAAGGACAGTCTCTAAAGAAGTATATGTCATCATTCTATTTTTATCTATTTCACATTAAGAACATAATAATAATAGTAAATAATGCATAATGATTTCTTTCATAATTTGAAATACTGCTTTAAATTCTTTCAGGCAAAATAACTAATTTTGCAGAGAGAAACTGAATTCATTTGTCTCAAGATTAATACAGTAGAAATGAATGCATGTTAATTATCTGCCAAACTGTTTATAACTTGTTACTTGAATTTTATATGTATATACTTCAACTTCTATACAATACAAATGAAACTTTTGGAAAAGCCAAAAAGGATAAGAAATAATTTAATCAGAACGACTATTACTGTTCGTGATTGCTGAAATAATGCTTATCAACAAATGAGGTGCCTTAGACTCTACAATCACTGATAGCACTATGCAGATTGATTAGGCCTATCTAGTTCCAAAACTCCTTTTTGCAAATGCACATTGCTTTCAGTGCCTTTATCTCAGCTGCAATATCTTAGGAGATATTTTTTTCTTTTCTTTTTATGTAGAACTGATCCTTTTTAAGAAATATACTTGAATAAAACAATTTTGTAATGTATCCCTAAAAGATCTTAGAAATGTACTGGAGACATTTCGGTATTCTAAAACTAAAGTATTCATCATGAAACTTATTTACCCTTGAGTGTCATGAATGTGTTTTAACAATGTACATTTTATGTTAAGAATAGACTATAAAGTGTTTAAAGAAAGGTAGATTATATATATATATATTTGTTTGTGCTTGTACATATACATATATATACAGATACTTATATATCCCTCCAAATTTTTCACATAACACGCCTTCTTCCATTATACAGACAAGATCCATTGTACAATGTCAAGAAATAGTTTGGGAGCATTCCACACTAATAAAGTAGGAGATTTTCCTGCAGAAATTATTTATTATATGCATACCTGTATCAATGTCTATATTTCTATTTTCCTATCTCTCTATATTTATATATATATATATTAATTCATAGGTATGTATATGATTAATTTCAACAGGATGTGGAAGAAGAGAGGGAATACTACTCCTCTCTTTTTCCTGTCATCATTAACATGGCTATGTATGGCATGCTGCTTCCTCATCTGCAGAATATGCACATTTACCCCAGTCATTACAAGTACTATTATATGCTTTGGAGATGTCTAATGCTAATCTCTTTGGGCCCCACTACTTGCTAATATAGATTAGGCTAATATGTCCTAATTGCTCTTTAATGTGACCAATGGAGAATAAATAACATGTATTATCACTGCCAGATAACTTTACTGACACTTCCCCTTAAATCTTGGGTCATCAGCAGATAAGAAAACAGCAGACGACACCTTTTTCAAAGGTAGTCAGAAAAATGGGAACTATATAAATCAAAGAACTAAGAAGCCAGCAAGGTTTGTACTTAGAAAGAGAACGTGATGATAAAGAGCAGGTGGCAGTGAGGAGAGCTGCCATGGGATCTGGTTCCACCATCATGCTCAGTGAAGGTGTGTAGGAAAAAGAAACAAAGTATCTATACAAAGAAAGCAGTGAGACTAACATATTGAGTGGACTTCAGAAGAAAAGGGAAATAAAGAGTACTAGCAGCATAAGTAAAGACATTTACCGGAATGAAAACAGTTTCAAAGAATGTAAGTCTTGATAAGTGATATGGTGAAGTGTCGTATAATCATCTAAGGTTACGGTAAAAGCTATGTGTAGAGTAACCAGTTCTAACCAGAGATAAATATAAAAGACATAACATACGAAATAGAAAGAATGTGCATCTCTAGAATAATTAGAAAAAAATTTGTATTAATCAAAATCAATGAAGGAAAGAAATTCTACTTTTTGCCAAAGGAGATTTCACACAGAGAATTTCTTATAACACTTAACAGCAAGTTAATAAACTGTAAAAATACTAAAAAAAAAAAAGAATGCATAATATAGTACAAATGATAGTCTACTAATATTGGCCATAAAAACCCAGCTATAAAATCAGTTAAAACATTTAAAATGTAATTATAAATATTAATGAGAGCTTTTTTTTTAATTGCCAATAACTTGACACTTTTCACACTTAGTACTATTATTTAGCTTATTTGTGGCTCAATGCAGATCAATTAATGCCTTTGAATAGGTGATGTACAGCTTTAGCTAATACTCCATGACAAACATTTTCCTAGGCTGCAGCACACAGAAAAGAGATGTGCAACTGTGCTCATTGGCTGAAAAATCAACTTCTCAATTAACTGGTTCAAGAATCAATGCACAACTGATTTATAGCAAGACTCTCAGCTTCACTATAGACCTTGATAGGTAAAGATGAAATAAATGCTTAGAAACATGAATTGGAACTTTTCCAATTAAATTCAGTGTGCTTATGACACATAGTTTACAGTGAAGAAAGCCCTTACTAGAAGAATTCTCAGCAGCAGTGTCATAGCTGCATCGGTCTTGCAGCAGACTAAGTTCTCTCCATTCAAATGTCTATGAAAGGAGGGTCCTCAGCTCATTTAATTCTCAAGCTTACCCCCAGCTAAAAGTAAAAAATTTAGTTACTGCCAAAGGTCATAATAAAAACATAAGACACTCATCTAGCCTTTTAATAATAGACTTACATTTCCTAATAGATGTGTAAGTCACCCTTTCCCATTATCACTGCCTGCTGTGAGTTTTTCTTGTGACCAGAAGCCACACTTATACCTGGCACATCCAACTTCAGCTACTCAGCATATCAGAGGTATTCAGTGTGCTTCAGTGCATACCGTAGCCTAACACTGAACAACTAGACATAATGCTTTAAAAACAGATATCTTAGAAGACTGGAGGTGGAAAATATAAATAAGCACATTTTTGAATTTCATGTATATCACCAGTTCATTAAAAATACTCAGACTGTGTATTATAGGCACTTAGAGATCCATGTTACAATGATTACATAAATTATATCCTATATAGTTTTATGGTCCAATACTTATCTGATGTGTTGACCTTAGATGTCTGCCAGATGACCACCTACCTGCTCTCTCACTCCCCTTCCTTAACAAAATGGAGGGAAAAAATAAGATGGAAAAGTTCATGAGTCAAAGTAAAGATAGGGAGGTCACTCATCCATTACCATCATGAGCAAAACATACTCAGCTGGGGAAAATTAATTTCATGTATTGTCAATTAAAAATAGACTATGATGGTGAGAAACAAAGGCAAAAGAAAAAATACCTTCCCCTCCCCCCCCCTTCTATTTTTTCCCAGGCTCAATTTCACTCCCTCATTCCCAACCCCTCTACCCACTCCACACATCCAATCGGTGCTGGAGGGAAGGAGAAAAGGGGATCAGTCCACAATAGCTCCTCTCTGCTGCTCTGTCCTCCTCATGCCTTTCCTCTGCTCTGGCATGGAGTCCTCCATGGGCTGCAGTGTGGATATATACTCCACCATGGCTGTCTCCCACAGGCTGCAGGGGAATCTCAGCTCTGGTGCCTGGAGCACATCCTCTCCTTCCTTCTCTCAGATTGGTGTTCACAGGGCTGTTTCTCACACTTTTTTCCCCCACTCCACTCTCTGTGGCATTTTGTCCTTTCTTAAATGTATTTTTCCAGAGCCACCACCATCTTGTCTGAGGGGTGCAGTTGTGCCCTGCGGCAGGTCAGTTGGAGCCATCTGGAACCGTCTGTGTCCGGTATGGGGCAGCCCTGGCTGCTCCACAGAATCACAGAATTGTCTAGGTTAGAAAGGACCTTGAAGATCATCCAGTCCAAACATCAACCCAACATTAACAGTTCCCAACTATACGATATTCCTCAGCGCTATGCCAACATGACTCTTAAACACCTCCAGGGATGGAGACTCCACCACTGCCCTGGGCAGCCCATTCCAACGCCTAACAGCGCCTGTTCTGTAAAGAAATGCTTCCTAATATCCAGCCTAAACCTTCCCTGGGGCAACTTCAGGCTATTAGCTCTTGTCCTGTCTCTTGTTACGTGGTTAGAGGCTCATCCCCAGCTCTCTGCACCCTCCTTTCAGGGAGCTGTAGAGGGCGATGAGGTCTCCCCTCAGCCTCCTCTTCTCCAGACTAAACACCCCCAGTTCCCTCAGCCGCTCCCCGTACAACCTGTGCTCCAGACCCTGCACCAGCTCCGTTGCCCTTCTCTGGACACGCTCGAGTCATTCAATGTCCTTTTTGGAGTGAGGGGCCCAAAACTGAACACAGGAATCGAGGTGCGGCCTCACCAGTGCTGAAGACAGGGGTAAGATCCCTTCCCTGTCCCTGCTGGCCACGCTATTGCTGACACAAGCCAGGATGCCATTGGCCTTCTTGGCCACCCAGACACACTGCTGGCTCCTGTTCAGCCGGCTGTCAATCAACACCCCCAGGTCCCTCTCTGACTGGCAGCTCTCCAGCCACTCCTCCCCAAGCCTGTAGCGCTGCTGGGGGTTGTTGTGGCCCAAGGGCAGCCCCCAGCATTTGGCCTTATTGAAACTCCTCCAGTTGGGCTCAGCCCATGGCTCCAGCCTGTCCAGGTCTCTCTGCAGAGCCTCCCTGCCCTCAAGCAGATCAACACTCCCACCCAACTTGGTGTCATCTGCAAACTGACTGAGGGTGCACTCGATCCCCTTGTCTAGATCATCAATAAAGATGTTAAACAGGAGTGGCCCCAAAACCGAGCCCTGGGGGACACCACTCGTGACCGGCTGCCAACTGGATTTAACTCCGTTCACCACAACTCTTTGGTCCCGGCCATCCAGCCAGTTTTTTACCCAGCAAAGTGTGTGCCCATCTAAGCCACAAGCAGCCAGTTTTGCCATGAGAATGCTGTGGGAAACAGTGTCAAAGGCCTTAATAAAGTCAAGGTAAACAACATCCACAGCTTTTCCCTCATCCAATAAGCAAGTTGCCCTGTTGTAGAAGGAGATCAGGTTTGTCAGCAGGACTTGCCTGTCATAAACCCATGCTGACTGGGCCTGGTTGTCCCACATGTATTGTGCAATCATACTCAGGATGAGCTGCTCCATGACCTTCCCAGGCACCAACATCAAACTGACAGGCCTGTAATTTCCGGATCATTCTTCCGAACTTTCTTATATATGGGTGTCACATTGGCCAATTTCCAATCTGTCAGGACCTCCCCGGTCAGCCAGGACTGCTGGTAAATGATGGAAAGCAGCTTGGCAAGCACCCCAGCCAGCTCCTTCAGCACCTTTAGGTGTATCCCATCAGGTCCCATAGACTTGTGTATGTCTGTGTGATGCAGCAGGTCACTGATTATCTCCTCCTAGAATTCAGTGGGGTTATTCTCCCAGTCTCTGTCTTCTGGCTGAGGAGGCTGGATTCCCTCAGTACAACTGGTCTTGTTACTAAAGACTGAGGCAAAGAAGGCATTAAGCACCTCAGCCTTCTCCTCATCACTTGTTACCATGTTTCCTCCTGCATCTAGCAGGGAAAGGCGACTCTCCCTGGTCTTTCTTTTGCTCTTGACATACTTATAGAAACATTTCTTGTTATCCTTGATTGCTGAAGCCAGATCAGTTTCCAGCTGGGCTTTTGTGAGAGACGAGAAACCAGGCCTGTGAGAAACTAAGACAAACAACCTGGGAAAGCAAAAGTTGAGGCTGATTGAAGAAATGCCTCAAACACTCACAAGACAAAACTCTGAGTCACAGGGTACATGCTGTGGAGGCCGAAGCTGATAACGCTGCCCGATGTAGCTGGGGGAGAGAGCCCTGTGGAGACAGGACGGCTCTGCCCTGGGGCACCTGGGCAAATTTCAAGGGCCATGTGTCCGGTGAATGAACTTTGCTTCATTATCCACAAAATGCATATTAAAGTTGACACCCCTCAATATGCTAACGAGGGCTGTCATGATCATGCTAATGACATTATCCCATGAAACACCTTACCCCTCCCTGTACATGGGATACGTAGGTCTGTGGGTCGACCTAGGGGACGGACCCAAGGAAAATGGGTATAAATCAAAGGGGGGAAGAAAGGGCTCGCTCTCTCTCTGCCCCTCTTCCTCCCCCCCCCCCCGACCGTCTGGAGAAAAGCAGTGAAGCAGTGAAGCGAAGAAGACGAATGCCAGCGAAGAAGATGGCTGCCTTCTGGAACCCTCGCCGGCGGGATCAGTGCAGGAACCCAGACCGGTGATCTGTATTCCCCCATTCCCTCTATCTCCCTCTTTTCCTTTTTCTATTAAGAAATGCAAAGCATATTATATTGCTCACCACAACTTGCTCTGTACATAGTCAATTATCATGTGTTCAGTTAATGCATTGTAGGTAGTTAATAAATGCTTGAACTTGGAGACTTGTTGTCCTCTCCAATTGGGGATTTGCGAATCTGAGTCACTTGTCCCCCTCGTCAGAGCGGGACGTGACAGCTTTAGACCTCCTGATTTCTGCCCTGCATAGCCTCACAGACTCTTTGTAACCACTGTGAGTGGCTAGCCCCTTCTTCCAAAGGCTGTAAACTCTCCTTTTCTCCCTGAGTTGCAGCCAAAGTTCCCTGTTCAACCAGGGCAGTCTTCTCTGTCACCGGCTTCTCTGAGAGCACCTGGGGACAGCCTGTTCCTGTGCCATTAAGACTTCCTTTTAAAGAGTGCCCAGCCTTCCGGGGCCCCTATACCCTTCAGAACCGTCTCCCAAGGGATCCTGTCAAACAGGTGCCCAAACAAGTCAGTCAGCCCTTTGGAAGTCCAGGATGTCAGTTCTGCTGCCCCCTCTCCTGGCCTTCTAAGAATAGAGAACTCTATTATTTCATGATCGCTGTGCCCTAGTCAGCCTCCAGCTGCCACATCACCCACCAGTCCTTCTCTGTTCACAAAGAGGAGATCCAGCAGGGCACCCTCTCTGGTCGGTTCACTCACCAGCTGTGTCAGGAAGTTATGTGCCACACATTCCAGGAATCTCAGGGACTGGTCCCGCTCTGCTGTGTTGTATTTCCAGCAGATGTCTGGGAAGTTACAGTCTCCCACAAGAACAAGGGCAAGTGATTGTGAGATTTCTCCTAAGTGGCTATAGAATATTTCATCCACCTCTCTGTCCTGGCTGGGTACCCTATAGTGGACTCCTACTACAACATCTGCCCTGTTGGCCTTTCCCCTGATTCTAACACAAAGACACTCCACCCTGTCTTCACTACACTTATACTCAAAGCAATCATAACAGTCCCTGACATACAGCACAACCCCACCACATCTCCTTCCTTGTCTTTCCCTCCTAAATAGTTTGTAGCCATCAACTGGCTCCAACTTATAATAAAGCCTGTTCAGTCATGTAAACCTTCCCTCAAAATATTGTCTCTTATTTAACTCATAGCACCACATATAGATCTAAAGAACTTTAGTCTATCAGAAAATTTGGACTGTTCTCCTTACTGCATAAATAACTTTTCTCTGCTTTTTATAATTTATCTCTGACTTATAAACCAACTTCCTGTTCCTCCTTTAGAGCTGCTCTTCTGATTTCACATACTTGAGGAATTGAAATAGCAGCATACAGGATATAAGTAGGTAATAATAATCATTATGTGACCTTAGACATTAGTAACAGGTATGGTGTCTCTTATCTGAGGGTGCCAGAAGTATCTTGTTTTTAATTATTTCCAAACTAGAAAAACATTTTCAAACAAAAATGCTGAAGTCACTGTAAAAATAATTCTAGCTTCAAAAGCATATTGTCTACTTTAAAGTCAAAATTTCATTGAATTTGCACAGAATTCTCCCTCCACATTATCCACAACTCCATATTCAACCCAGTTTTCCTTATTACCAACCTGGTTTCAACCAGCTTCAGTTAATTGTTCATGGTTAACTCCTGCATGAATGTAAGGAGAACTGGACTCTTCACATCTCGAAGACAATGCTTTCTGATATCTTACATTAGTGCTACTATTACTTATCTTTTTCAATATATTCACCCAAAGTAATATAAAAAAAATGACAAACAAAACACCTTCAAACCTCACTTTCAGTCCCAGTGAAGGGAAACCATTCCTAAAACTGCAGAATTGTAAAGCAGAGAATGTACAACTTAAGTTCCTACTTGAGCACTATGCAGTAGAGAAGCATTTCTAATTTGTATAGCAGTGTTATTACAAGGGAAGAAAGTGATTTTTTTCAATGAAAAAAAAAGCATAGTCAGTAATATTTACAATATGCTTTTGTGATTAATACTGGAAACATGACTAATTGAAATATATATACAATAGAAAATGATTAATGCAAACTTAAAAGTTGTGGAACACTATTTAGATCAAAATTAAGACTTGAAGAATAAATCATCATTAAAGTGACAACTAAAGATATAGTGAGGTAATTCTTCAGGTTATAAAAAGTGATTTTAACATGTCTGATAGGATGAAATACCGTAAGCCTCAGAATTATATAAAAAAATAATTTTTTTGGTGACACTTTGACCTTATTTGAAGAATATTCAGTACAATTGGTGGAATAAATTAAAGATGACAGAACCATAAAATACATAGCTTCTAGCAATTTGTTAGAGAAACTGAAATACTTTATAATTGTCAAATCTAACTATTTTTTGGGCAACAGCATCAATCAAAGATTCAGTCTGATATTTTTGTTATCACAGTTATTTTCCATTTTCTGCTATTAAAAATTAATTCCAGATTAGGGTTGTATGAAATATATAACAATTTATAAACCAAGATGAAATATAACTTTCATGAATTTAAGGTATTGCAAGAAGTGACACATCCCTCTGCTTAACAGAACTGCATTTTATAATAAAGAAGAACTTTAGCTTTCCTTTAAAAATAAAAACATGATTTTATAAATGAAAAACATAAATAAAAATTGAAAACAAACCAAACAAAAGTTCCAAAATATATTTCTAGGATTGAAAGGAAGGAAATTATACTCTGTGTAGGTGAAAAGGATTAAAAAAGATGTTCAGTAAGAAGAACTTTATCTGGGGAAAAAAGTCAATGGGCTGGATTTTTTTTTTTCAGGGATCTATATGAGGAGGTCTATATGAGAACATTATGTTAACTTTGATAGTTGAATATTAACATGCATGAGCTAATAATCCATGGATGCATGTCACTGCTATCATCAGTGATAGGTAGACATGCTTGTTATGTTACATACTATAAGATACAATCTGCAAGAGGGTGTTAACTCATGAAATTGTTTATAATATGAAATAAGTGGCTGCTCATATTTCAATTGCAAAGGTCCAACTGATATGGACAAGCATACTATAAGTGTGTGATAACAGTCTAAACTTAAACTTTATGATTCAGTGTCTCAGGGACCAAAACAACAAAAATCTGTACATATGTATATGTTAAGAAACATTACTATGGCCTTCATCTTTAATACAAGATACCCTTGTGAGCATCTTGTAAAATCCTCAAAATGATGAAGGAGGTTTGGATGGTGAGTACGAGGTTTGGAAGTTGAGAGTAACTAGATTTCTCATTCACATGAAGCAAATATAAATTTAAAACATCTCAGTTTCAAGGTCCGAATAAAAGATGAGACTATTCCAAGAAATCAAACTCAAAAGCAGCAAGTTTGTTAAACTACACAACCTTACTGTCTCAGGCATCTTACACTGCTGTTACCTTAATAAGGAAGATATTTCATCTCCAGATAAAGCTGTACGGTCAGCAAGAATGATGTTTATTTATCATTTTTTAATCTTCCACATCTGAATATACAATTGGGAAGAATGACAGAAAGGTAGCATTTCTCACACAAGTAAATGAAATATAGGCCTTCCTCTCCACAATTTCATTGTTCGAATTCAAAATACATAGAACAGAACAATGGGCTGTTCATTTTTGCTAAAATCATGGTTCAAAGATAGATCAGCCTAATCAGTCTAAGTCTGTAACAAGAAACTTGGTAATCTTAAAATGATGAGAGAAATTACTTATGGCAGAAGATACGGAAGTGGGTGATTAGCCTAACAATACTTAGCACAATTCTTAGGCTTATCTGTAAAATAAAATATCAGTTTCTTTGGTGCAGTTGGTGTAATAACCAAATAACCGTTAAAAAACCCCACCACTTTATCCTGACTATTTTAAATAATACAGATTTATTAAAAATGTCAATCTACAGTTCCAACTCATTTCAGTGCCCTCAGAGGGAGTGCTAATGCATACATACCTACTCAAACTAACATGATTATGCAGTGATCTTCATATTTAATACCATAAGGATTAGATACTCTTTCCCTAAAGGTTTGAAACACAATTCTGATACTAGGTCTACTTTCACAAGTAGTGCAATGATTACAAGTGGGTTAGCAGGTTAAGGCAATGAAGACCCTAGAGGCGCATTATGCATACTTGGATAGGAAGGTTTATATGGCACTACAATCAGTCTGACCATCTGGACTAAACAGTCAGTGCCAGAATGCTGCAAGGGTCAGCAACTCCCTCCAGGCTGGGAGCAATGGAGGGACGCCATGGTGGGCAGAGGGCAGGTTCTGGCAGACAGAGCCAGACCCACTTCCCTAGCCAGGAACTGTGCAGCTGGGGGGCACTGGGGCAGCCCCAGGCATTGGGCAGCTCCATAAGGAGCGTCAGGATCTGGCCCAGTGGGCAGAACTTGTATGTAATACAGCCCTGGTGTTGGGATTCAAGAGGACTTTCTGCGAGAGAATGGATATGTGAACAATCCTGCATGAGAACAAGACTGATAAGAGCCTCAGCCTGAGCAAGAATGCGATAAGGACGTAACCCTGAATGAGAGGGGAAAAACTCGAGGAGACAAAGAACCCCCGGAAGGGGTTGGGACGGAAGAGGAAGTTCCACAAGGCAGGAAGCCTGGCAAGGCTGATGTGGCACCTTTTATCCAATCATAAGAAGGTTTAAAGCGCGGGCTAAGTTAACTGTCCAGTCTTGAGGACTTGTACTGCATGTTACTCATGTGTGCAGGAGAACATTATAAAAGGGCTTTCTTAGTTGTAATAAACGGGCATTGCTTGATCACATTGGTCATGTGTGTGCTCAGCTCTCCCACATCCTGGGATGTCTGAGCAGGTCTGTGGGCATGAAGCCAAGCTGAGGCTGGGGCCAGGCCATCAGACCACAGGTGGACTAATGTGAAATATTTTTTTCTTACAATCACAGATAAAACCACACCGAGCCCAACATAGAGAAGTTGACAAAGAAAGAAGCAACAAGAAAAAAAAAAAAAAGAAAAAAAAGAAAGAGATTCAGTAACAAAATATGACAGTCAAGGAAAAGGCAAGGAAGACAGGAAATAATATCAAGACAAGACAAAATCTCTGTGGAAGAAAAAAGAATGTGCTCTAAAACCTAGGGGCTAGTGGTTGACAGAAAATGTTAAAGCACAAGTTAGTTTTGTCTTGTAATATAGCATTTCAGATAGGATGAGAGTTCTCAGTGGTTTGAAAACCTTCTTCTAGTACGAGTGCTTCGTAGGCACTGGAGTAAGTGGAACAACCCCACTTACCATTTTAGAGTCTCATGTCTGCACCACAAGAAAGCAAGTGGTGCTCAGCTGGAGTAGATTTTCCAGTTTGCTTTCATCTGAAAGTAATCTTGTTTATATACACTTTGCAATCAAAACCAATCACAATAAAAGAAGAGGATTAGAGGGGTTTGTTTCAGAAATGCATTACTGCTCCAAACTAAAATTCTAGTGAAGATTCATCTTCTGTCAAATATAAGTGTGGGGAAAAACTACTAGAAACACACTCTCATCAAGATTACTTTTCTCTGCTTTTCTGTTACAGATCACTCCCTAGAGAAGCTATGAACTCTGTTCATCTTCTAACAGCATGGAACATCCAAATTATATTCAAATATTGGCATTACATACTGGCTAAAAGTCATAAAATTTGGAGAGAGCCGGCAAAGCATACTCAAAACCATCAGACGTTAAAGCAACGTACTGGTTACTCTTTTATCAGATACAGTAAAACTAGTTCATTTAAGTTCATAATGAATTAAATACAAAGGGACATAAATTACCTCAGATACATTAAAGAAGAAATAAATAATTAACCAGATAGGAAAACTGTAAAATCCACACACTAAATGCAGTAACTTTAAAATAAACTGATTTATCCAAATAGTGACATGTATCTCCTCTTCACCTTTGCTACTACTCAGTTTAATATCAGCAGTGCATTATTTATGAAGAAATATGTCATGATGAGCATTATATATAGTTCTATTGCCAGATACTAAAACAATGAAGAAAAACTACTGTTTTCTATTTACTTTTCTTTTTTCTTTCAACTCCATGTTAACTGACCAAGACTTTTATAGGGATAGTAATTTTTTTTTAAATGTTAGTTGGTAAAACAGTTTGAGACTCAAAAGTGTCTTTTATTACATCACCACCAATACATTTAAAAATCTAATTTTCTATGGAACACAATCCTTGCAATAAGACTTGGTGTCCTGAAGGGAACAATGGTGATGCTTTGTGCTTTCTACTGCATCTGTGAGGATCTTTAGAAAGCCTTACCATTGTAAGAAACAAATGCTCCACAAACTTCAGTTAGTTAGTTCTTACTGAACTACATTAAATTAGGCAATAATAATCTTATTATTTGAAAATTAAAATGGTCCAGATCATGATAAGATTTGAAACAAAATCTTATTTTTCTGAAACTCAAAAATATTTTCTTTATTGCTTACCTGTAGAATGCAAGGAATTTTTATAAATCAGGGATTATATGTAGCTATATGTAATGTTTGTCCATGTACAATACTATATTTTCTGTTCAGATTTCCACTAGAAAAAGCAGGATTTATTTTTAGAAATACTACCGAGGAAATTATTTAGCCAGTTATATGGAGAGAGGGGAGCAAAAAATGTCAATAATTACACTTTTATAGATAACAAGAAAGTTGCACGTTCAGTTCAAATGTTGCAACTTGCAAGTTCAGTGCAAATGTTCATCTTAAAAAATGTATGTTCAGAGACACTACAAGTATCCTAATGTTAAGTATTTTACTTTGTCCATTAACTAAACATGTGTCCTTTTCTTAAATTTGCAATAGCTTTTATTTTTAATATTTAAAATGTTAGATTATATTTAGCTTACAAATAAATAAAACAAAATAGGCATATACTATTTTCTGTTATTTAACTGTCAGCAAACATATTTAATGAATATCAGCAGAACTAACCTCAAAAATTCAAGAAAAACACCTACTTGTAGAACTCTATCAACCAAAAAGCTTCATACCTTGTCAGATGCCCCTTTTAAGGGTTAGAAATAATTCTCTTCATACCACCTCATGATTCAGCATTCTCCTAACCCTTTTATTTACTGGCAAGAAACATGGGGGGGGGGGGGGGGGGGAAACCAGCTGTAAGATATTACACATCACAGAAAATATGAAGAGCTACTTCTGCAAGTCTTACTCATGTTCAACACTTATCACACCAGTGGTAATTCTAAGATCATGTTAGTAGACAGCATGTAATGTTGGTAAGATCAACCACTAAGTTACATGCATATAATTTCTTCATGAATTGCATGTACTATAGAACACTGGAAAGATTCCCTACACAAAAATCTTCCTTTCCAGTTGCAACAGGAAAAAAAATAAGATGACCTGTTGTCACAAACCAGACTAGAAGCCCACAGAGTTGTAATGATTCTGTGATGTCTTCAGGTTAAATTAAGGTGAAACAACACCGAACAACAGGTTTAAATTTTTTACTTGTGGTAGAAATTTAAACTTGGAAAAGTATAATAAGGAATGTGGTCTCTTATAAATCTATAAGAAAGAAAAGAGAAGGGAGAGAAGGAGAGTCACAGTAATCCAGATCACCCCCCCTGGGTCCAGCATTGACTCAGATCAGGTAATCTTGGGTGGGGGTGCACCTCACAGCAAAGTTTCTGTCCCCCTTTAAATTAATTTTATAAATTGATTATCATACTAGACAAGGAGGGGCAGGTGGCCCTGCCCAGCTTTGATTTTTCCTCTCTTCCCAGAGATTTTTGCTGACTTCATGCTTATTGGCCATCCCAGAGGTGATCACCTCTTATCAGTTCTTGTTACCACTTCAATGGTGAAGGTGTGAAGTCGTTAGCAAGGCAAGCATGTTGTCTGACTTGCTCAATAGAGCCACAAAGCATCGGATTTAGCGGTACTTGAGGGGAAACACCTGGTTTCACTCAGTCCAGTTTCCCCCCTTTTGAGGCTTGTCTAAGCAGTTTGTCAATGCACCTGCAAGGGAGTGGGGGGGTGCATTCTTCGATACACTCCCACTTCCTTGGGTGAGATTCCTTAGACTAATCCAAAGGCTACAGCTTGTCCTTGACATTTTCTATGTCAATGCATGTTTGAGTCATTACTTCTTTCAGTTCTTTACCCTTCTAAGCAGATGAATGAAGCAAAACATAATTTAAGAGAATTTTCTCAAAATCATTTTCATTTTTATGTATGAAACAAATGAAAACTGAAGTGATCTGAACAACTGAAAACGCTCAGAAAAAAACTAAATTTTAAGGTGAAGAATTGTGGAGAGGTGTCTAAACTCAGATTCAGACCTCAAAGTTGCTATTTAATGTACTTGGAAAGTATGGAATTCAACATAAAATATTTTTTTAAATTACGGTTAAAACAAAGAATTAAAAGATGAACAAATTATAGGATTTGGGGTAGGCATGTATTTGTTTTCTGTATTTATTTTCTGGTTTTAACAGTACTGCAGTTAAGAGCATGTGCCCAGTAGGAGCCTATCTTCCCATCCCTCCTCTACCTGAAGGTCTATAACTCCATTTTCATGAAGTACACTATTAACATCTTGGGTCTTTTTCCTAAAGAAATCGTCAGATTAAGTTGGAATACTTTTATAGTAACTGGGAAGTGTGTGTTTGAACCCATTGTAATTTAAGATAAGGAGAGTTTCTTAAGTCTTTCCGTGCAGGTGCTCTGAAGGGTTTACAAAGAGATATCGTTGTTCACTTTTTTTGAAAACTACTTCTGCTCTACAAGTAAGGAAATGCCTACTTTGCAGCTTGTGGTTAATCACCTCTTTAGGCAAACTCTTGTGCTTAATGTCTCTCATTAATTAACTCCAGGCAGATCCTAATGGGAATACTAGGTACCTAGACTCTCATTAGTCAACAGAGAGACGTGGAGTATTTGGTCTTCAAACTGTTTCATGAAGGAGGGTACTTCTCTTCACAGATAGAGGCTATTGCCTGCCTACAATGAACACCTGCTCGCTAATGGTATATATATAGTTCCCTAATGTCCAGATTTTGGAGCCTTAAAGAGGATATAGCTCCCTTTATAATCTTTAACACTGAGAAAATTTAACATTTTCATCTTGAATCAGCTGTACTTTTCAAAATCACCAAAAATCTTTGCACAGAAATCAGATGCATTCTGCAAATACAGTGGATACAGAAGATTTCTGGACATGATGATGATCGTTTAACCATCAAAAGACTGGGAAGCCTGCCATAGAGGAAAGGCTGAGTGAAAGGGCCTTGAGTAAAGAAGGTTTAGGGGAGACCTTATCCCCATGTTCCAGTATTTGAAGGGTGGCTACAGGGGAGATGGAGATTCCTTTTTTTACAAAGAGTCACATGGGAAAGATGAGGGGTACAGGTTATTTACTACTGGGGAGATTCTTATCTGAGACAAGAGGAAAATTTTTCACAATGAGAACAATTGGCCATTGCAATAATCTCCCCAGGGAAGTGGTGGATTTCTCAAAACCATTGGACACTTTTAAGACTCAGCTGGACAGGGTGCTGGGCCATCTTATCTAGACCATGCTTCTGCCAAGAAAGGTTTGACCAGATGATCACTGAGGTCCCTTTCACCCTGGTATTCTATGATTCTATGAATCTATGACATCCAGTTCCAGTCAAATTTACTTGTAGAATTTCAGTCAAGCTGATGGAATATACAGATTTGTCTATATGATAAACAATGGCTCTAAATCCTCAAAAATTTTCTAAAGATTTACAGATTCTAAGAGAAAATATGTGTAAGTAATTCAGAGATAATATTTCTGTATGTTATTGACACATTGTGAGAAATGCAACTCTTTCTGAAAAATATGATATCATAAATTACTTAAAGGCAAATTTTGTTAGTTTTAACTCTGTATAATAAACTTTTTAAATTCTGTATTCATATCCCAGGTGGAAGAGAAGGAATTCTTATGTCTAAAAGCTTACTGGAAATGTAGAGTTAAAACAAAAAAAGAATAGACCTGAATAATGATTCAAAACAGAGATACTATAGTGAAACATGCACTAAATATGAGATACTGTGATACTGTAAGTAAAAATACAGGTGCTTTGCAAAGATGATCTTTTTTCTTTAAATAAAAAAATCCCTTTAGTTGTTCCTTTAGTATAATGTAGAGAAAAAACCCAATAGGCCTTACGTCTTATGTCATAGGGCAGATTGTCAACTCGAACATAAGTACAACTTGCAAATATAAACTTTGGGTATTATGATGAAAAAGAACATAATGATGAACCAAATGCTTTGACTGAGTTAACACAGAGACAGTGCTGTGGCCAGGTTGAAAGAAAACTTTCTCATTCACTTTCAGTTCGCTCTTTCTACTGTTCCTTCAGTTGTGACACTGTAACAAAGACCTTCCTTAAGAGATGCTGTAAGTGGCCACTACCTCCTGTGGACTTGGGGCTGGGGGTTTCTCCTGCTTGCTGCTGGAGCCCAGCATGGTGCACAGACACACAAACGTGCATGCACACAACACTGATGTGGTTGGCCACACATACAGATGTGGCACCGGCTTCAAACAGCAGCAACATATAACACTACAAGGACTCACCTAAAGGTAAGCGTAGGCAGCGAAATTCCCTCCTCCTCTTCAGCTGGCAGAAGCAGAAGTTCACTAGGGAAAGCACATATGCATGTACCACTCCCTGGGTTCACAAACTCACACACATTTGTGGATCTCTCAAGTGCCAGTATGGCCCCCCTGCCTGTCCAACAGTCCTACCCTGATGCTGGGTCCTCTTCTCCAGTTCATGGTCATGAGTGTCCCACTCACAGGCTAGTGTCAACCTCACTAGCAAATAGACACATGCATGCACGGACTAATCTCACCAGCACTCCCCATTTGTGGGTCCCCTCAAATACTAGCATGGACCCTCTGCCACCTGATACCCCTGCCTGGACCTTAGGACTACTACTCACCAGCTAGTCCTGCCTCAAGTTTGCTATCAAATTGTACATATACCACTTTCACAAACATAGATTTGGAGAAGATAAAGACACTTGCCCCCATCAGCAGCCAACACCAGACACATGGGATGTGATCCACAGTCCCACTTTTGCCCCCAGCGCTGAGTCCCTGACTTGCCACAGTCACACTGGTCTATTGTAGTAACTGGTTTTCAGGACACACGTTCTTTGCCCTGTGGCTGGTGGTCAAGACCCTCACGCACTCAGATCCCTACTAGCTCCAGCAGTTGACACCACTGGGGCATCTACATCCTGGTCAGACTCTAGTTGTTGACACCAAATCCACTCGTGCTCACCTCACCAGTAGTTGGCACTTAGTCTTTACAGAAATAACATGCACAGGACAAAGGGTGAGATTACAAAGGGTTGAGAAAGAGAGTTAAGAAAGGATTTAACAAGAAGATAGGACAGATAATCAGATGCAGGGCTTGGTCAGACAAGTGTACTGACTTGCAATGTTTTGCATGCAATTGACACCTTCCATATCGCTGTTTAATACCCTATTTGTTCCTCCCTGATCCCCTTCCCCTGAATATTCCTTAATAAATTTTGCAGTCTCATAGACCCCCTCAAAAATCCCAAATCGACCTGTTCATCTTGTTTTCCCCTTCTTATCAGTTGCAAAGTCTAAAACTGTGCCCAGGCTTTTAAAATGGTCCATCAATTAGTAACTGGAGGCTTTTGGTCTTTGACATTGTCTCTGCTATCCCTTGTTGTCTAACAGGTTTATGTCTCCATGCGTTCTTATTCATCACTGCCCCATTTACTTATTACCCCCTTTTGCATTGAAAAGATCCTTGATTACTGAATGACCTTGGTGAAGCAGATACTTTCACCTTTAACATAACTTTACAACCTTATTTACTGAATTCCAGATTACCTATCTGCCATTTTAACTGCCACCTCTGACAGAGATGCTCAACAAGGAGCCACCAAAGGAAAATAATATTTTTTGCACCTCATGAGCCAATCGCACCTCTCTTTTTGAACAACTGGATAGCTTCCCTCCCTCGTTATTGCTCCTGTGTTATAATGTCTCCAAATTTTATTATTGCTTTCTCTGTTCTCATAGCATACAGTCATAGAGTCTGTTCATGTTTCAATCTGTAATGCAAACACTGGAATTCATCATTGGGTAACTTATTTGAAAAAACAAAACCAGCACCATTTTTCTCTATTTCTACAGGAATTTTCTTATATCCCATTAACTAGATAACATCTATTGCGTGCCAAAGGGTCAGACTTAACAACTTCATACTGAAGACCTTTGTTCTCACCAGAAAGGTTTTAAACAAGCCAGTTTCTGCCTACAGTTCCTTTGTGCTTTTCCCTCTTCACATCTGCCAACCATATGCTCACTTAATGAACCCCTTCTCTATCTAACCTCAGCTGGACTTTGTATCCCCTTTCTGCATCCAACACTTCTGCTTGAAATTTCCTTCACTGTTTGTTGCACTATTTTTTATCCAATACACTTTCAAATTATCTTAGCCTTCTGTTTTTTCTTTACAACAGAAAAGAACTTTAGAGAATACCATATTCAGTCCATGAGCTAATGCAACAAAACACACTTTGCAGAAGAGACATCTTGATTTGTTTACCTTCCAGCAGACTCTAATATTTCTTCTTTTAATGCCACCTTTTACCCTGTACCCCAACCTCATTTTACTGGAAAGCCATTTCTCTCATTGATTTGACAAATCAGTCTTGAAACAGTGCTTTTAGTTCCTCTGTTTGAAAGAACAAAAAATAACATTTCTTTATCTTTTATTCTAATCTTTTATCTAATGCTGTAGAAGCAGCACAATGAACAGGTAGCAAAAGAAAATCGAAATCACTGATACATTGTTTATATAAGGAGGCAACTGTACAGCTAGCTACAATGTCAATTTCTGTTAGTAATTGCAAAAATGTCACTGAGTAAGGTATTTTCAAATTCATATCTTACTATACAGTGATTTCTTTTGTTGGCATGCCCCAATTTCATATCTTTGCTTAGGGAGAGAATGAGGGCTAACCTTGATTTATTTTGTTTTCTCATCAAGACAGCTATCCCAAGAATGACAGTTCAGTGGAACAGCCATGTTAGCTCGTTGCTAGGTCCGGGAGAAGAAAAAAAAATTATGCACCCTGATCCTTTTTGTTGTTTCCTACAGTCCTTGTCCTATCCATCCCATCAGACTTACATTAATAGAGCACAACACCCGTATGGGGAGTATATCCAAGTTCTCTCTCTATGACATCCCATGTGTAAAAAGTAGGATATTGTGGGTACAGCTTACCCATTGCAGTGTGAAAATGGCAGTCAACATATCTTCACTCATGTGAACTGAAAGTTAGAAATAATTATAAATCCTGAAACAACACGTTTTTAGGTTTTTCTTCTTTAATTCCATAGCTGAAAAACGACATTAATGGTATTTTCCTCCTTAACCTTATTTTTTATGAATACATAAAGGCTCTAAAACATTTATTTAAGAAGAGATTGAGGGAGTTAACACTATTTTAGATACTGTTTTAAGGATCTTAAATTATCAAAGAAATTCATGTTAGGCTGGCACATATGACATCCATGGAAGATTTTTATTCTTCTGGAATAACTAATGGAGATCAGACCAGGCAAGGCATTTAAGATATTGCTAGATATCTACATTCAGTCATGGAAATTGCACCGAGTCTTTTATGGATTAGAGGTCATATTCACAGCAGGAAGTGTGAATTTAATTGTTTCTATAGAATTGGAGTTTAAAAAAAAATAAATCTTAATTTATTAATTTTTGGGGTGGAGAAGTAAACCAAATAACTCTAATAAGGAAATATTCTGGTCATGTATATTATTTTATTGCATAATCTAATTCTAATTCTAACATTCATAAATATTATTTACTATACAAAATTTAATATTCTTACAAATGAAACATTATTCAAGTCAATGAATATAGTCTATTCATTAATCTTACTGTCAATAATCATATAAACACCGATTCACAAATATTTTCTAAGATTTTGACAAAATTATGAAGAGATTAAAAAAATTATGTGCAATATCGTTAATATTACTTATTTCCCTTTAAAATGATGTTAGCAATTACATAAATATTAACTAATGTAGTTTTCTTATTTAAAGTATGTTGATGTTGCACACTGCTTAATATAAATAGTATAGATTTATATAACTCTCTAACTTTCTATAATCCCGTTTCCAAATGAAAACTTTAAATCTGTCTCTTTACTGATCTCCTTGTAACTTGAATACATTTTTAAATCAACTTGAAGTCATAGCAATGAAAAATTCAGACTCAGCTAGTGATTTTCATACTACAAAAACCGTGTGTTTGTTAAAGCCTATTCTTGACCTTTTCATGGATGGAGTGTGTCAGTATTAAGGAACTCCTGAAGACTATAGATTTTAATGTCAAGCAATGGTGTCCTATTATTTATGACAGTACGAGGTTTCTGGAATCAAAATTCCATCTTCTATTCACATATTCAATCAGGAATTTGAATCATAATCTTCCTAGGAACAATCGTTATTGTGTAATCTGATTAACTGCTGTTTTTTTTTTTGTTGTTTTTTTAATTACCAATTTAAGAATTTGGAATAATACCCCAATCTTTATTTACAAATAATCCATGAACAGAAAAACACAGTAATGACAGATGCACTAAAAACCGATTTAGATAATCCTTCCACAATTCTGACATTGTTTATAAAAGCCAACAATTGCTTGTGTAAGTTACCAACCAAGTTACAATAATAAAAAAAGGTCAGCATTTGGTAGCAATACTCTATTAACAGTTCAGCATAATGATTCTCTCTAGTTATGAAACAAAAGATGAATCACTAGAATAAAAGAAATCCATTACATAGAGATGAATAGAGTTAATTGTACCACGCTAGTTCATCAAGTGCTACAAATACGCATCCCAAATCTGAACTGACTGTACATGGAATAACTACTAACTGGAAAATCACTGAGCTGATAAGACTGTCTAAGTATGTAGAAACTCACCTGCTTTAAAGAAACTAGAAAATTATCACTAGTTCTTGAATCTACTGTTTTAAACCAAATTTATTGATAGTACTTTATAGTACTTACAACTTTAATTACAATTTCATTTTTTCTTATTTGTACATCCCCCTTTAATGAAATACATATATATGCTCTAGGTGATATTAGTTCTAGGAAAACATAACATCCTTCTGCTTATTTGGTACATTAAAAGATGAAAAGCATCTTACTCAAAGTGTGCATACAGCAATGTAAGAGAAGTGGTGTTTAGAATTAACTTTACTCCTGAATTCTCTACCCCCTCCCCCTGAGTGGTGCAGGGGGATGAACAGTAGGGGTTGTGGTCCATTCATCACTCATTGTCTCTGCTTCTCCTTCCTCCTCAGTGGGAGGAATCCTCATGCTCTTCCCCTGCTCCAGAGTGGGTCACTCCCACAAGAGACAGATCGCCATGAACCCATCCAATGTGAGACATTTCCACAGGCTGTTGTTCTTCACAATCTGCACCAGCGTGAGTCCCTTCCATGGAGTGCAGTCCTTCAGGAACAAACTTCTCCAGCACAGGGGTCACAAGTCCTGCCAGGAATTCTGCTCCAGTGTGGGTTCCTCTCTCCATAGGCCCACAGGTCCTGCCAGGAGCCTGCTCCAGCATGGGCTCTCCACGGGGTCAGAGCCTCCTTCAGGCACATTCATCTTTTCCAGTGTGGGGTCCTCCCCGTGCTGCAGGTGGATCTCTGCTCCACTGTTAACCTTCATGGGCTGCAGGGGGACAGCCTGCTTCACCATGCCCTTGGAGTACTTACTCCTCCTCCTTCACTAACCTTGGTGTCTGCTGACTTGTTTCTCTCAAATATTATCTCTTTGGCAACTGCTGCACAGAAGCTTTTTTCTCCTTCTTAAATATGTTATCACAGAGGCGCTACTACCATCACTGATGGACTCAACCTTGGCCAGTGGTGGGTTCATCTTTCAGCCAGCTGGCACTGGTTTACTGAACATGGGGTAAGCTTCTGGCTGCTTCTCACAGAAGCCACACCTGTAGCCCCCCCCACTACCATAACCTTGCCATGCAAACCCAATACACAGGAGAATATTATTTTTATAGTCTCCAGAAAAAAACCCAATCTTATGGGTTTGTTTTCTAATTTATAGCCAGTTTCCAAAAAGTAAAGATTTATTGATTTATGCATTATAAATGCAGAAGGAATAAGTTATGAACATCCTTACATATCTAAATCCCAGTCCAATGGACTAATTTAAATAATTCTAATCTGAATGAGAGCATATATCTGTGGGGAAGTATGAATGCTTTGCTTTAAAATTTACAAGTGTTTAAGAATTCTCCAAAGCCTTGGTTAGCCGATGCATTAGTTATACATAATTTTTAAACAATCTTATCTCTTTAAATTGTATCTAGTTTCACTCTCAAAATGTTGATCTTATTGTACCCTGGTATTTAAATAACATTTTTACCAGCATCCTACACTCAGGTACATGTTTTCAGACTATGGTCTAGTTACTGCCTCCTCTTTTTGCTACATCAACCAGAACTACTCTCTTGATATTTCCCATGAAATTCCAAGTAATTTTCTAAGTTACTGTCTTACAGTCAATTTGCATCACCAATAATGTTTAATATCATTAATTAGATGCCAACAGTCTTTTTCTGATTTATCATTAAATTACCTTTTAGTTATGTAATACAAATACATCACCATCTACCTTTTATATAAAGTCTCTGTTTTTTACAGATAAATTTAGATTTTCCATTATTGCAGACGACTCTATGTTACCACCCTAATTCTAAGCACAGTGTTTCATTTCCAAAATCAGAATTATCTTTGTTATTAAAATTTATATGTATCCTTGGATTGGATTCAGTGATTCAGTTCAAAACTGAGACATTTACATGTAGAAATCTATAAATGAGAAGTGTCTAAGTTCTATTTATAGTTAACACATCTAGTCAGTAGGAGCAATGCAATGAGTCCTGTGACAGGCTGCAAATCAATTGACTAAACATAGGCATCTAGTGATGTTTCAAAATAAGGGTGTTTGATACATCTGAAAAAGAGTGAGTAAGATACCCGCACCCTTCGGGCTTAGCTACTGGAGACCAAGTGTAATATTAGGACATTTCAAAGAACCTTAAACATTCAAACTCGGACATAGAATCCTTAGCATGTGCTACAAGATAAACTGAGCTACTCTTCAGTCTCTGCTGTACTGAACAAGTATCAATTCCCTTGCCCACAAATAGACTGTAATATTCACAATGCCTTGTGATATCCTGCCTGTCCACCAGCTGCCACTCCAGAAAGGCACAGGTCTTTTGCAAGTTCTCCTGTAAGTTCTGCTAGCCCTGTGTACATATACTGAATAAATCAAGGCAACTCAAATGGCCCTGGATGTCTAGTTTTAAATAAATGAATTGAGCTATAGATTTCCACTGTCTATCATGGAGGTTTAGACATTATCTCACATAAGATCACAGCATCAGGATCCAGCTCAAGCTCTAATATGAGCTCCCTGCTTAGACAAGTCAGTGTCCCTGATCTATCTCCTTGTTTTCCTGGGTGTCAGAATACACTTTTCCTGCACTTGAAGGATGCTGTCCTTTAAAGACCTGACAGCTTTGCTGCCCTCCTTTGCTGTTCAGAGCTGCCTCCCATGAGATCCCACGTACCAGTTCCCTGAATAAACCAAAATCTGATTAAGTCCAGGGTGCTAAATCTTGCTACTTGCTTTCATCACTCCCTTCAGGATGATAAACTCCATTATTTCATGTCACATGCAGACACCTACGTTAATATGTCTTAATATGGAGCTGATATGCACACATAGTATCCTAAACCGAGTCTTTTTCTTTTTTTTCTGCTTCTTTCTGAAGTCCTAGTCTTAGTTTATTGTAATTACTATCCCCCTTCCAAATCAATTATTTTTTATATATTAAATTTCCATCTGCTTAAACATAACATTCTTAAATAATTTTCAAATGTAGGACAATCTTACCATTTAGAACTACTATTGAAGATAAGCTGCTGTCTGTCACCACAGATACTCAAACATGTAAGAACAGGAGACAAACTTAAAAAAAAATAAAAGAATACATATATTTAATCTAAATATTCAGTCCATCAATCCTCCTTTTTATGTTTCCAATAGTCCTCAGCTGTGGTGTCAGTTCAAAAAACATATCAGTAAAATGAGGTTATTTAAAAGAACAGAACTTCCAATTAGTTTCCATTTCATCTGTTGTGATACTTCACATTACACCTTGGAAAGATAAATAAAAAAACATTTCCACACATATGTTGGCAGCATTTAAATGGCTAGCATTGATATTTTTATACAAAGTCTCTCTTTTGTCAGAAGCATATTCAACAAAAGTAAAAGGGTCAGATTAAATAAGAATAAAACTGCTTTTATCCTTTCCATTCAAGTGTTTCTCTGTGTGTTTCTTTATGTTTCTCTATATCCTTTGACATATGTTGTAGTTAGAAACACCGTCCCTTAAGAACATGTAGTGTTAAGCTTTTGTAAGCTAGACATAATTAACGAAACCAAAAGAAACACCTTCATATATAAACATTTATGTAAGGATTTTTAGAAATCTTATCAATATGAGAGGTGCCATTCTCCATGTCACTTGAGAAGCCTTATGACCAACAGCATATCCTTTTTTTCTGAAGAGGCATAAATCATTGCAAGATGACTGAGACATAGTTGGTAACTTCTGTATTGTGACTGCATCACAGCTTTGGCGCAGAAATGTCAAGGGGTTTTATATACATATGCAGATACATATATGCATACATATTGTTATACATGTATACATATATATCCTTATATAGACAGATAGAGAGATATGGGGGGGGGTGTTATATGGATTTGGGGGTTTTGTTTGGTTGGGGGTTTTTTGCTGGTTTTTTGTTTGTTTGTTTGTGCTTTTTGTTTTTTTGTTTGTTTCTTTTTTTAAATAGAGCAAAATTGTGTACATAGTGATCCAGAGCTGCCTTTAGTGACTTTAATCAGCTTGTCAGTCTTACTGGGGGATGCACTGGACAAAAGTATCTTAAGACTTTTTAACTTAAATGAAAGAGACATGGTTATGCTAAGATGGTCATAGTTAGAATAATGCCACTGTTGAAAGAAAGGTTGATAATTAAGGCTTGGTCTTCATTTTCTGTTGGCACAGTTTACTTAATGGATACCAATCAGAACAAGGAACAAAGGAGATGGAGGCAACACTCCAGTGTTAATGATGCCATAAGCTGGAAATATAGGATAGAGAGTTTATGCTATTTTTATTTTGCTTGTAAGCACTTCTCTCCAAGCACAAAATATATGTTTATCAGATACCTAATCTTCACCAGAAACTTGACAACCTAAATTACTTAGGTCTAATGAAGATAAATGGCATTCTAGACATGGACACATACTACATACTGAAGAGAAATTGACACTGATGTTGTTGCCAGGCAACTCATCTCCCCATGTAAAACATGCCTTTCCTATGATTGTACTGTATCCAGAAAAAGATGGGGCTGGTGAGGGAGAGGGGTTGTGTGGCAAGAGGGGGCTGGGGCAGATACTAGCATTTTATTCCTCTTAATTACTACTGCATAGTAATGCATCCAAAAAATCTGTATTCATTAATATAATTTTATTATGTTCTTAAACATAAGATCCTTGTTCTATTTTTATGGCCCTTACACATAAAACAAGGTAAGAAAGCACAGTCAGTTGCTTCTGGTGGGTTTTAAAATGTTAAATTGTGCATTTTCATTGAGTAATGATGCTTTCATTAGGGATTTATATTGGTAGCTGGGCAATTTTCTTGATACAGTGCCAATCATTATCTGTAAGAGGATGAACTTGCATTTTGTCTCTTTTTGTTCAACAGTAAGAATAAAGGATCCAGCTCTATCACCATTTATTCTGTATGCAACCAATTTATGGCAGATTTTTGTTTTCCATTTTCATTTTCTCCTATTATAGTATAGGTCCGTGATTGTTCTTTTTATATAGGGTTTTTCTAAGTGCTATACAAGTACCACATAAGCATCATAATTAAGATTTATTTCTAACAAAGCAAAACTGAATTACCATTAAGAGAAGTGTATAGGGCTTAATGATATTCTGGTAAAGCCCAGAAATCCATCCTGTAACAAACATTTCTCTAAGAACCTGCCCTCTTATGTTTTCTTGGTTGTGCTACAACATCCCTGATTAATACACACTCCAAGAAGCATGAAGAGTATTTACCGTAAAAGCAGATGTCATCTTGTATTTCATTCCACAGTCTGATTCTTTGTTTTCTAAACTACTTTAATGTCCTTTGTTCCTGCATTCTCACACTTGCTGAGAAGAATAAAGCGATAGAAAAGAATCAGCACACTTAGTATAGTGTAACAAATACAGTGAATTTAAAATTAGTTCAGCAGTGTACTTGATACAGAAATGCAAGCTCTTTGATACTGGTCCTGTCTGTCTTCTAGATGACAATCATAATAAATATTCATGATGTTTAAGATGCCAGGGGCTTGTTTCTCAATTTTATGCAACCCAGACACACTCTTTCAGTTTTCCTCACAGCTAATGCTGAGATAGACAGTTAGGAAACTTCTAATTTAGTAGCATCCAGATCAAGCAATGATATCACTTGCAGTTATATTTTCAAGAACCTTAAAGCAAAATTGATATCAAATATTCCCAGAAAGAGTATTTTTTGATTTATTGTTGCATTCATCAGTTGACATCATTTGGGCTATTGAACAACTAATAAGATTATCATCACTTTAAAAAGAAAACATTACACAAAGGTTGTTCAGTGTTGCATCCATTATTCGATAAAATAATATGTAAAACTTCCTGTAACTTGAGTCCCAGGATTATACATTGTGATATGACTTTTTAAACAATCTCAGGATAAGTTTTTTTCCACTTCTAATAAGAGAAATGTGGCATTCACAAAGTTTTTCAATGACTTCTTTTTTCTTTTTACATCTGTCTTCAAACTATGTTTAGTAATATAACCATGACTTTTACTACATCTTACTATAATGTGATACTGGACAATGCCCTTAATAACATGCTTTAACTTTTGGTCAGCCCTGTAGTGGTCAGGCAGTTGGACTAGTTAATCATTATAGGTCCCTTCCAGATTGAACCTTTTCCTTTTCCTTTTCCTTTTCCTTTTCCTTTTCCTTTTCCTTTTCCTTTTCCTTTTCCTTTTCCTTTTCCTTTTCCTTTTCCTTTTCCTTCTTCCTTTCCTCTCCTCTTCCTTTCTTTTCCTCTCCTCTCCTCTCCTCTTCCTCTCCTCTCCTTTCCTTTTTTTTCCATAATGCATTGAAATTCCATGGAAAGTTGATTATTCACTAAAGCCTTAGATTCAGCATGACAATTAAAGAAGATTGGGAAAACATGGTGCCTAATATTAAGTCTCCTAAGTTACAAGTTGTATGTAATTATTTCCTTCCTCCACTACTATTAAATGGAATCCTTACTGCCCTGTTTAAATGTTACCCAGGACTCAAAATGGAAATGATAACTTTTCTAGTTGACCAATTCCATCTGCCTTTCTGTAAAAGACATATATGCTTTGGAGACCAAACTCAGAATGCCTATGGCAAATACACATTATATTACAAAAATAAGATTCAGGTGGACAGACATGCTTAGTAAGTGTATTTCAGAGAACTAAGACAAACCAGGTGATGTTGGTTCCCTCTAAGCCAGTAAATGCAGGAAATTTATGCCACTTTGTTTTGGCGGAACAGGGTGTTTTTTTCAGTCACATGAGTTCTTCTGTTTCACTGAGTTATATATTTTGCAAAGAAGTACATCTTTACAGGGTTCTCTGTTGCTTTTTGTTAAGGACGATGTAAAGAATATTTAGTGCTTTTCCAGTATCTCAGTTTTCACACCCGAGAATAAGTCTCAATATAGCAAAAAATTCAGGGTAGGGAAGGCTGAAGAACAAAGAAGAGGATCATATATCTGTAGCCAGTGAAGAGCATTTTCAACTGGAAATGAACGTCCTGTCTGGACTTAGAATGAATTTTGTTTTAAGTGATCACTGGAAAAAATACAAACAAAACGTTCTACAAGGAACACATTTTCCCACACTTACTCAGTGATACTCTTTTGTTCAAGCTTTCCCTAGCCTTTTGATTTTATCCTTATAAAGTATGTTGGTGAAATTTATGTTGCACATTTCACATAGTAGGGTGCAGACTTCATCATATGATAATCTTTCTAATATACTTTGATCATCAGTGAGATAGTAAATGTCAAAATTCACATTATTATTACTGGAACTTAACTGGACACCACCAAGATGGAAGGACAGGATTTTTGAATTACATTTTATTACAAATAATTTCAGAATCTGTCAAAACATTCAGTAATATTTAATTTGCTCATGTTCAGAAAGGCTTGTATTTCTGTTTTGTAATCCTAAAGGCTAGTGGTTTCATTTTATATTTAATGAAATATGAAATATTTAAATACAGAATGGCAATCTGAAAGAAGAAATAAGCCAAGTCAACCTAACCTGAGCCCTTCTTAAAAGAATGGGTATAAAGGTACAGTGAAGGAAACCCCAACTTTTTGATATAATAAATGTCTACCTTAATTCTTATGCATTATGTGATTTCTTCACAATCTTGTCTGTGTTTGTTTTTATGTTACTTCAGAGTTCTAGGAGACTGAATTCTGGAGGACATGAGTTAAAGACTATTTACAGTTTTGTTCTGTCTCATTCTGCTACATATATAAAGAATTCCATACTATAAACACATGTATAAAGTGTTTTTAAGCTACTTGAAAATTTGTGTGGAAGAGGAAGATTTACAGAATGAAACTGGGTTAGGAGAGTTCTTTTATCTGTTAAAAGAATTCTCCTAATTCTTTTATCTGTTTACAACAACCTTCTATAAACCAAACCATTCTTTTAGAGACACTGGAAGAGACAAAACTTAGAGAGACTCTTAAGTAGCCAAAATTAGAAACAAAGTTCATCTTCAAAACAAAAATAATGGTGAAGAGTCCTGGAGATGAGAACGGCCATGAGAATCACATAAATTTGAGACAACACAGAAGAAAAGAAGATTTCCTGACTAACATAAGTTCTCCACAGGATGTACATTTATAAATTTTGCTCTTAGATCCACAAACACAGCATCACTGAATTCAGCGATCTGAGGGATTACTCAAAATTAATAAAATTCTGCCTTGTGGAATAGTTATAGTAACACTGGACTTGTCTTGAGGGATGAACTTTTTGCTGCTAATTTTATATTTCAACTAAAGGCAGACTAAATAAAAGAGAAGTAAATGAGTCATTTTAATCATCATTCTAACTGAATAAGGTATATATTTTATGAAAATTCAAAGATTCAGTTTAAAACTGTTTTTCTTCGGAACTTGTTTTCTTATGAGTCAAATAGGAATTAGGAAGAGATACTAAGAAGTGATGTGATTAGAAAGTAATTGAAATGAAATTTTCATGTCCATTTAAATATTTCAGTATAGTTCTGATATTAGAGACAGAGGTTAACGTATGTTAATGAGGAATATTCACATATACATATGCTTTAAATATTAACATGAACTATAGCATATCATGTCACTGGTATTTAAGCACTGAACAGTGGCATAGAACAGACACTGCAGAAAATCTGACACCTGTATCTTTAAATTTAAAGTTAGACTAATTTCAATTTTAACTTCAGACAAAAAGTTTATCCTTTCTGTAATAAGAAATAGAAACAGGAATTACACAGAAGTAAGATATTTTTAACATTTATATTGCTGAGGCAAGTAGGTGACACAGATATGTTCAGCATACAACAGCACAGTGAAGAACAGATTCTGTGAAACAACAGTTTCATTTCAGTTATTAGGTACAGCAATAGCTCTCTGGAGGCTACAACCTTAAAGGCAACAAGAGATTTGACACATATAAATTCATAACAAGGCAGGTAGACAAAAAAGCAACTTTAAGAAAATATTTCACATATAAAATATTTTCTCAAGGACTGTATAGGTACTGGTAGTGGAACAATGTAGTTCATATTTGTGTATCATTAGTTTTTCATGTGTTTCTCTTCCTTCTTCTACCTAATGTATACTTTGCAAAAAGTTATATTATTATAGTAGCTATAAATATTCCAAAATACAAAATCTATCATCAATATCTTAATTTCATGATAACCATTGCACTATGTTTATTACTTTTTAACTTTTTTAATCAAAATAAGACAGGAATAAATGTGTGTTCAAATTATTTATTGTCTGTTATCTCAAATTCTTTCTTGCTAACAGTTGTAATTATTGTCTTTGTCCTGGCTTGAGTGAGTGGCAGGGGTTTTTGGTATCAGGGAAGGGGGCTACAGCGGTGGCCCCCTGTGAGAAGCTGCTTGAAGCTCCCCCGGCTCCAAATCAGACCTACCTATGCATCAAGGCCAGACAGATTAGCTGCGCTTCTGTGCTAGCTTATTTAAGAAGGGGAACCTGGGAGGAGTAGTGGGAGTTGTGAGGAGAAGTTGTGAGGAGAAGTTGTGAGGAGAAGTTGTGAGGAGAAGTTGCGAGGAGAAAGGGGGGAGCTGTGCTGTAGCAGAGACTCCCCTGTGTCCCTTGGTAAGATGGTGGGGCCACCCTCCTAGCTACCCATAGAGGTCACAGGTGGAGTGGATACTGGCTTGCTGCCTGTGGGAAGAAGGACCTGTTGTTGTAGTTTGGTGCTGAGAGGATTACAATACACGGGGGTGACCCACATGCCCATGGGAGTGACTCATGTCAGGTGTGGTTTGTGGAGGACTGTCTCCTGTGAGAGGGAGACCATGCTGGAACAAGGGAGGAATGACAGAAATTCCCCCCCTCCCTGAGGCTGAAAAAGTGGCAGGACTGACCGCACCCCCCATTCCCTGCTTCCTGCACTGTTGGGAGAAGGAGGTAGAGATATCAGGAGCAAAGCTGAGCCCAGAAAGAAGGGAGGAATGGGGGAAGGTGTTTTCAGGATGTCCTACTCTGTTAAGTGTTGTTGTTAGTGTCCGTATTAAATTGTATGTTTTTTTTTTTCTTCCCCTAATGAGTCTGTCTTTTGCTTGTGCCTCAATGGAGAAGATTAACCCTTCCTGTCCTTAACTCAATTTCCTGGGCCTTTTGCTTTTCTCCTTCACAGCGCTGAGGTACTCAGTTGCCCTCTGAGCTCAAACCATGACAGTCCTTATATGATTATCCTTATCATATACTTATTTTGAATTATACATGTTGTCAATTTTCTGATTCTCTATAGTTGGTTTACCTCTTAACATTCTGTTTATCTTAGAACAATTTTCTTTTTGTAGCTCTATGAGTGAAGAAAACTAAAGAGATTTAGAGTGATAATATGAATATTTAGAAACACAACATATCCTGAGACCAGGCTGAAGAAGGATGTGGATTGCATCTAGAGGTGATATGACAGGTGGTTGGATGGGATTCATTATATAAATAAGAAAAGTAATATTAGGTATATATGTGTGAACTTGCTGACTAATTTTCTATTATAGTCAATGAAGAGCCAGAGATTACAGTCAGTGGAAGCAGGATAATGATTTGCCTGTCTAGATATTAGGAATGTTGTTTCCTAAACAGAAATGTCAAGTACCACTTGCAGCATTGAGTGGTTCCTCACTCACAAAAGACTGGTGGATGTGACATGGGAGAACCCATGACTTGCTGGAATGGCAGCCAGAGGCTGTGAGATACAGTTTGGGTTAACTAAAACTATGTTTAGATAGCTGAACTATGCCTTAGGCATCAGAGCTCTTTGGGCTTCACCTGTAACGTTAGCCATCACAGAATCATGTATGCTGTTGCATGGTTGTACATACCTAAATTTAAGTGTCAGTCTTAATAGAATCCTACATTGCAGTCACATTCCACACATAAATTCCAAATTATTTTCTTAATGTAAATGTGAAATATCATCCAGTTTAAACTAATAAAAGTAGTATATCTCTAAAATACCTAATGGGTATAAATATGACAATTTTCTTTGCACAAGAGGTTTAGCTTCATAAAAAAAAGGCAGACAAACTCTCAATGATAACAGGCTGTGCATAATCAACAGGAAAAGAGAGCAATCTATTTGATTGCCAAACACTGTTCTATACAAATGAAATAAATATATGGTGAAAACACTGCATGATAACAATTATAATGATTAATTCATTTGTTGCAGCATCCTGTGGATAAACAAAACCAGTACCCTCCTAGAGGGCAAATGAATTCTGTCCAGTGCTGCACAGAAAAGAATCCAGTATCAATAAGTTATTTAGAATAAAGGTATACAAACTCATTCCTTATTCATATCTTTATTCCATCTATCATCTCAGACGATAAGGGGAATAGACTACATGACAGAACATGTTTCTTTTACTGATAGAAAGGGAGAATTTAATTAATATGAAAATATTTCCTGTTTCTTTTCAAGTCAATATTTTATTCCCTAGGATTTCCCTTCCTTAAGAAACTAATTTTAACATGCACTTATTACTAAAGCAAAATTCATGGGATGAAAAGAAAAAGAAACAAAGAAACATTGACATTTTGATGTTGATGAAAGCTGATAGATCACAGACTAAACAGACTAATTAGAATACTGTATATATTGTGTAAGTGTATGTATATACGTGTATACAAATAAGTTTCAGGGATTTTGTTGATCCTGATTGTCCACAAGGATGTGTTTTTTGTACTGAGCTTTTGAAATAAACAGAGATACTGTGTATTTGACTGTAGTTATATGTTTTCTTCAGGTCTTTTCAGATACTTCCTAAGAAATTGTTGGACTAGATGATCTTCAAGATCTTTTTCAACTGTGATGATTCTGTGAACCCCCTGTATTAGTTATAAATAAAATACAAAGTTCAGTTAACCTCATTTATAGCTCAAAAAATATTTAGAGCATTAGAAAATATGACAGTTTTAGCTCTTTCATAAGATTTATTTGGAAAAAAAGTTCAAACCCACACATGTGGAATGCACTTAAAACGAGAACAGAGGTAAAGATATTAAAAGCAAAAATTTAAATTGTGAATTAGTGTATTTGCTGTTGTTATTGTCAATGCAGAGAGGACGTGTCTTCAAGAAAATATTCAACCAATAGTTACCACAATGGACAAGACCAAAATATTTCAATCAGTAACAGAAGCAACTTCCTTGCAAAAATTCTAGAAGTCCAGTTTAATTGCCACTAGAAATACAGCAGTGTTGGTAAACCCAGAATCAAGGTTACTTCCCAGGGAACAAGTAGAGAATTAAAAAACCCCACCCCAACATCATCTGTGTTCTCTTGTTCTTATTGCTGAAATACTGTTTCTTTTTCCATTCTAATTTGTTTCCATATAATGAGTAATTTAGCTAGAAACAAGCCCCTAATACAATTATAGGTCCTTATCAGAAAACACTAATTTTTAACTATATTAATCCATCTTGTACATTGACACAAATTCCTATGTATGGCTTTCAGATACATTAATAAGTAAATCACAGGTGGCCATAAAATTCCTGAGGATTCAAATGTATTGTTTTAATTGTTAAATAAAGGTAATCTCACTATCATTCAGCCTTCTAAATTTAATTCTCTTAAAGGCAGTTGTTGTGGTTTGAACTCAGTAGCAAATCAGCACGTGGCCAGTTGTTTACATCCCCCCCTCCCCCTGGTGAAATAAAGGAGGGACAAAAAAGATTAAATTTATAGGTTAAAAAAACCAAACCAAAACAAAACACAAAAACACCAACTAGCAAGAACAGTAATGATAGTAGTCCAAAATAGGTAAAATGCATCAGTGGCTCACCAAACGGTGACCAGTCCCCAGGAGCAATCCGACTGCACCAGAGAACTCTGCCCAGCAAATCCAGAAACTGAAAACAAAACAACTTTCATGAGGGAGCATGTGCCCAACTATATGCTGAGCTTTGACGTCACATGACATGGAATGCTCCAATGATCGATCAGGACCTGGCCCTTCAGCTGTGGGCTCTATAAGCCCAAGGAAAGTTAACGATATCCTGGCCGAAACCAGGACAGTCTCCACCCCTTATTCCGTACCATTGACGTTATGCTCAGGTTCCAAATACATTCTAATGAATCACCACACCTTTCCCCAGATCTCACAGATGTCATTCCCTCAGTCTATAGGCCATCCTTCCAAAATGCCTACTGAGTTCATTTAGTCCATAACTTCGGGTTCCATCTGTCATGGCAGTCTTTAAAGCTGGAGGAATGAGGTGGAATCGGCTCAGTCGGTGGAGCAGGAGGCTTTGGATTTTGTACCAATGCAATAACAGGGTTATTTGACAATTCAGTTCATTGGCTCTTTTCACCTAAAATCAAATTTTCCTGAGGCACTCATCAGACTTCTCTGTCCTCCTGCATCACCCACCAAGTGCACCAAGATACTTGGACAAAAGTAATCCCACAGATGGACTTAACTTTACCGAATGCAGGAGTAACCCATATGGTTTTCCCCAGCATATTTTTCACGTGCACTACAGGGGCTTTATCCCCATCTACGGTATGTAGGAGGTTTGATTGGGCAGGGCCAGCTTGCTTGGCAGATCCTCTGGTATTGACTAACCAGGTGGCTTTTGCTGAATGCACGTCCCAGTGATTGAAAGTTCCACCACCCATTGCTCTCAGTGTAGTTTTCAGCAATCTGTTGTATCACTCAGTTATCCCAGAGGCTGGTGCATGTTAGGGAATGTGATATATCCACTCACTGCCATGTACTTTGGCCCAGGCATCTATGAGGTTCTTTCAGAAATGTGACCCATTATCTGACTCAATCCTTTCTGGCGTGCCATGCCGCCATAAGACTTTCTCCTCAAGGCCTAAAATGGTGTTCTGGGCAGTGGCATGGGGCACGGCATGAGTTTCCAACCAACCAGTGGCTGCTTCCACCACTGTTAGCACATAATGTTTGCCTTGCCGAGTTTGTGGGAGTGTAATATAATCAATCTGCCAGGCCTCCCCATATTTATACTTTGACCATCGTCCTCCATACCAAATGGGCTTTAACCATTTGGCTTGCTTGATTGTGGCACATGTCTCACATTCATGGATTACCTGTGCAATAACACCCATGGTTAAGTCCACCCCTCAGTCACAAGCCCATCTATATGTTGCATCTCTTCCCTGATGGCCTGAAGAGTCATGGGCCCAGCGAGCCAGAAATTGTTCACCCTTATGTTGCCCGTCCAGATCTACTTGAGACACCTTAATCTTGGCAGCCTGATCTGCCTGTTGGTTGTTCTGATGTTCTTCAGTGGCCCGGCTCTTGGGTACGTAAGCGCCTACATGGGGTACTTTCACAGCCAGATTCTCTACTTGAGCAGCAATATCTTGCCCAGATGGGTTTGCCTCTGTGCTGCCAGTTGCTCCATTTCCATTGCTGTAACCCTCCCCCCAGCGCACTTGCCACCATCCATGAGTCAGTATAGAGGTAGAGCACCGGCCACTTTTCTCACTCAGTGATATCCAAGGCCAGCTGGACGGCTTTCACCTCTGTGAACTGACTCGATTCATCTTCTCCTTCAGCAGCTTCAGCAACCAGTCATGTGGGGCTCCACACAGCTGCTTTCCACCTTTGATGTTTCCCCACAACACAACAGGACCTGTCAGTAAACAGGGCATATCGCTTCTCATTATCCAGTAGTTTATTATATAGTGGGGCTTCTTCAGTACGTGTTACCTCTTCCTCTGGTGCCACTGCAAAATTTTGGCCTTCTGGCCAATTGTAATCACTTCCAATATTCCTGAAGAGATGGGACTTTCTCTTTGAGCCCGTTGTGTGATTAATGCCACCCATTTACTCCACGTGACATCAGTTGCATGGTGTGTAGAGGGGACACTCCCTTTGAACATCCAGCCCAGCACTGGCAATCGGGGAGCCAGGAGGAGCTGTGCTTCAGTCCCGATCACCTCTGAAGGAGCTCGGACCCCTTCATATGCTGCCAGTATCTCCTTTTCAGTTGGAGTATAGTGGTCCTCTGATCCTCTGTATCCCTGACTCCAAAGCCCCAGGGGTTGACCCCTAGTCTCCCTTGGTGATCTCTGCCAGAGACTCCAGGTAGGGTCATTCTTCCTGGCTGCAGTGTGGAGCACATTTTTAACATCTTGTCCTGTCTGAACTGGCCCAAGGGTTACTGAATGGACTATTTCCTATTTCGTTTGTTCAAAAGCTTATCATTGCTCTGGGCCCCATATAAAATCATTCTTTTTCCGGGTCACTTGATAGAGAGGTTTTACAATCTGACTGTAATTTGCAACATGCTGTCTCCAGAAACCCACAACACCCAAGAAAGCTTGTGTTTCCTTTCTGTTAGTTGGTGGGCACATAGCAGTTATTTTATGAATCACCTCCTTTGGAATCTGATGACATCCATCTTGCCGTTTTATTCCTAAAAACTGGATCTCTTGTGCAGGTCCCTTGACCTTACTACACTTTATGGCACAACCTTCTCTCAGAAGGATTTAGATTATTTTCTCCTCTTTCTCAAAAACTACTTCTGCTGTATTACCCCATACAATGATGTCATCAATGTACTGTAAATGTTTTGGGGCTTCACCTTGTTCCAGTGCAGTCTGGATCAGTCCATGGCAAATGGTGGGGTTGTGTTCCACCCTGGGGCAGCTGATCCCAGGTTTATTGGACACTCATCCAGGTAAAAGCAAACTGTGTCCTGCATTCTGTTGCCAGAGGGATGGAAAAAAATGCACTGGCAATATCAGTCATGGCATACCACTTGGTTGCCTTCACCTCTAGTTCATACTGAAGCTCTAGCATGTCTGGCACAGCAGCTCTCAGCAGTGGTGTGACTTCATTCAGGCCACGATAGTCCACTGTCAGTCTCCTCTCTCCATTAGACTTTTGCACTGGCCATATGGGGCTGTTAAAGGGGGAGCATGTCTTGCTGATGACTTCTTGGCTCTCTAGCTGACGAATCAGTTTATGGATAAGGATTACAGCGTCTCGATTGGTGAGGTATTGCTGTTGGTGCACGGTTGTAGTGGCAGTTGGCACCTGTTGTTCCTCAATCTTCAGCAATCCCACAACAGAAGGATCCTCTGATAGACCAGGCAACACAGAAAGCTGTTTAATTCATTCTTTTTCCAAGACAGCTATACTGAAAGCCCACTGATACCCTTGAATGCCCTCTCCTGAGATAATCTATCCCAAGAATACATGAAGAGTCTGGACTGGTCACAATGGGGTGTTTCTCCCACTCTTTTCCACTTAGGGTCACCTCGGCCTCCAACACAGTCAGCTGCTGAGACCCCCCGTCACTCCTGAAATACGAACGGGTTCTGCTCCTTTAAGATTTGGTGGCATTAGGGTGCATTGAGCACCAGTGTCCACTAGAGCCTTATACTGCCGGGGGTCAGATGTGCCAGGCCATCAAATCCACAAGGACCAATAAACTCAGTTGTCCCTGTCCTCCGCCTGGCTGGAGGCAGGGCCCCTCTAGTGTTGGTCATAATACCCGCGAACCACAAAAGGGTTACTGTAGTATGCACGGGTTTCAGTCTTGATCACTTCCTGTGAATACAAATCAGAAATTCTTCTCATAAGATGTGAGCAAAGTTGACATTTATGCTCTGTTTTCGACACTTGATTACCGGAAACTGGAGCAGCATTTCTCCTAAAAGAACCCCATTTTTACTTGTTCTCCTTCCAACTCACATACCCGCTCTTTTAGGAGGTACATAGATTTTTCCATCCCATTTCTTCATGTCTTCTCTGTAGTCATGCAGGCAATGCCACAGCTTCCCCCATGGAATATACCAGTTTCCTCGAGTATAGAAATAACTGCTCCTGATAGCCGAGATTCTAGTCTGTGCAGGTGGGGAGTAGGACATGTCCTCTTTAAATTGCTGGAAGTCTTGAGATAATTTCTCCACAGCTGTGATGAGGGAGGAAGAGAGACTTTCTTCATATTGACATAGTGGCGAGCCAGTTCATCCACTGTTGGTCCTTCTTCGTCTCTCCAGTCCATTACTGCTAATGCACTGGCATATGATGATGGTGTGCTCCATACAAACTTTTGCCACATGGGCCGGGTGCATCGGACTTCATCTGGATCTGCGGGTAGCTGTGCATTATCTGAGTCATAGTAAGCCATCTCCCACATGGCTAGCTCCCTCAAGTATTGAATACCTCTCTCCATAGTGGTCCACTTACTTGGATGGCATACAAAGTCTTCCTTGAAGGGATACCTCTCCCTCACACTTGACAGAAGTCACTTCCAGAGACTGAGATTTCGTGTCTTCTTTCCAATAGCTTTGTCAATGCCTACTTCTCTAGACAGGGATCCTAGCTGTCTTGCCTCCCTGCCCTCTAATTCCATGCTGCTGGCCCCATTATCCCAGCACCAGAGCAGCCAGGCAACAAGTCGCTCACCTGGAGGGCGGCTGAAATCTTTTTTCATGTCTTGCAACTCACTCAGGGATAAAGATGTGGTCACTGTCACTGTCTCTGCTTCCTCCTCTTGTTCTCCTGATGGGCCTGGTTAATCATCATCCTGTACATCATGAGGGGATTTTCTTGTGTATTTCTTTTGTATGGGAGCAACTGACACTGTCATGGGTTGGTTCTTGGTTCAACTGCAACGCCTGTGGTTGGGGTTGTAGTGGCTGCAGTTTCTGTTGTGGACTTTGGAGTGGTTGCACTGTTAACAGATCCAGAGCCCTTCTCTTTTTCTTGAGGGTGCTGAACAGTGTTTAATAGCACTTGGTAACCATGGGCTAAGCCCCAGCATGTTGCAGTGAGCTGTGCCTCTTTGGAATTACCTGGGTGACAGCATACTTTTTCCAAATATTTTACAAGTTCTTCAGTATCCTGCACCTGTGCAGGAGCAAAATTCCAATACAGTGGAGGTGCCCACTGTTCTAGGTATTTGCCCATGCTACTCCACACCCCCAGCCACTCATATAATAATTCTCCAACCTTGGGGTAGGTTTCCAGGTGGTACTCTTAAACAGCTGTTTAACCCTGAACTAAACCTGAACCACATGCAGGAACACAGTAGCTCCTAGCAGTAAGATGACCATGTTAATATCAGCATTCTAAAGGTATCTGTAATTCCTGGATTCCTCAAACAAAATTGTAAATAGCCCCAGGGCTGATGACAGCAGCCTATCATAGATAAGCATCACATAGTTCAGCAAAAACAATATCTTAACCCTACTCTAATGGACTGTGAGCAACAGCATGGGAAATACATAATGCAGATTAGGCAATAAAATCATAAGGAGCCAAGCAATCAACATTATTACCCCTTCTGCCATTATGTCAAATTTCAGGCCCCTCACTGGGCATCAAAAACTGCTGTGGTTTGAACTCAGCCAGTAACAAATTGCCACATGGCCAGTTGTTTACTCCCCACCCCCACCCCACCCCCCGGTGATATAGGGGAGGGACAAAAAAGATGAAATTTGTAGGTAAATTAAAAAAAAAATTACTAGCAAACCCAACAGTAATGATAGTAGTCCAAAACAGGTAAAATGCAGTAGTGGCTCACCAAATGGCAACCAGTACAGAGCCCATCCCCAGCAGCAATCTCAACAACTTGTATGAGAGAGCACACACCCACCTATATGCTGAGCTTTGATGTCACATGACATGGAATGCTCCAATGATGGATCAGGACCCAGCCCTTCAGCTGTGCTCCCTCTCCACCCAAGGAAAGTTAACTCTATCCTGGCTGAAATCAGGACAGTAGTTTAACTGATGATAAGACATGCAGTATTCAAAATCCAAATATTTCATATGAATATTCATAGTCCATATGAAGACCAAACAAACATTTACACTACATCTGTTTCCATATACATTCTATGAAATTGAAACAGTATTGCAATATAGAGATATTGTGCAGATAAATTTAAAAATAATTTTTAGTAGTCTTGTGGGAAAAAGAAATCTCATCTCTTCCTCTTTCTGACCAGATAATAATATACCTTGCAAATTACATTTCTCATATTGTACATCTTTTTCCCTTACTTCACTGTGTAATAGATGTTTGCATTCTGGGCTTTAACATTGTATGGAAAGTTTAGTGTAGGTGTTGACTTTCATATATGATATATATTAAGCTTTTGGTAAAATAATCCACTGTAAAATGTCTACTACAACATCTCCATCCAGAACTCTCTTTACATTTTTTTTGAGAGGCAAAGTACTCTGTAAACTAACTTAATGAGAAACTTAATCACCTATCCACCTATATTTCTAATTGTTTTCCAGACTGTTCTTTTTTGATTTTGTAGCAACCTCCAAAAAGGCTATTTTTGTGAAGCACTCATACTCCAAAAGACAGACAGGATGTAGAGATTTCACACTTCATTTGGAAATTGATGGACCTGTGGCATAAAAAGCTGATTTAAAATATCAGCTCTTTATCAGAAATCGTCAGGAATGAAGTAGCATCTTGCTGGTATCAGGAGGCTTAGACTACTATGCATATAAATAATTTTGTCATAATTTTTATTAAAATTTTAAAAATAGGTGTTGATACAGCTATAAGATCTTAACAGGTATTTAGCCACTGAAATGTGTAACATTATTTGCAATTCCTATAGCAAATTTAAGTGTATTTTTCTTAATGAAAGTTGCAATGAAAAGTTTATATTATGCCCTTTTCTCTTTCCCCTTTTGTACCCTCTGCCCCCCGCCCCCCCTCCCCATGCAATTAAAACACTCTGTTTCTTCATGTTTTCCAAGAACTATCTCTGGTAGGAAAAATCAAAGTCAAAAAATCTCTTTAACTGTACTCTAAGAAGGATCACCGTTTCTGACACAGGAAGAGATGCCTCCTAAAAATACCTCTATAATGCTCCAAAACAGTGCAAGTGGAGCTACAAAAAATTAAAAGCTTTGGAACACACTTTCACAATTGCAATTACAATTGTCTAATTATTCAAAAAAATTAATTGTAGAGACAGACATGTGAACCTTTTCGGACATAGAAGCAAATAAGCTGTTTCATTAATTTTAACAAAAAAAGAATTGATCACAACTGCCACTGGTGGTTATTGCTTAAACGGGGCGTTGGAGGAGAGCACACTGCCACAACAAGTAAGAACATACTTGCTATTCGATTGCAGCCAAATATATGTAGATGCTAATGGCAGTATCAGTATTGCACCATAAAATGTCTCCTAAATCATCCAACTAGATTCAGAGAGTGTTCTTATAGCTGATGGTTTTGAGGTTGGAGAGAATGCTCTGGTCTGAGTCTACATATCCTTGGTTCAGTTATTTGAGATTACTTTACTTTTATTAGGTTTGGTTTGCTTGATTGTTTGTTTTAACTGGAAGAGAAGGCTTAATCCCAGACTATTTGTAAAACTTTTATTTGAAAAAAATGAAGTATTCCTTTTCTACAGGATACTAGAAAATTATTTGCTGTTTCCTAATGGGGGCTACATATCCTTGATATGATATGAACTGCCTAGTGGAAGGTTTCTGTGGTAGTTTTAAGCCCTGCCAGGACCAGAGACACGTTGCCGTTGTCCCTCCCCCACCCTCGGACACAAGTAAGGCACAAACCCCGGGTTAAAATAAGAAGAAATTTAATACAACAGTGTGATAAACAATCTGAACAACAGTAGCAATGATAACAACAATAAACAGTAATAGCAGTAAACAAGACAAAAGATATACAGAGAAATACTGCAAGGATACAGCTAGCCTGCCGTGCGTGCTTCCTGCTACCAAAGCCACCAAGGAAAGCTTCCCAAGCTGCCGCGCCGGACCTGACGTCAGCATGGTATGAATAACCTGGCTGGAGATCCCTTCCCCCTCTCTGCTGGGGAAACTTAACCCTATCCGAGCTGAACCAGGACAGTTTCAAAGATATCTCTTAGAGCACAAGATCCAGTCTTCATCAATCACTAGAGAACAAAAAAACTAGGGGACCTTCAACTGGATTCTTTGCAGGAAAATTTACATATTCTCAAGGAGGCTGCTGGAACTTGATGATCATAGACTAAGATCTCCAGTAAGCTAAACGTCCTTTTAGTTTGTTCAATGTTTCCCCTGATTGTATTAATATAATTTCTTTTCCCCTCCTCAAGTGTTATGTGGCAGAGATCCTGCACTGATGCACTGATGTACAGATATACTCTACAGTTTATATCTGGATATTTTAAAATAAAGTATTTGCTATCTGCTGTTGAATTCCACCATGCCATTGTCCCTATTTTCCTTTAAACTACTGGCAGGATTAGGGTTTCCTACTTTGATGAGGGTGTGGAAATCTCTGTTGTCAGACAGCTTGCCAGTGAGCAGTCTTAGACACATTGGAACATTTCCACCTGCCCAGTAATCACAGATCCTTAAGCACAGAAAAACCAACAATTTTCTTTGCCTCCACGATGGCCACTGAACATATAATATCTTCCTGATGCAATTGGCTGGACTTGGAACACTCTCTGCTGATACTCTAACCTTTTTCACTGCAGTCTCATTTGTTACCATCCGAGTTGAAGAATAATGAGAATAATTTTGCCTGTCATTCTCAGAATTACAATTAACAAATGGGCTGGTAATTAATACTGAAACTTGTCTGCCTCAGGAGATATTGCATAGTCAAGAATAATATGATACATATAGTTTAGCAATTAGATACAGTAATTACAATATTTCAGATGCTCACACAGAATATATTCCAGCTTTATTAAACCTTAAAGTTTCATGCTTCATGTTTTTAATGCTTGAATTTAAAGTACTGTTTGATAGCAGAACATTATGCAAATACTGTTGTGCGATATACATTATAACCTTGTGTCTGTCTAAAGATGACATTGCCACATCTTTCAAAAGACAATTCATCATACTGACACTTAAGAAGACATTAACAATTCAGAAACTACTCTATGGCTCACTAGGGTAATGCGTTGCTCAACTGATGATTTTGCAAGAGCTGTAAAGGCCTATTCTTTGTTGAGATGCTAATGTGAAATAGAAAAAAAGTTGTGTCATCAGTAGCTAATTGAATCAGTCGATAAAAAGGTCTTACATATATTGTTAAAAATATCACCTAAAATGCTATAAAATTCAGCTTGTTTCATTAATAATAATTTTTCTGTTATGTTCTGTGTCTGTTCATATGTAGCATTCCAAATTTCATTTCTTTGCACTACTTCTATCTGATTTCTGATTTACTCATTTTTTAACCTGCATGTATTCAATTATGTTGTGCTTTATAAATACAGCATACCAAAACAAAATAACACTGTTAATTGCACTAGAAAGATACTAGGTGTCTTTAAATTAAACTATGCATTTGCCTAGTCTAGTGTGATACCAGTTTAGATTACATACAGACCTATAGAAGACCTTTAAATCACATGATAATGCCAATATAAAACTTTGTTGTCATTAAATAATATACACCTTAAAACCAAAACATTAAATTAGAATCAATAAACAACTGAGCAACTTTAACCACTATTTATAACCTCTTGAATTAGAACAATTAAGAGTACAGGAAATCTACTTCAGTTGATTAACCTTTCTCTGAGAATCCTAGAGGATAACTCTGAGTTTCTGTTCTTTCTCCTACAGAGCTCCTGCTTTCTTTCCACAAAGTATTGGTTATTGTGTACAAGAATTACTAAATATTCCATACTGCACTGTCATTAATGTGATACAGTCCAGACAATATAATTCAATATATGATTTAAGTAGCTCCTCCTTTTTTTCAGGAACTACCTTGTTCTTTTCAACTACTTCTACATATGACAATAACTTCCCAGTTGTGTCTGAGGCTTCTGCAATTAACATTCCTCTGTGTGTGCCTGAGAGCATTCATTCCAAGTGGCTATTGCTCTTGAACAGAAAGGAAAAGGAACTAGTCTACAGGGGAAATATTTTCGGAATGATAGACTGAAGAGCATCATCAAAACATATAGCAAACTTTCTAGAGTAGGGTTGGTGGGTTATATGTATACACAGTAATTTTCACAAATAAATACTCTAAATATCAGTTTTCATGGATCAAGCTATTTTTAAGGATGAAATAAAAAATGTTTTGACAAATGTTTGCATACAAGTAGTGGAAAATAGTATGGAAGCAAAAGGTAATTTAGAGGAAGAGTAAAAGACTCCTAGAGTAAGAGTAAAAAAACTCCTAGAAATGTTTTGATAATGAAGATCCACCACCACACAACAGCTGATATACATGGGATAAAGACACTGCAGAGGTGTGGGACTGGTAACCTAGAGCAGATGAGTATTAACAAAATTTGTTAGGCAACCTTATTTTAAATTGCCAAAGATGTTTTAAAAAATTACCATTTATATTTCTGTGGTTATTGTCTTCACAAAACAAGACGGTAGACAGAGTATAAAATTTAACAGAGTCAATAGCATACCTTATCTGCATTTCTTATTGTAAGCTTAAGTTACATAATAGTGGTAGAGGTGAAGATTGTCACGCAGTTACTGGGGAGAGGTGAAAAGGGTAAGAGAATTTGACACTTTGTCTCCTATCTACATCTCACCAATATATGTAGGCCTCACTGTCACTGATGAGTTTTGGTCTTTTAAGAATTCAAGGGAGGAGAAGAAGAACAAGAAATTATGTGATGTGTGTATTAACCAGTATAGACGAATTGCCTTATTTAACAAAGCAAATTAGGAGGTGTTACGTGCTGTAGCACAGCCTTCAGTGCGGTGAGAGAGAAACAAACAAAAGTGAAACATTAACCATACTTGACATAACAAGAGGACTTGTCCCAGACCTCTTCGCACCATATTGCTACTATTATTACTATTGCCCAGTTGCATTGTCTCAGTACTTTAGAATTTCTGAACAATCACTTATTTTCAAGATAACTAAAGCTCACCCTATACTAAGGAAACTTTGTGTACCTAACTGCCAATAAATTTAAGCAGTTTCAAAATATTGATCATTCATAACAGGGCATTTTAGAAATTTAAAAAAAAAAAAAGTCTCCCCATAAAAAAATCCTCACCAAAGTAACAAAAGAGCTAGACAACTCCACTTTATTTACATTTGTCTAATGCACAAAATTATTAAAGTAACTGAATACTAAAAGCTGATTTTTTGTGTGTTCATTTCAAAGGGTTTGTCTGGTGTAGATTCTAAGAACTGCCTTTCACAGAATCATAGAACCAGAGTTTAGCTGAACTTGAATTAACCATTTTTTTGTTTATTTTATTATTTTGAAATTTTATCAGTAAACAGATTATCCCAATTTACAGTGCTTTTATACTGAAGTAAGAGTTTACACTTGAATGTTGTATATAACAGTAGATTCAATCACATCCGTGTAAATAGGGGCTAATTCCATTACTTAGAAACTTGTCCAGAATGTTTTGCTTACTTGGACAACTGTAGCGTTACAATGAATTCACAAAATAAATTTGGTAACTATGGAATGTCAACCACACAGTTATATTATTTCAAAAAAACCCCACCAATCTCTCCCTAATTAATTTAATAAAATTAACTGCTTCTCTAGTCTGATATTCTGTTGTGTATTAATTTCTTTTCTGCATTGTTAACATTTCTTTCCAGCTATAATATATTCTAAACAAGGCTGAAAGCAAGCATAGAAGAATAGAAATTATGAAAGCATTTGTATGTGCCCACAGTCAAAATTGGATGTTTAATGTAGTTTTGCCCCTGTTCCATCTACCACCAATCCTGAACACAATGCATAGACAAGAATCTGAAGAATATCATGCTGATAGTAAAATGTGGAAACATCGTTAGTTCTAAGTTCCTTGGACTTTGCTGCATTGCTGGGATTTTTAAATTTGACTGTCTCTCAAAGACTCTAAAATACCACCTGCAAAATAAGTTTTGAAGAAAATTGAACTCTGTAACATTAAAGCTTAGGTAACTTCAAAATTACTAGCAACTTCAAATCATTTTCTCTAGATAGTTTTCTTGGAATCAATTTCATTTGTTTCAAGGGACTACAAGAGCAACGATTATTGAGCTGGAAGATAAGGAGGAAAATGTGAGATCACAGAAGAGAATGTACATTTAAGATGTGACTCTCATTTTCTATAACAGAAAACTGAAGCCAGGTTTTCCCCATGCCAGATAACTAAGATATAAGAAAGATGTCAAAAGCTCTATCAGCAATGATTGTAACTCTAGCCATTCTTCCATTTTTCATTTCCTACAGTGTTTTATTTTGGGTATTTTACTGAACCTACAGGAAGACAGGGAAAATATAAGTGAACAAGAGAGATTTATTTTACTCTTTAAATCTAAAGCAAACTTTTCCCCTCTCTTTTTTAGCTAAACTCAGAAGAGGAATGTAAAACAAAAATGGTAAAAGTACAACTAAAAATAAATGCTGAAACACATCTCTCATATTCTTTAAACACAAATTAATACCACTCTTACACATATCAAAAATACAGTCTTATCATCTGAGTGCATATAGATACTTTCACCCTATCATGAATTCAGATTCTGTAAGGAATTAAATATCTGCAGTAACATACCTCTGTCTGTAAACTGCATAAAGCTGTTAACTTTGGTTTCTCAACTTTGAAATGTCTTTACACTGAATATGTTATTTACCAAGAAAATGTATTCTTGGGATACATAAAATCTATTGCTAGTATGCTTAAAAAACTATATGTCTCATATCTTATGACTTTCACTAGAAAAAATTTCCACCATAAATATTCTTTGCTAAAAGTAGGGTTGTATATTATGTACTGTGACCATAAAACATCTTTACAGACGCTATCAAGAGAGGCAAACCTTTTTATGTATATACAAGAATTCAGAGTTCTATTTCAAGAAATAACTAAAATTTCAAGTGAAAGAGGATAAATAAAGTGTTTAAGAGTTACTGCTGTTTCCTGGGAACGCAATATGTGTTGAGAGACTAATCAGATCACTGTGACAAAGAAAATCCTCTATCACTTGATTTAGTATAATAACCACCATGATTTTGAAGATGTTTTCTTATGCAATATTTTAGCCTCATCTTGGTCAGTATGCTAGAGAGACTAGAAAATTGCATACCAAAACCCAAATATTTGAAGAAAACTCTCTGGATCTGACATATTTAGGACCTAAATATGGACATCACTAGAAAACTGCTTTTTTTTTTTTTTTTTCACCTTCTTTAATCAGTTAAAATATTTTATATTTCCTGGTTCATAATAATATTTTAATTATCTAAAGTAGTTTCATGAAAGAATGTAGTATAGAGCAGAAAAAACCAAATTAGTATAAACTAATACTTATGACTAATAAGAGCTGCTTATTGTGCTTATTTAATACAGTCTGTTCTCCCATAAATGCACTCACTGACCATCAGTGCATCACTGGTAATTTATCTATGGCACAATGACTTTTATAATCTTGCAGTATTTTAGCTGAAGACATGAGAATTTGATGGCTGCTGCTTCTTCATTATCAATCAAGATAAGGTTTTTCTAGGTTCTCCCAACTAAAGAAATTCTATTTCAAAATTTTTCATGCCTCTTAACCATGAAAGCCCCCCATGAAAACTTTCCAATCTTCTAATACTCCAAAATGGAAATCTGACATAAAATCTTTATTTATTTAATAGACTTGTTAAGGTTTTATAAGCCTTTTGATGAAACTCCCTCTCTAGCCTTCAGAAGTTTAAACTGCCAATTTGACCCTTCACACAAAAAAGACATGACTTTCTCAGTACTTCTTGCCAGACCATATTTGAATAGAAGCAGAACACTTAAAACAGACAAAATCAATAATAAATGTAAAAGGATCTATATACAAATAACAAATAAGAAAGAGTGTGATTCATCATCCTAATATGACATTGATGACTGAAGTCACCACTGAGACAGTGCTGGAGATGACTGGCTGGAATCACCAAGTGTGTAAATGTCTGTTTCTGTGTACGAACCAGAGGAAGTTGGAACGAGCAGTTTAGGCTAGCATATCAGCTATTAGATGCCAGGTTCTTCTCTGAGGCACACAGGACAAGATGCAACAGGCACAAGTTGCCAGAAGGAAAATTATGATTACATATAAAGAAAAACCTCTTCGCACTATGAACAATTATGTGTGGAACAGACTATCCAGGGATACAGTGGAATCTCATCCTTAAGATATTCAAAGCCTAGCCCAAAAAGGCAAAGGGAAATCTGGCACTAGCATTGAAATTAGCCCTACTTTGGGCAGGAGGTTGGTGTAGATGATCTCCTGCACACAACATCTAGATGTGTCTGCCAGTCATAGTTTTTTTTATGTTTCTAGATCTAAAGTTCTGAACCAAATCCTATCCTATCCTATAAAATCCTAGATTTTTGTTCCAAATTTAAAGCTATTGTCTATTTCTGAAAACCTGGTTTTAATTAAATGATACCTAACCAAAAAATTCCCTAAAACTCATGCAGTTGTCAGAAAGACTGTTAAGATTATAAACCTAAAAATGAATTAGGAATGCTGCTTACAGGAATAGCAAAAATTGGAAGCACAGAGTTGGTTCAGAAGAAAAAATAAGAACAACAAAAACACCACATTCTCCAAAGGGGAAAAAATGCTTATTAAGATTTTATGAACTTCAGAAGGGATATTATGAGATTCAAAAATTTTAAACCCATGTGCATTTTACTTTGATCATATATAAGACTCTGCCTAAATGTATTTACTTGTATCTACATGAAATCATAGCAATGTGCCAGTGCATGTCAAGCATACTTTGACCTTTAGCTCACCTACATTTGCTATGCACCAAAGTTCTTTGTAGCAGTTTGAAGTTCTGGAACTTTTTTTCAAAGGTTCCAACAATGGTGCATGTGCTGAAGACAAACAGACAGGCAGACAGACAGACATACGGGTATAGGATACAAAAGATATACTTTATTAAACATTATTGTGAAATTATAGATCCTTAATGTCTACATTCACTGTTCATTCATTTCTGCTTTTGGAACCAGACATGTTCTCAGAGATGGAAAGAGTGATACAAAATTTAAAAATGTTTTTCAAGTAGGAAATCTGTGTGCAGGTAAATATTTATGGCAACTAAAAATTTAAAAAAATCTAGTGTGATTTAAGGTTAATGCACTGCTGAAATAGTGATGTTAATTTTAGCTAGTAAGTGACCTCTCACTAACATATATAAAAGTTTGATTATGCCCTTGCATCAAAGTTTATTGTACCTGAACACCTTATATAATCATATCACTCTTCAATTTACCAGCATTTACTCATTACCAAGTTCTAAGCAGCTCCTAAGGATATTTTTTTTTTTAATACTTTCACAAAATATTTGCAAGAGTGTAAAGTTAAACAACCTCTATTTTTCATATTATGCTTAGTGAATGATGAAACTAACTAAAATAGTTTCCCAGAGATTAGTGTTGATTTCCCCATAGTACCGTACCACCTTTGCCTATGACACATCTGCTTTGTGATATCTTCAATTTATCACTTTCCTCCTTGTCTGCCCTATGAATTTTTCTGGTTTCTTCTATGCCCTTTTTCCCAGTTATCACCCATACAGGAATGAAGAGGAATGACCAAGGTCCCAGACAACTCAGATCATCCTACAATAGGACAGTTCAGAAAGAACAGGTAACTCTTGAGCTCCTCATGTAGCTGTTCTCTCAATACAGCATATGCTTTTCTTTCTACCCATGTGTGAATTTTATTAAAATCTGGAACATATACTGGTTTTGAGCTCTGTACTTCTGTGTTAAATTTGGTTTAAATTGGCCAGAAGGAAAAGGGTTATTAGGGAAAAGGGAATGACAGATGGAACAAGTGATTATACAAAATTTAATGAAACTGGGCTAAAAAGGAGAAAAACTAAAAATAATAAATTTTGTGGATGTTCAAAACAATATTTTCAGTACTCAGACTCCTAGATACTTTGTAAAGTGTCATTATAAATGATCTTTCAATAACTAATAACACCCTTCAAACCATAAAAGACTCTAAGGGGAGTGAATTCAGCTTTATGAATTTCTTCTGTCTGAGAAAGTCAAGCATGGCTTGTCTGTAATTGCTCTGAGAATAGGGTCCTTATAAATCAATATTTTTAAAGTAAGAGAGGAGAAGAACAGGAAAAGGAATATTACCTAGAAAATAATATACGTGGAACTGTTTTTGAGTTATGATTTGGTTTTTGAGGGTTAAAATTCAGTGCTTTGTCTTGAAAAGATTTAACTTCTCAAAGTGAAGAAAAAATACATAAAATTAGATAATGAGCTGAATTCAAACCTGATATTAAAGCTGAATTAGAACTAGATAAAAGCTGAATTTGGATACAAAGTAAGCAATTTTCTAATATAAAAATTCTCAGTGAAAGTTTCAAGTTGTCATCACTGGGACAGATCATGTTCTTCTCTGGAATCAGGAAATTTTCACTCTCCGTACAGTCCAAGTTCTGCCTTTCTCCATTGTTTGTAGGGAAAGCTAATATTTGAATGCTTCATGAATTTCTATCTACTAACCAAGGATGTAACCAAGGATGTATTGACCTAAGCTCTGAAGCTGAGGACATAGAGAAGACCTTCAGGCAACAGATTTATGCAACAACTATTCCCATTCCAAAATGGGAATCAGCTGACACTGTATTTTGGAACTGAGATACTTCTCTGAAACAAGGGAATTCCACACGTCTTCACCCAATACAGAGGAACTTCTTCAACTAGTACACATGTCCAGTTTAAGATTCATAAATATAATGGGAAGCTTGTTAGCAGCTGTACAGGACTAGAATGAAATTGGATGATATCGGAAACAAAACAGTGTTGAATACATTTATTACCTTTCCATGAAGATAATTGTACTATCCAAAAAATAGGGCTGATATCTCTGCAAACAGCTTCAGTGATGAGAGATCATTGGATGACATATTTACCTTGACTAAAATACTGTTTAAGAAAAAGTTTTATGTTATCTGTTTTTATAAATTGAATGTGAAAATGACCTTGATAGAAGGAGAAAAGTCTTCCTGGCTAATTGCTGCACCTACCTTTTTAGGTCATGCTCTAGAGAATATAGACATCTTCTCATTTTGTAACACTTAAGTTCTTTTCAATCATATTTAGCTAAAATACTGACATAACTTCCAAGAGAAAGAAAATCAAATATTAATTTATTCTATCACAGACACACCGGACAGAGGTTTCAGACTCTAGAGGCTCTTGCTTGTGATGAAGCTGTCAAAAAATTGCTGGAGTTTCTCCACCCCTAAAGGAATGATGATGTGGCTGATAAAATCCAAACACATTTGTACTGTATAAAGTTTGCTAAGGAAGCAGAAAGGCTTGGTGTTTTTTCATTTCCACATTGTCATTCTTTGTGAAGAGGTATGCAATTATTTATCTGAATATTTATTAGGTCTCAGAATAATTGAAAGAAAGTTGAAATTGGATATTGAAAAAAATCCAGCTTTGAAAAGTTGGAAATAATAAAGTAGGTCTGCCAATCACTGTCTTGAAGTTCTTTAAAAATACAGTATAAAAGCCAACAGTGGTTGCTTTTCGTCTAAGACATGTTTTTTCAAGCAGCTAACTGACTCCGAACATCTAGCCAGAGAATTAACTCAAGACCAGGAATATTTCTTACGTTTTCTTTGATTCAGAAACTCTGACAAGCAGCATAACTCTGTAATAACACTGGCCAAAGAAAAAAAAAAAAAAAAAGAAACAAAGAAACAAACCAAATCCAGCCAAACCAAACCAAAAAAACAACAACCCTTAACAAAAACCAAACCAAACCGAAAAGAAATAAACAAACAAATAGAAAAATAGCAATGAACTCCAGCTTTTTGTAGGAAGAAGCTGGTGAGTTCGTTTCACCCAGGTACAAGTACTGATTCATTGGTCATGCATCTGGCAGTAAATTGCATGGAGTTTGTATTTTTCACAGCCAGCTACTGGTTTAGTGTTTGCACTTAACACTTGACTACTCTCTCTGGTTAGAAAATAGAATGCATCCAATATTTAAGCATAATTATCATGGGTTTGCTGGTACCTTTCTTGGGCTGTAAAAGTCTGTCAATATTAGTCGTATTAGGATATATAGACCTAAAAAGTACAAGTTTACAACAGTGCAAACAACCATTTTCTACTCTTTTTCTTCCTGTTGATTCTGACTTTTTTTTTTGTTGTTTTGTGCTTTGCAGTCCCTAAACCAGCTGTTAAGATTTGCTATAACTACAAATACTGTGTCCTTCGTCTTTTCCAATACATCAGAGAGAACCAAAACTCCATAATCAAACATAAATATATAAGTATATGAAAAAAGTTTGTAAACCTTCAAATAGCCTTGTTAGGCACCTGCCATAAAAACGTTAATTTAAAATAAATGGTGAAGTTAGGATTAAATGAAGCTACTCAAAGCATAAATTATGCAGATTTGTCAAAGTTACCAAAAAGTTAAGAATTTCACAAGAATCACTTTGAATTAAATACACCTGACTTCAGCTGCTGTCCAGGGAAATAATGTTCTTGGTCTGAGTGCTTCTGACTGTAATTTATGGGTTTCAGAAGTAGGCTGTCTTCAGCATACTCTGAATTGAAGTTACAGACATACGTAATGCATCTAGAAGACTATTCAAAGACCTCAAAGCTAGTATATATATTCTATTGCTGCTGTTGATCTACTGGAAATAGCAAGGATATTAAAAAAAAACCCTTCTGTGATGGCATTCAAAGTCCATCTAGCATTTTAAATAAAAATGGATACATGCAAATCAGAAGAGTTAAAAAAGTTAATAAAGTAAAACATCAGGTTTGCACATTCTGCCACAGACATGGTCCTTCAGAAGGATGGAAATTTCAAAGACTTCATAAGATATGGATATTGCAAATACATAAGACACTCAACATATTGCAACTATTCTTGTGTTCTGGGACCATAGTGTATATTTCCTGATGTAAATCAATTTCCTGGATGATAGTTACTGCAAATCAATAGCATAAACTATAAATCTTCGGAAATATCACTCCAAGGTATGTATGGAAATAGGAGGGGATTATATGTAGAGTTAGAGTGGTCAGACTGGGTATGCAATTTGGATCATTCTCAAGAATTCTAATAAAACAAATACACAGTCAACTGACAGAAAAGTATCCTCACAATAGCAAATAACCAAAGAAATAAGACTTGAGACTGGCCAAATTAGGGACTTGTGTGTAAAATGGTTTACAGACACTGCTTTTCCAGGTTGAGAACGTTTATTGCTTTATCATCCACACTTTCTCATCAATGTTAATGTCAGATTATATGCTTTGTTAAAAATGATTGATTAGTTAATAACTTGAATAACATCTCTACTCAGAAAAACAACAAATTCTGCAATAGTAACTTAATTTTAGATATGATAAAGTCATGACAGTGAACTGTCAGAAGTCTGCCCTGTCATCAGCCCAAGGGAAAACTGTTGACTAGAAGATGGGATACTGGTGATTCACAAAGGAGTAAAAAATACAGTTAAGTGGTAATCAGCCAACCAAATAAACAAACAAAACAGACAGTGATGCAGCAAGAAATACTGCAGTTATAGTGTTAAGCTAAACTTTCCAATACTTTTATGTTAAGATGAAAATTATTAAGGAGAGGTACACATTTCTAATGAAAAGATCAGTGAAGCAAATAAAAGTCTTTTACAATCACATCAAGTTGAGTTTCAATCAGTCCTTTCTTTGGGTGCAAACACATTTTCCTGTGACTAACTCATGTAAAAAAAGAAACTTTTAGTTGTATTCCAAGATAGTCTAACATACAGCTATATTTAAGTCATTTACACCTTACTTGTTAAGGCTATTGAATAATCATGCTCCTTTGTATTCAGACTAAGTATTCAGAACAGATGGTGACAAGCTTAGTTTAATCTAATTTGGGTTTTAAAACCACCTGTATTACCTGTAATTCTCAGTATAACAGCAGTTTAGTTTACTAGAAAATGAGTTTATGATGTATTGGATTTAGTTGCCAGATATACATACTTGAGTAATATATTTCTCTATTGGGAAATTCTCTATAGATAAGATCTTCAGCAGCTTTTCCCTTTTTTCTTTTTCTTTTTTTCTTTTTCCCTCCCTTTCCTCTTTTTTTTTTTTTTTTTCCCTTAGGTGAAAATTTCAAGGATTTTAGGTATCCAAATTGATGAGAGTGATTCAGAAAAAGACACTAATGTATTCTGTTCCCTGAGGCATGGCTTCACATTATGAAGTGTTTGGCCAAAATTCCAGCTTAATATGTTCCTGCTCCTCTCAGTCCTTATTACAAGCCCCCTCTCCCTGTCTGAGAAACACTGCCCCCACAGTTTTTTTCAATCTGTTTTTAAGGAATTCAGTTGTGAACTTGCTTAAAAAACCAAGAATCCTGATGCCCCACAGATGATACTAACGTATTTCTCTAGGGGAAAAGAAGCCCCAAATCAAAGAAACTAAAACCCAAGTACTTTTAATTGGGTGTCTATATTTTTTATAACAGTATATGTTCACAGATACAGTAATTTTAGTTTACTTCCCACACAAGGCTGCTTGGTATTCACCTCTCAACAATGTTATGTAGCCAGGAAAGCGAGTAAGAAGGCTGAAAGGAAACATAAAAGGACTTGACTATACATATTTAAGATTATAAAGTGGAGAATGGATTCAAGTTGAGGTGGAGGAGATATCTAAGGGTAATCCCAAGAATATTTCTGCCTTTTGTATTAGACAGCCACTGGAATAAAAATAGAAACCAAAAAATTGGTCTGTGGGTGATGAAGTCAGGACTAATTTCAACAACTGGTGCCAGCAACTTCCTCGAGATTGATATCTTCAACTTGCAGACCGTGAACATGGACCACCCCAGATACATCTGTTACACACCATCCTCCTGCTGTGTCCACTGTCACCCAGTCAACCGACTGAGCAAACTCCACATCATCCCTCCTGTTTTAAAAGACAGTTATGACAGATGGAACCCAATGTTATGGACTAAATGAAATCACTACACATTTTGGAAGGATGGCCCATAGACTATGGGAATGATATCTGTGTCTATATATCAAAAAACAGGAAAAGTGATTGGGATTAATTAGAATGTATTGGAAAACACAGAATCTGAGCATAACATCAACAGTCTGGAATAAGGGGTGGATACTGGCCTGGTTTCAGCTGGGATAGAGCTAATTATTTCTTCTTAGTAGCTAGAACAGTGGTTTGTTTTGGATTCAGTAAGGGATTTGGTATGAGAAGAATGTTGATAATATACCAATATTTATAGGTGTTGTTAAGAAATCAAGGACTTTTTAACTTCCCTTGTCCTGCTCATGTGCAGATTCACAAGAAGCTGGGAAGGAGCATAGCCAGGGCAATGGGCCCAAAATGATCAATGAAATATTCCGTATCATACAATGTCATGCTCAGTATACAGATGAGGGTTGGCCAGGAAGCTCTCTCTCTCTTCTGGGATTGTGGTTTTGGGATTTTCTCTCATCTGGGATAACTAGCCATGAAAAGGCTGGGCTTTGGTTGGCAGATGGTGAGCAATCACATTGTGTATTACTCGTTTGTATATTCTAGTATTACTGCTACTATTATCATTACTACTTTAATTTTATTTCAATTATTGTTCAACCTACAAGTCTCCTTATCTTTACCCCTCTAATTCTCTCCTCCATTCCCTGGGGGGATGGGGGGGGGGGGATGGGGGTGTAAGTATCTACGTGGTGGTTGTCTGCAGGCCAGGTTTAAGCCATGACACTTTATTTTAACAAAATAATAGTTTCTGGGAGTGGTGGTTTTTAATTTGAAAATAGCAGGGTCCCTCTGCAATAGGACTTCAAAAAATCTTATTTTGTACTACCACTAAGCATAAATAAAAGAGATGCTGGCACCAAGCCTGCCACCACAACACTCTGCAACAAGAAGCTTGGACTGCTGCACCTGCCTGGTGGGATCCTCATCAGATAAAAAGAGACATCAATAGTTTCTGGCTTGATTTTTTGGGATGTTCACTTTGGAAATAGAATATACAAATGTAAATGCCTCAGATTAAAGGACATCTATAGTTTTTCCAACTCCTGGACAATTTGTCTAACCACACAGTATTACAAAAAAGGACTGTTGTGCACAGTGGCACAACATACAGCTGTGCTTTCAGAGTAAAGAGTAAGTCCTTCAGCTATACCATACAAATTATATAGAGACCTGAGCACATGGAATTATTTTCAGTGAACATACACTGCACAGCTGTCTTATGTCTGCATGGAGACAACAGAGTCCAGTTAAGGTAAAATCGTGAAATATACAATTTTCATAACTTCAAAACTATTTCTAAAAACAATAAGGGAGGGAAAGTCATGATAAAGCTAACACAAAACAAGCTTCTTAATTTAAATATGTAAAGCCGACAATGACAAATATGTGATGTATTCAGTTAGAGCAAAGAGCTTTTTATAATGAAATACTTAATCAGTGTATGTATTTTCAAAGGTAATGTAGAAATATAACTACATTACAAGTTACTTGAATTAAAAATGAGAAATCTCTTCTAAACTTCATTCAATGAATGACATCTATGCTAATAATTTAATCATCTGGACATAAGATTCTCATGTAAAGCATGTTTCACTGGTACTTCCCTTGAAGTCAGAAGGCTAAGTTTATCTTTAAGGTGTGCTGTACAAAAAAATTTGTAAAAAAGTTTGTATTTGGGCTTAAATGAAGATCTGAAAGAGCTATCTAATTTCTGGAAAAATTTAATGTCCTTGATGGTTGAAAATAAGGTTTAAAAAAGCCTATTTAATTATTATCAAGATGTTCTCTCTGTGTAAGAACTGAGACCATCGAGCAACTCTTATAAGATGTTTCCATTTCACTTTCAGGGTCAATACTGAATCTCTGCTTTTCTCATCCTGTGACTGAAGTTCAACAGCCTGCAATAAGAGAAAGTCATATTATATTTAAAATAAAAAAAAGAAATATATATTTTTTAATTCTCATACCTCAGATCCATTTTGCAAAACAACTAACATGATCCAACATAATTTATATACATAAGATTATACAACCTCTGTGAAAAGAGCATATCTGTTCAGCTGGATTATATACAAATTTGAAATAGTAAAATTACTTCAAAGCCAAAAATAATATTGCAAAACCCATCATAGCTGTTCTTTCCCCAGACTTCCTGGGTTTTCTTTGTACCCTGCATTTACCTCCCTTATTATTCCGGTAAATTTTGTTCTTTCCTGAAACCTCCCAAGCATCCTGTTCCATTTCTTACACTTCCTATTTGAAGTGATAATAAAATCAGTAATGTTTAACATAAAATGGGGGTTGTGATCCTTACCCATAGTTGTAAAGCTTCTCAACAGACTCATATAGACCTAAACAAGAAGAATCATAAAATTATCTTGAGAATTTGGGTAAGAATTGTTTCTTTCCATAGTTCCCTTCTTTTCTTAAACTGTCTCCATTTTTATCATTGATTTAAAAAATGAGCAAAGAAATTTTTTATTTTATTTAAATATAGTAGCAATTTATTTAAATATAGTAACAATTAAATAATATTTTATTTAAATATTGTAACAATCACTGCTTGTTACTATAATTATGTTCAAAACCTCGGTTGATTGTAATCTGCTATCTTAGACAGTAAAAATAACATAAAAGTACTGTATAATATCCATTGAATGCTGTCTCTAGGAGATCATTAAAAAGAGCAGATCAGAAAAAAAAGAGCACAGGAAAAAAAGCTAGAATTAACAAACAAACAAAAAAAAAGAGGTTGTGGCAGTGAATACAACTATATTTTCACTTGAAAAAGTTATGATTTTAGCACTGAGACAATAATCAGAAATCACTTCTGAATTTTATGGTATCAGCTGAAATGCAACAGAAATCTCTACAGAATCAAAGTACTAAATAAATTCCTAGCAGATAAGTGGCAAAAAGGCAGTGAAAAGCTAAAATACCTGACTTCACAGGATTTTATGTCAAGATAACTAGCCTGATATAAGAAACACCATGCTGGTGTGGTATAAAGACGAAGGAACAGGAAACATTAATAAGACCTGAATCTGCCCCTTAATATAACTATAAACTTTTGTCCTAAATATGGGGCATCTTAAAAATGCTGCTTAACATGATTTAAATTTAATGTATGTTAATACCATGTGAAATTAATAAAGGTTGCGGAATACCTCATGTTATCTCACAGAACCTGCAGAATTAAACACTGTTTCTAATCTTACCAGTTTTTCAGAAAGACAATAAGTGAACAAAAGCCATCTTAATGAAAGACAGATCTGAAGAAGCAAAGAAGAACAAAAGAAGAAAAGTGCCAGCATTTTCAATTTGAATTGGTGGATACTTCTAAGATAGGAAACTATGAAAAACATAAGCATTAACTTCTTGTGGAAAATTCACAGAAGAACACATTTTTCTTTAGTAATGTTATAAATAAGATCATTATTTCCTCCCTTTTCTTATTATGCTTTTGGCTGAAGAACTCATAAAGCCCCTGCCAGCCACTAACATGTACTAGTTCACTTTAGGGCAGTCTGAAATAATTAGGTATGTTTCTTTGGTAAACAGAACAGGACAGAGAGATAAAGGCATTTCCCTCTTGGTTAGAAGTAATTAAGTATCCAAATTATAGATATGCCGACATTATCTGGGGAGATTTAAAGTGATTTCCAAGTCACATGAAAGACAAAAGTTCTCCATCTTGGTACAGAGGATGAATATTGCAGTTTGCTCATGTTTGAAGGCCAGTTGTTACATAGATGATAACTGCTAGGAAAAATGCAAATACATAAAATGTATCATGACAGTAAAGGTACTTCAGAGGACCATGTTCAAGGGAGTCTTCTGACTCACATGGAAAATCCTGTCCTTAATCCTTAGTATGAAAGTGTGTATTCCACTGTGTCCTCTCTGTGTCACATATAAGAATGTATGCATACCTCATTTGAGAATTTATTTCATTCAGCAAGTAAGAACAGGGAAGAAAATTATTATGTATTTTAATGTGTCTTGCTAGTTTGTGTTAGGGTAATGCTGAGAGACAAATGAAATGTAATATTTATAAATAAGTCTTCAATACTTATTATTTTTCTGATATTCTGAGACATTCCAGGCAGAATTGGTGCGAGGTATTAGATAGACTTATGACAAAGAACCTTCCCTTTTGAAATTTATTATTTAATTATGAGAGAAAATAAATGGGTACACTGTACTGGAACAAGTAAATTGTGGGTACACAGCTATGGATCTTGCTTTATTCTGCCACACGTCATAATAAGCTGTATATTTTTTCCCAACTACATGTCTTAAAAGAAATAAAGTTGTAATTACCCCAGCATCAAAGCTACTATTTAAGAGAAAGGACAGACATTACTATACTCTTTCTTGTTTTGTTTTGTTCTGCTTTATAATGAAATTTAATAATAAAAAGACAAGAATTGGGAAAGGCAAAGGGACAATATATGGAAATTAAGAGAAAAATATTTCCTTTGAATTCTTTGAATGAATATTCAAATAAGTCTAAATGAAATAGAATGATAAGGAATAGAAATGCTTCACTAATTTCTACTGGGAGACAAAAGGACACATAAAATGTTATTTTGGATCAGAACTAGATCTAATCTTTCTTTCCTTCATGGAATGATAAAACTTCAAGTCCTCTTCATATACCATTTCAGCATGGATTGTCTGTCAGTCAGTGTCTTAAAAATGAAAAACTTAAATGAAAAATAAACCCTTATTCTGAATAAAGACACAAAGAGTTTGTAAAAGACAATTACAGACTAACCAAAATACTACCATCTTAGCTGTTCTTGCTTACAAACTACAGAATCAAATGAATACATCAGATGAACTTAGGTAATATAAAGATTTTGTGATGCAGTATATCATTACTATCTTCCAGCATAGAGAACTGGGAAAAAAAAAGAGCAGGACCCACATTCTTATATCTCATTTTAAATGAACTGTTGTACAACTTCACAAGTAAGTTATTGGCTTTGTGAATTCAAAGGGCAGTGAAAGTGTAACACCAGAAATAAAGGGGTAGATAGAACAGTTAGGAAGTGTGTATAAATCTTTCAAACATTATTATTGAATAATTTCTGTAATAATTTATTTACTATCTTTTTCTCAAAAAATTTATCTGGAATGATAATTATTTTTTGTTTAGTTTTCAGTTAGACTAATACTAGGTCCTTTGCTTTGTTTATGAAGTATGTTTTGCTGGTTCAGGTAAGTTGCACATGTTGTAGGAGAAAACCCACAAAACCTGACAGAAGAACATGGGATACCTAGGCTGTGATACAAATGCATCATAACATCAAAATAAAGAATAATTTAATACTTTCTTTGCAGTTATGCTACTATTACAGGGTTACTTTTCTATAAAACAATGACAGGACACATTTGCTAACACTCTTACAAAAACTACGGGACTATGACTTTCAGAAAATGTAGGCCACATTCCAGTTTTCTAAAATATGAATTTATAAATGCAGTTCATATATGTTTTGGAAAAAAAAATTCTTCTTCTATGTTCTTACAGAAAGAATATAGTCAGTATAAATATGAAAGACAAATAGAGCATAACATAACAAACACCACTTCTGAACAGCCAGTCCTCAGAGAAATGGAAAAAGGAAGAAAAGTGCTGAATTAAAGTGAAATCAGAGATCAATCAAAACTTTATGCAAGGACGTATAATGGCAACTATGTCCAAAATGAAAAACGAAGCAAAAGGTTTTGTTACAAAGAAAGGATAAGAGGTTTTTAATCATTAAAAGACATTTTTCAGAAAATTATATGTAAATTATATAGCTAAAAGAATAAATAAGACATATTTGAATATTATATGAAATTTTCATAGTAAAATTTGCTCTTACATAACATTCTCAGTTGTCAGCCAATTCCATGAAAGGAAAGAAGTATCTCTATTACACTGTAAACTCACCAAACCTTTTTTGATCCATTCCTTTAACCTAGCTGATACATATGATTTGTTCCTTCTATGATATTTTAGTTGTCCTCTAAAAAATTTTATCTAAAGATTTATTTTGCATTCAAGTTCACTAAGTGTTGAAGAGCAATCTCAATTGGAAACAGAATACAAATGCTCTTCTTCCCTGTATTTGCAATATATTATTAGGAATTTTTACTGATAAAATAACAAATACAGAACCATTAGTTTCAATGAGATTCTTACTTAGATTTCAGGACTTAATAGAATGTTGATCCAGTGAGCACTCTTTATGAAGAACACTGTGAGTTCTGATGTTGTCATTTTGTGAAGTGATACCTTTCTTTACAAAAAGTCCGATAGAAATTCAGTAATTTTTCTTTCCAGACACTGATTTTGACTAAGAAGTTACCCCACCTAGACTGTTCTATACCAACATTATTTCAACTTTATAAAGTTTTCAGAATCTTTACAATGTATTTATAATTTTTAAAATTTATTTTATAATGACTTCTAATTAAAAAATATTCACAAGACTCATCTTTTTGTGGCAAAAGTAAATTGTCTTTCTAGTTATTTTAAATCATAATAATTTGACACAGTTCAACCTGCTTTGTACAACATTATGGGTGACATTCAGAGAATGTCAGATGGGACAGCTAAATTTGCACGTAGAAGGTGAAGAAGTAAGAGATGGAAAGGTACTAATGAGTTTTAGCAGAAACACCAATATGCAATACAGTACAGGATAGGTTCTATTGTAAAAGAAGAATATGAGGGTTGTTTGTTTTGGGTTTTTTGGGTTGTTTTTTTTTTTTTTTTTAACAGCAACAATATCACAGATATTTGGTGTGCTGGGTAAATTACTGAATAACCATTTTATCACAGTTATTTTACCTGCACCAGAACTGGATTCTCACCAAATGAAAGTGTAAAATTACTCATCAAGTTCCTTGAACAATGCAGTGACATACATTTTTATAGACCAGACCACTAGAGGGAATGTAGTTTTGGACATGTAATCTTATATTACCAGTGCTCTTTAAATGTTTATAAAAGTAGTTTGAAATTCGAAAAGATTATCAGACCAAGAATATACAATTTAAAATTACTTATCTTTAGATTATTAGGAGTAAGACTATTTGCAGACAGTTAGGTACTCTGAACTTCAGAGAAAAATCTATCAAGCAAAGATGTGAAATTTACATTCCTCACTATGATCAAAACTTTTAAAACGCACTCTATGACTGCTTAACCAAAAAATTCCATGTTAATGTACATAACTCGGGCATTATTGAATCTTCTTTACATAATTGAATCTTCTAATTCACTCAATGACAACAGCAGAGAAGCAAAGGTAATCCATCTTTCAAACCACACAATTACAAAGAAAGTTAATGCTTGAGATTTAAATTTATCAGTGACCACACTTTGTCTCTCATTCATGTATAAATAAATGCAGAGAACACACAGAAGGAAAAACTCTTGAAGTGGGTATTAAAAAATTGCTTGAAGCTATTTTAAAATAGAAAGAACATACCAGTATATTTTTTCTCAACTTAAAAGCACTCAGGTTGTATTATTCAAACATTCTCTTCAATGAATGAAAATGAAACATGCAACATTCTGTCTTATAAATTTCAATTTTTCTCATATACTACGTAATCCCATGTTTTATAAACTCTAGAATTCATAATCCTAGCCTTTTAATATTCAGGCATATTCAGAGATCTAGATCTATAAATCAGTGTATGTTGATCCATTCCCACATGACTCCCTTTAGACGTGCATTGCCTGCCTGGTTGGCAGCACTGCACCGTTGCCTCTCTGGTGTGCCATTGAGAGCTTCCATAAGATGCAGGGAAAATTCTCTCCTTAAATCTAAAACTGATTACAAAATAAAGATGATATAAAGCCAGCTGAATTATTTTTGACATGAATCACAGAGAGAGATAAAATGGTCCTTAGACCTACAGTGATCTGAGGAAAGAAAAAAAAAAAAAAAAAAAAAAGCCAAAGGAGTCCTAGCCCTCAGGCAATGTTAAGTAGATAACATTCTACATAAAACAGGATAGATAGTAAATTAATCCCTGTCTTTGAGATAAAGGGGGAGACATACCAGCTAAAGGACTTACTTTCTGGGACATCTTAACAGACACAAAAGTTCCAATTAACAAAAAAACAGGTAAAAGGCCGACTCTACAACCTGGAGAGGAACCAAAGGGCCAGAGAGCATGCGCAGGAAGCAAAGTTGAAAAATTCATGAAGAGGAAGGAGACATCTGGACTTTGCTTAAAAGCGGGACACCGTGAAGAGGACCACATACTTCTCTCCTTGAATAATTCCAAGAATCACACCTATTCCCCGAACTAATTGTAATAACCCAGCCCTTCCAAATGGATATGTATGTTTTGTTGTAATAAATATCTGGCTACTTGCCAGAGACGGTGTGCAAAATTTGTGGAGAAATCCCCTTGCACCCCGGCTGGAATAAACATGCCTGCTTTATAACTCTTTCTGAGTTGTAGAGTTTGTTTCCGCACCTCAACAGCAGAAGTGCAATGCTCCATGCATCACAGCAATTTCTGAGCCAGATTTCTCTCTCATATTATCCTTCATCTTACCTTTGTGACTCCCCCTACTTTTCACTAGGCTAATGAGGACTATGTGAATTTTTAGAGCAGGATTTTTTTCTATGATGTGTTTATGATGTACTCATTAAAGTAAGATCTTTCAAAATATTAAAACCTTTGGAAAAACTTTGCATTTGAAATCTCCATACTGTGTCCTTTCTCAAACAGTATGAAATAAAGCTGGACAAGAGATCGTCACAAAAAATTTCTTTCCCTGTCATGTGGAGTGAGTCTATATTAGTGTTTTAGTTCATACCAGGAATGTGCTTTTGAAGTGGTCATGCCTCCTCTTACCCTGTTTTGGTTCAAATGCCAGACATGGACATAAAAACGGATTTTATATATATATATATTTTTTTTTTCATCATGTGGAATCAGATTATATGTTCTAAGAGCACAACTAGTGACTTCCAACATCTTATTCAGTTTAAGGGAGGAAATAAAACACTGTGTGAAGTAAAACCACCCAACATATTTGTAGTGATGACCTCACCGCTTTTTTTCTTCTGAAAAGCCATTCATTCAGGCTGAAGTGGACCACTTTGCAATACTTTACAGAAAAGGAATGCTCTTAGACAGAATTGTGATTCAAAAACTCTCCCAGTTGAAGAGATGTTGCCAAATCATTTATAGTGAAAACTATAATTGAAAGCTATAACTTCCCTTTATTTAAAAATACATTTTCAAGTGAAGTTCTATATGATATATTGGAATACAAACCAAGGTATTAATTTACACCTTACTATTTTAAGAAGAGCAGAGAAAAAAGTTCTCATTTCACCTATTGGATAGTTTCAAGATGTGGAATCAAATATCAAACTATGTCAAACAGTGTAGATATAGCTTTCCATTTTACTTTCTCTAAAATCCAAAATGCTTACTCAAAAACTTTAAAACAAAGATGAGTACATGAGCAAAAAAACAATCAGGGTTTAATTTCTTCAGTAGTCTGTATTTGCACTGTCAGATAGTCAGCAGAAGGAAAGGAAGATAATTAACAGGAATTGTTTCCAGACCTCCATTGACATAATTAGTAATGTAGGTGTCACCGAAAACTGGGATAAAAAAACCTTATCAACACCAATGTGATGTAGATAAGCAGACACTTCTTTATTAACGGCCGGGTGCATAGGAGAGTCGTCTCACCAACAACGCACCCCGAGCACCAACATTACACATCTTATATAGAACTTACTCAGTCAGTATTCATACATAGACATATAATTTTGTTGAAATCATCAACATATTCTCCTCCTATTTCCGATTATGCGCAGTGAAAGCTAGAAATGTCTAGAAATGGGTCTGGGGTGTAATGTGAGCAGGTGGTCCATGAGTCGGTGGTCGCGATCTCCCCCTGCCGGAATGACCTTCTGCTAAAGTTCACGGTTTCTTGGCAGGTACTTGCAGGTTGTTAAGGTCACTTCCCTCAGTTCCCATTAATCCTAGACCTTGACAACTACTTGCGTTCTTCTAGACCTATGTATGCGTCATAAATCAGTTTACAAATCATCTTGTGCTTTGTTACTTACGTCCTAACTGTTTCCACTAGCTAATTATGACCACTCCCTTCAGCCTTGGTACAGGACTGTACGGGGGATTTTAAAGTACCAGTTGATTGCTGGTGCAAAATGCAATAAATGTGAACAAATTATTTTACTACACTATTTCTTATGCTTCTATATTTCTATCAAATTACACATAATTATTTTTACTTATTGGTAAATCAATAACATTTCCCCCCTTTGAAAGTGTTGAAAATCATTTCAATACTTTCACCCTTTTATTCGCTTTCATCTTTGAAGCCAAAGTTTGTCTTGCCAGATGATGGTGGTCTCGGGCTGTAGTCTGGTGGCATAGTGGGTACTTCCCTCATAATTCTATGATGTACTGCAAGTCTATTAGTAAACTGTCTTTTAAGACAGGCATATACCGGAATAATTATCAAAAAGACAATTAGTAACAGAAACAGAGTCTTGATTAGGGATTTTAGCCAAGAGCTCAGATTCAATCCTAATCCACTAAAAATTTTCCCTAGACAATCTTCTGACGTATTTTCTCAAATTGTTTCAGTTTCTTTTTCAATTTTTCCTATTAGATCTAGATCATGTTCTACATCTTGTGTGACATTTGGAATATGAATGCAACAATGATCCAATCTATCTTTAAGATATCCACACACTCCATGTTCCTTTAACAGAAGCATATCTAATGCCATCTGGTTTTGAAGTGTCGTTTGGGAAGTTGCCCGTAATTGGATGTTTAATTCCTTAAATCCTTTTCTCGTGACGTTAGCCAACTTTTCTACTTGTCCTGTTAAGCGATAAAGCCACTCTCTATTCCTATATGAAGCTATTGGGTTTAAAAGAGATTCTAAAGCCCAGCTAATTTTTATTCCTGTGATGGTTTATTCCAGGCATCATAATTATCAATTTCAGATCTTCTGACTCGTCACAGATTTAAATTTTCCAGGGATCCCTTGAATGGAGATTTCTTCCAAATCAGACATAATGTTGGCAAGCCTAAAGTAACTTGTTTTACCTTACAATCTACTGGTAAGTGGGTTGTCCAGGTTCCGTCACTCAATGCCCAAACTAAATGCCCTGGACTCTGAATAGTAGATTTCTTACAACAGAAAAAGTATCCTCTTCTGAGTGTAAAGATGCTAGTCATGGTGAGGTTATTATGAAAACCTCAACAACAACCAAACTTCAGAGCAGCTGCTAAGGGAGGAATTATTTGGATTATTAAGTCTCCACTGCTGCAATCATACACCTTTTCACGTTTCCACCATGGTACTACATGTTCCTTTTCTAGTCGTGTAGTACCCTTATTTACTATGAAGGAAGGATTGCAAACACACCATGAATCCAGGTACCGTCCCAAGTAAAACACCAAGGGGTTCTGGCCATGTACTGAAATCGTGAAAATATGGACATAGACAATACAGAGTCCCACTGCTCCTGTTTTTGTGTATTTTGACCAGTTTTGTTACACTGCCATTCCATGATGCTCCTGCTCACATTGCTTTCAATCTGTTCATCATACGAACACCATCCTAAATTAGGGTCTGGGCCTCCTGGGAGGAGAATACGAGCCAAAGCGCTAGGCTGAGACCCTGTTGTAAAGTCATAATTTAGTAGTTTCTCACAGTCTGATTTTTTCCTGGTGATTTCCATTGTTTCCTAATAACCTTCACTTGTTCATACCATTGAGTCACTGACTTTTGTTTGCAATAAGTAATCTCACTTTTATGTTCCAGATTAGTCAAATTCATAGTTAAGATTTCTCAAGAAATAGATTCACCTACTGCTCTTGGTAATGTTAAGCAGGCAGTAATTTGCGTAACATTCTGCAAGTTGGCTAATCCCCTAATCAATCCTAACATCAAATTTGCTTCAGGCATTCCTTTAGGAATGCTAATCAGTTGTTCTGTTTCTGGTTGTCTTTTATTTCTAGCTATCAAATCGGCCCATGATCCCACCAGCCTCACCTTCCATGCAAATATAAAGAAAACAAGCACAAACTGACATGAAAAACTAAACATGTTTCAGAGTCAGTTTTAAAGTCTCTGGATCTCTACTGACAATTTTCCATGGAGTGGGTGCTCTTTTTACTCGAGTATAATGTATCCAGGCCTCCAATTCTGCAATCTTGATAGCCGTGAAGATGGTTAACCGTATCTGGAAAGGTCCTTTTCAACGTTCCTGCAAAGGTTCGGAAGTCCACGTTTTCACATAGACATAATCTCCTGGTTGAAAGTCATGCACTGGAGTTTCTAGGGATAATGGTCTATTCCACACCACTGCACTCTGGATTGCCGTCAATGTTTTTCCTAAAGAAAGCAAATAGTTATACACATCCTGTTTTCCTTTTACATGCATGTTTGGATTCGGTTCTGGGGACTCATAAGATTTTCCATACAATAATTCATAAGGACTGACTGAGGTTCCACTCTTTGGTTGTACTCTGATTCGTAATAATGCCAATGGAAGTGCTTGAGGCCATTTTAAATTTGTCTCTTGACAGATCTTACTTATTTGCCTTTTCAAGGTTTGGTTCATTCTTTCTACTTTTCCACTGGATTGTGGCCTCCACGGAGTATGCAAATCCCAAGTGATACCCAAAATTTTGCTAATATTTTGGACTATTTCTGCAACAAAGCGTGGACCTCTGTCAGAAGAAATTCCAATAGGAACTCCAAATCTTGGAATTATTTCTCTTAGTAACCACCTTACTACTTCTTTTGCTTGTGTGGTGTGACAGGGAAAAGCTTCTGGCCATCCTGTAAAAGTGTCAACCCCCACCAGAATGTACCGGTACCCATTTTGCCTGGGTAATTTTGAAAAATCTACTTGCTAATAATCTCCAGGTTCTGTACCAGATTTTAATCTACCCATTTGAACTCTTTTCTTGATTACTGGATTATTTTTCAAACATACTTCACATTTTGCAGTTATTATTTCAGCCAATCCTAACATTTTGACTGTTACCACCTTTTTTTTGTAAAGAAGTTACTAAAGCTTCTTCTCCCCAGTGACGTTCTTGATGTTTGGTTTGCATTATTTCTCTCGTTAACAAAGGTGCAACTACTACTTGTGCAGGAGGAGTTATCCACCATCCAGCTAAATTTTTTTTGGCATTCAAGAATTGACTTTATTTTTCACCTTCTACTGAATATTTCGGCATTTCCCTTGGAATAGTTACTGTTTTGGAGGGAATTAATGCCATTTGGAATGCTTGTTCCTTTGCTATCTTTCTTGCCTTTCGGTTGGCTAAATTATTTTCAGCAATTTCTTTTGTGTTCCCAGTTTGATGTGCTTTACAGTGCATGATTGCTACCTGATCTGGTTTTTGAACTGCTCGTAATAATTGTAAGAATTTAATTTTGATGCTTAATATTTGGTCACTGAGAGGACAATAATCCCCTTTCTTTCCACAAAGCTCCATGGACATGTACCACCCCAAAGCATACTTTAAGTCTGTCCAAATATTTACTTTCTTCTTTTCACTTAGTTCTAAGGCTCGAATCAGAGCAATAAGTTCTGCTTTCTGAGCTGATGTGGTACTTGTCAATGCCTTTGCTTCTATAACTGTGGTGTCTGTTGTTACCACATATCCAGTGTATCGAACTTCTTGCTCCATAAAGCTGCTGCCATCTGTATACAATTCCCAGTCTGGTCGCTCCAATGGTACATCCTTCAAATCTTCTCGACTGGAATAAACAAACTTGATAGTAGCCAAGCATTAAGGCTCCAGTTTTCCTTCTTCCTGTGTAGAGCTTAAAAAGACTGCAGGATTTACCAGGTTAATTGTTTTTAAAATCACATCATCTTGTTCAGACAATACTACCTGGTATTTCATCATTCTGCTTGGAGATAGCCAATGTCCCCCCTTCTGTTCTAAAATAGTTATCAACATGTGTGGGACATAGACTGTTATTGTTCTTCCCAAAGTCAATTTCCGAGCTTCCTGTATGAGCATCACTGATGCAGCCACAGCTCGGAGGCAGTTTGGCCACCCTTTACTCACTGTGTCCAGTTGTTTGGAGAAATATCCAGTGGGTCGTTTCCAGCTTCCTATCTTCTGAGTTAATACACCTAGTGCCAGGCGTTGTCTTTCATGTACAAACAACTGAAAATCCTTGGTTAAATCTGGAAGTCCTAAAGCAGGTGCAGACATTAAAGTGTGTTTTAACTCTGTAAAACCCTTTTGCTGTTTTGGGTCCCATGTGAGAGGAAAGTTCTTCTGGGCCTCGTACAATGGTTTAGCTATTAGACCGTAATTCATGATCCAAAGATAACACCACCCCGTCATTCCCAAAAATGCTCTGAGTTCATTAATATTTTTCGGTTCAGGTATACCACATATGGTTTCTTTGAGATCTTTTCCTAATTGCCGTTGCCCTTTTGAAATCTCAAAGCCCAGATATATCACAGTCTGGCAGGCTATTTGGGCTTTCTTCCTAGATACCTTATACCCATTCAGTCCTAGAAAATTCAAAAGGTCTATTGTCACCTGTATGCAGGCAAATCTTTCTTCTGTAGCAATCAATATGTCACATCCACATATTGTAAAAGTAAATGTCCAGGCCTTGGTTTGTCTTGTTTCCAGATTTCAAGCTCTTTTGCCAGTTGGTTTCCAAAGATTGTCAGGCTCTTTTTAAATCCTTGGGGTAGTCTTGTCCGTGTCAGCTGCATCTTTTGTCCTGTTTGTGGATTTTCCCACTCAAAAGCAAACAATTTTCTGCTTCCCTTCTCCAAAGGTATATATAAAAAAGCATCTTTTAAATCAAGCACTGTAAACCACTGATGAGTTTCCCCTAATGCTGTTAACAATGTATAAGGATTCTCCACCACAGGATATATGTCCTTGACTATTTGATTCACTGCTCTCAAGTCTTGCACTAACCTATATTCACCCGAGGGTTTTCTGACTGGTTAAATAAGCGTATTATACTCAGATTCACATTCTTCTAAAATTTCGCACTTCAGAAACTCATCAATTAATTTCTTCAATTCCTGTCTAACTTCTGGTTTAATTGGATATTGCTTAATTTTTACTGTCCCTGCACCCTCTTTTAAATCTATTTTCACAGGCTCTGCCAATTTTGATTTGCCAGGAATATCTGTTTCCCGTACTGTAGGAATCACTGCAGAGTCCATCTCTGGTGGAATTTCTTGCTCCTTCACTTTTTCTTGTATCATCAGGATTTCTCCTGGTTTTGACTCGGGTATTTTCAAGAAAAGTTCTCCTTCCTCAAAAACAATTTGTGCCTTTAATTTAGATAACAAATCCTTTCCTAACAAGGGCATCAGACATTCTGGTACATACAAAAATTCATGTGTAATTATCCTAGTTCCAAATTTTAAATCCAGGAGTTGCAGGAATGGCCTGTTTTCCTCCTTCTCTGTTACTCCTTATGTTTGCTGGTTTTGTTCCAATTTTTTCTTTACAAGTGTTTAATACCGAAAATGTTGCTCCTGTATCCACTAAAAATTTAACTTATTTTTCTCCCAGCTTAATTACAACCAGAGGCTCAGCTGGGTTCCCCTCCAGTCCCCTTCAGTCCTCTAAAATCGTCACTCTGGCTATTTCCTGCTGAACATTTCCATTTCTAGGACAATCCTTTTTCCAATGTCCTTCCTCCCTGCACAAGGCACACTGACTTATTCCTAAGGGGCTGTTAAAATTCCAATTGCCACAGTTCATAAATCCTCCACTTCCACTGATTCCTCGTCCTCTTTCTCGTCCTCTTCTTCTGCCTGCTGTCCCTGTCATTACAGCCAACAATCTATTTTCTTTGGTTTTCTTTTCCTCTTTTTCCCTGTTATTGTATACTTTCCATGCTGCTTCTAGCATTTTATTTAGACTCCTTGAATCCTCTCCTTCAAGTTTCTGGAGTTTCTTTCTTATATCTGGTGTCAATTGTCCCATAAAAATCAAAGCCAATTGTATCTGAGCCACCTCGGTTTCTACTCTTAGATCAGTGTACTTTCTGGCAGCTTCTTTCAGTCTCTTGAGAAACACTGAGGGAGATTCATTCTTATCTTGTCTCACCTCATATAATTTAGACCAATTCAGGGATTTAGGCATGGCATGTTTAACCCCATATAAAATCCATTTCTGATACTGACTCAGTCTCTCCTGTGCTCCACATTATTTGGGTCCCACTGCGGATCCCCAGATGGAAAATTCTGCTCTGATATTCCACCTGTTGTTCCACTTAAAACAGCCACTTCTTCTTGTGCTCTGCCAGCCTTTAATACCATCTGTTTTTCTGTATCATCTAACAAATTATCTAAAATCACCTGTAAATCACTCCAATCTGGATTCTGTGTTCTGATGATAGTATCTACTACTCTGCCTGTTCTCTCAGGATCCTCTCTATACACTCCTGCTGCCTGCTTCCAAGCCATCAAGTCCGTGACTGAAAAAGGCACATTCACATACACTGGCCCATCATTGCCAACTCCCTGCCACAGGGGAGCTATTGTTTGTACCTGCTGCCGAGTTCTTCGAGAAACAGGGGTATGAATTACGACCTCAGACGGCCCTTCATCCACATCCTCTATTACACTACTCTCAGGTTCCTCTACCTGTTCTCTATATTCTCGCCCCCGATGCCGTTCTCTCTGCGGAGGGGATATATCTAATTCCAGCCCTTCATCTTTTTCAGCAGAAGCAATTCTTTTCTTTAGTCAATCTTTTCCAAGCTCACATGTTGAACAACACTTTTTCATGTTTTTATTGTCAGAAGTTATAGCCATTAGTAAATTACCCCTACTAATCAACTTACATTCCTTCTGCCAATCCTTCCTCTGTCTTAAATAGAAAAATAAATCAACATATGGCACTTCATTTCCCTTCTCTTCTACAAAACAGAAAAATGGTATTATAATTCTGTGTCCCATTCATGGGTCATTTTTCCTGATCATCCAAAGTATACAGAGGCCACCAGTGATTCCAATATTCAATCATCTGACTCTTTTGCAAATCGTCATGCAAATCTCCCCAATGTGCCAACAAACTTCCTAACAGAGAAGTTTTCGGAACTTTGTCATTTGCAGCCAGATTACCCATGCTTTTACTTTTAAACAAATGAGTCAGCTTAGATGCCATGGTTCGGTTACTTTGTAACACAATATACAATCACTCAGGCTTTACACTTCCTTCTCCAGCTGCACCCATCGTGGGATAACAGAACCGCGGATCCGAACTCCACACTCGCTTCATGCTCAATTGCACGTCTCACGTTTACAATCTCAGTCACTCCCTTCCACCATTATTACCTTTAATAACAGTAAGTCACACAATATTACACAATTCTTAATTCTTACACAGTACTAGACTGAGAAAATGAACAATTTCCACAATATGACAAATGAAAAACTTCTAACTTCTTGTTAAAGGCACTACCTTTGAGAACTCTATAGCATATAGGTTCCCTTGTCTACGCTGTTGTCCAACCCTTCAATAGCTTTTTCTTATGTCTTACAGGCAGATGTCTAGGATTCCACTTTACACTAGGATCCTTTGGTCCAAGCCTGCGCAGCTTTCACTGCATCTGACAGGCAGACTTACACTAGTGGGACTCTAACCCACTTACCACAACAATACCTTAAAATGTAAAGAAGTGTCTTACCAAAATCCAGGGGACATCATGAAGAGCCTTATGGATCGGGGATCGATGGGTATACCCGAGAAATCCTCGGTGCCGGCTGGAACCGATCAGGTCCCCGACTCCTCCAGTCTCTCTCAGCGAGGTCCCATCTGGGTTGCCAGAAACTGTCACCAAAAACTGGGATAAAAACTTACTGACACCAATGTGATGTAGATAAGCAGACACTTCTTTATTAACAGCCGGGTGTGCAGGGGAGTCGTCTCACCAACAACGCACCCCGAGCACCAACATTACACATCTTATATAGAACTTACTCAGTCAGTATTCATACATAGACATATAATTTCGTTGAAATCATCAACACACTCTCCTCCTATTTCCGATTACGCGCAGTGAAAGCTAGAAATGTCTAGAAATGGGTCTGGGGTGTAATGTGAGTAGGTGGTCCATGAGTTGGTGGTCGCAATCTCCCCCTGCCGGAATGACCTTCTGCTAAAGTTCACGGTTTCTTGGCAGGTACTTGCAGGTTGTTACGGTCACTTCCCTCAGTTCCCATTAATCCTAGACCTTGACAACTACTTGCGTTCTTCTAGTCCTATGTATGCGTCATGAATCAGTTTAAAAATCATCTTGTGCTTTGTTACTCACATCCTAACTGTTTCCACTAGATAATTATGACCACTCCCTTCAGCCTTGGTACAGGACTGTACGGGGGATTTTAAAGTACCAGTCGATTGCTGGTGCAAAATGCAATAAATGTGAACAAATTATTTTACTACACTATTTCTTATGCTTCTATATTTCTATCAAATTACACATAATTATTTTTACTTATTGGTAAATCAATAACATAGGTATACAGAGAGACAAATGAGGAGGACTGCTGATTTGTCTTATATGAAAAATGAGGGGTAGAACCCTTTAGTAACAGAATTCTTGACAGATAGTGTCCTATCCCATGAAAGAACCTGTTAACATTTTTTCACCCAGGGGAAAACATATAATGCTACATATAGATTTTAGGAAATTATTCTGTTACAGTTCAAAGAATGACACATTGTATGGTGATGGTTTTGAACATTAGGTTGTAACTCTTTGTATAATTTTGTAACTCCTATAGTATAGTCATTTATTCTTGGTTAGTTATCGATCCATTTCTTGTGCATGTCCACACACAGAATTCTACTGTCCCTTGCCATTTAAGGATTGTATTAGAAAAAGATGGATGAGACATTTCAGCTGGAATCCAGAGGTTTCTTTCTCTGAGTGACTTTTGAGTAAGAATTCTGAAACACTGGGTCACTCAAGATATTTCTTATAAGGTTCCTTTTTGCATCATTTGGGGTATATCACTCTCCTCCCAAATGTTTAATTTCTGAAGACTGGCAAATGGCCATCAACTTGACTGACTCTTTCCACCAGCTGTTACCAGTTTAAAAAATAATCCTCAAATCTCTGCCACAAATTTGGTGGGTGTTTGTTTTGTGGTTTTTGGTTGTGGGTTTTTTTTTGTTTGTTTTTTTTTTGTTTTGTTTTGTTTTGTTTTGTTTTGTTTTGTTTTTTTCCTACTTGTGTAACAGCTACTCCAGAAGTATTCCTTATTTACCTTGAATAGCACAAAGTCTTTTAAATGAACAGTCTTAGGTAAGTGGATTTCCTAGTCTCCAGTGAACTAAAGCATAAACAGCCCTGATTCCAAATCAACCTTTCAAACAGCAGTAGAAAAACATTAGCAGATATGTGTATGTGAACACATTGCAGCCAAGACAGAGTAACTCCTGTTGTGCTAATACTCCTAAAAAGAGAGAGCACTGGAATGATCCTCAATTACAAAACTGAGATATAACCTCAATCTGATCAGCTACTCAATTCAAAATACATAATGAGTCCTCCCTTGAAAAATGCAAGCAATACTTGAAAATGTAGGGGGTTTTGTTGTTGTTGCTGTTGAACGTCATAATTGGCAGTATATTAAGCAGGTCCAATATTTCAAATTCTTTTAAAATAGCAGGAACAGCAATATCAAATGTGTGATACTTGCAGGCAACTGCCCATGAAGACTGAATTAGTGAATGGGAATAGAATGTGTCCCCAGAAAGGGACAAACTGATATATATTTTTGCCATCATACAAAAGATCTGTAGCTTGAAATATAGAGGTAAAAGAAAAGCCAGTTGCATAGGAAATGAATATATAATAAGTGACATAAGAACAGTATCTTCAGGAGAGGTAGGTCATTAAGGTAACAGAAGTGACCTTGTGGAGTAACAGATGGATGAGAGGCTATAGCTGTAAATATCATAGGAGGAAGATGTGGAACTGCTGAGGCACCAGCCTGCTCAGTTTTGGAAACTATTTCTTGTCTAAAAGGAGCAATGGCTGTTCAGAAGAAAGAAAACTAAAGCAAGATATCCAGGAAGGGGAAATATGGTGCCTTGTCAACAGGAAACTGCAATCAAGTAAAAGCAGAGATGGATATGAGGAATCTGTACATCAGAATCTTGAAAAAAACCACCAAAACTTTTATTCTTATTATCCAGCTTATATAGAAGCTGGCTCCATTGATTTATTTCTAAAATTATTTCACATAGCCTGCACAAATGAGGAAGTAGAGATAAAAAAATTATAACTCAACATTTTTAATAGAGATCATGATATTTTAATACTGAAGGGAAAGGAATTTTAAAACTATGAACTAAAATTTAAATTCTTAATGTTCAAGCTATTTTAATTGATTCCAAATATTACAGAAAGAAAACTGAATAATATTTTAAGTAAAGGAAAAGATCTTGCAAGTACATAATAGAAGCAATGTATGAAGCAGAAAATAGAGTTTTGTCTTTGATCTGTGACAATGAACTTCATATTCATGCACCAAAGCTAAAAATGTATATATTGTTGAAGTAATGTAGTACCCAAGCCACTGAACAGGTGTTCAAAGTATACTGGAAGATATCAGAGAGGAACAATTAACTCTTTTGTAGAAGATTAAGGATAATTACATAAATTAAAAGAACATACAGGCAAAATATTTCTGTAAGTATGTTTCCGCAGGAGTCAGTGAAGAAAATACCCTGTCTACAAGTAATAATAAAAAAATAAGCCAAAATAAAGAGAAAGCTGCAGGTGTAATTTGTGTTACCACCATTGCTATTGAAAAGCAGCAATCACCTTGAGCTAGCTTTGCTTCACTGGTGAAGTTCATTCTATGATTTTCCAAGTGTCTTTATTCCTTTTACATTAAATAAGTACTGCCCTTTGGAATATTGATTTCCTCTTTCTAATCACAGCAGCAGCATCCTCATGACAAGTTTGAAACAACTCTCCAGTCTCTAATAATAATGATAATCCCATGATAAGGACCATAATAAAGAAATAAGGCAATTAGGGATTTTACAGGCTCAGTTTCAGTTCTAGAACTATTGCATAAGAGAACTAATGGATAATTTTTTTATGATAATGGGCATGCCATGATCTGAGAGAGGTCTTGCCCACAGGATTTAAAACTAAGATATTGTAGAGAAAATATCAAACAAAACCCACCTGTGACTCAGGGAGAACCTATGACATAAATAAAGTGAGTCTGGTTTAATTTGAGGCAAGGAAAACACTCCTGAAAAAAAAAAATTCTCAAATGTACTACAGGCAGAATAAGGTCCTAGTTTGCAAATATTACAGCAAGTGGTAACTTATACCGCCTTGATGGTCACATACAACATACAAAACAAAAATGGCTACAAAGAGGTCCAAACCCAAGACAGTTATACCCAAAGGGGAAGAGGAATCAGATGGTTGTGGTGTAAATACATGTACCAAAGAGAACCATGGTGTATAACACCATGTAAACATCATGTAATAGAGCTTGATATAGTAATATATACATAACACAGACATTGTATAATAAGACAAAAACATCCCAAAATATATGAACTGAAGAGACATTCTACCTCAAAAATAAAGTTCTAGAAAATAAGGGATTTAAGAACAAGAACAGTTGTATGTGCTTTGAGTTAGGTTAAGAGAAATAACCATCACCAAGCTTCAGAAAGAATAGAGTGGCTGTGAATAAAACTAGTGTGATCAAAATTACATCCTCTCAAGACTGCAGTTAAACTCATGCTCTTTGTTCTAGACACTATGGTATTCATTTCCTGTAGAATAATAAATAGTGAAATATACAATAGCAATAGAAATACTAAAAAGTCTAATAGCTTAAGGGAAAAAATTAATTCATATTATGGACTGGTGAGAATGACAGAAACATAAATGAGTCAGTTTTCTAGTGAAAGTTAAAAACTTCAAATGTTGTGTTAAGGTACATAAAAGTGACACACAGCAGTGAGAAGTATAAGGAACTAACTGGGAAGAAATGAATGGAAGTGGATTGAAGTTCTGAATGCTGAGAGGTTGATGACAAATAATCACACAAAACATTCACTAGGAAACTACTGAGTTTAGCCTCACACTCTAACACTTAATTGCTTTCTCTGATACATAAAGCATCTTTACAGTAACTACTTCTGAGTTAAAGCTTTGTTATGAAGATCTCACAACAGATTTTTTATTTCTCACATTTTTTATTTCACTCCATCAAAGATTAAATCTTGTTTATTCCACATGTTGAGAAGGTTAGGTTCTTTGTAATGCAAAAACCTGTCTTTAAAATGTATTCAATTAAAATCAATATTCTTACTGATTATATAAAAAAATGTTTTACAAAGTGTGAGCTACTTATTGCAAAGTCTTCTCCATATTAAAGAGTATATATGAAATTTTGAAGGTCAAAGTCTAAACAGACAAAAAAGACTGTAAATGTGGCTGAATCATCTCTTCTGAGGTTTTCAGGGTGAGAGTCTATTTGCCAGATCAGAGCATAGGAATAAACATTTCTTGAATGCTGCAAACACGTCTTCCTAAATTTTACTAACTCTTCAGAAGAGGTCTATTGATCTGTGTTAGATGTTGATTTGGCCTTCCACACTAATAATATTATAGGCTACTGTGCTATCTTGCTATTTTATTTTTAGAAACATAATCAATCAGGAATCAAGGAAGCTTCACCAGGATAAATATACAGTGAGATCTCAGATTTTATTGGTCAAAATAGCTCAAAATACATGTTTTGGTTTAATACTGAGAAGTACAAGAATATTATGTTTTCTATAATGTTATTTTTGAATGAGATCATACAAGACTTCTTTTTTTTTTTTTTTTTAATGTGAGTAGTCAGAAAAATGATAAAGATGAGATACTAGAATATAGTTATAGACAGGCACTTTGAGGAGAGAGAGGGAAACAGAGAGAGATGATGTAGTATCAGGAATCAGTGTGCCACTGGCAGAAAGCCAGTTATTACTGTAGCACAAGTTCAATGAAGAGAAATCATCTGAAAAACAGAGGAAGAAGTACAATTTTACAATAAAAATTGTGAAGTACTGCAAGATACCAGTGAAGGAAATGTCAGGATTAGAAAAAAAGTCAGAAGCTGTCTCAGAGAAGTTGATCTCTAGGAAAGATGAATGATCAACAATGTTAAGAGAGGCAGAAATGAACAATAATAATCATGAAACAGAGCTGACAGAAAAAATAGATATTTATTTTGCTAGGACACTTTAGTTAGCCTAAAGACATTTAGCATTCTAATGTAATGTGATGCATGACAGCAACAATAAAATAAAATGTCACTGACCTGTATCAGTTTACATAATCCAATACAACTTTTCTGTAAGCAATGTAACCATTGTGATTCATACTACATGAATATCAGGTGCATAAAATTGAAGCAGAAAAGTTCAGACCACCTGTTACATTTTTTGTAACTCAAAGTATGAATTTTTACCTTGCATTCCTTACATTCCCACCCTCCCCACAGAGAAATTATGTTCCAAGATTTAGGTCATTTGGTAACAGATAATTCTCTTCAGGTCATTCAAATGTAGTGAAATAAACAGAAAAAAATATACTAGAATATGTATGAATCATATACCAATCTACATAGATATTTTTGTGTGGTATTTAGAAATGAAGTTTTCCTATGAATAGTTTTCATAAGATAAAGCTTATTCAAATACATTTATAGAAGGAGCACGTAGGTGTACTTTGAAAGATGACCTCATCAAATGGTAATGTGCACTCCGCTGCCCACTGAAAGCCAGATGATGGAAAGAACAAAAACTTTAATGGACTGTAACTAAGGAGGCTTTTGTAACACAGAAATGTGTTCTTAAGAACATGTTATGCTTATGTCTCCCTAGCAAGCCATGAATAGTTCAGATATTCTTTCACCTGTTTACTTCTTGAAATTTAGACCTTGTTCAAAGATACCTGGTCATATATGCACCTATGTCAGTATCTGCTCATGGATTTATGATTTAAAAAAAAAAAAAATCCTTTCTATTTTTAATTCTATTTTAAAATATTCTAGGATTATTTTTATGTGAATGTTTTTCAAAAGAAAAATACACTCACGTCAGAAGAAATATACTGGGAAAAATGCCCAACAAACCCCAAATTATTTTTGATTCTTTTGAACCATGGCACAAGAAGAGTAGTAGGTAATCCTACCATAAAAAAGTTCAAATTATGACTGCAAATCAAACTCATGGTTTTGGTCACCCAGTGAAGGACTTTAGGAACCCTTAAAGCTTAATGAAAATTTCCAAAACTTACAGTTTGGTGTTTTATTTTGTTTGTTTGTTTGTTTTTCCATTTCTACTAAAAAAAAACCAAACAAACAAAAAAACCCAACAAACCCAGAATTCACAGTTACAGAATCTCCTTCCTTTAAGTTGACTTCTCTTCTTCTAGGGGAATAAAAGAAAATATTACCTCATTAATAAAAGAGCAGCCTTTACAACATCACTTTATTCACCTTCTAATATTAGTGCCCAAGTTGAAGTTACAGGGACTTTCTTATTTGCACACTTTTCATATTTAAGTACAAAATCAGTCAGTAATAAAACGTATCATAAGAACAATAAATTATTTCTTTTGAAGACATTAATGTAAGGGAGATTAATTTATTGCATTTAAATTATTCACATTAGTTTCACTGAATAGACTGGATTCAATCTAAGAGAAAAGAAAACTTTCAATAGGGTAGTGAAATAAAAGAAGAATAATACATGTTGGAAGTATGGTATTAAAATTGAGGACTTCTAATAATTATATCTGGTAGGTGGGAGTCATGGTGGATTTTCTGAGGTTCTAAATAACTTCCTTTTGGGTCAATCAAAGAAAAATTTGATGCTCAGAACTATGAAATATTATGGCTAGACTCCAAACGAAGCTCAAAAGTATGTTCAGTTTTGGAAAAAAAATTGGTTAACTACAGTTATGCATTGCTTTATGTTTCATTTTATGCCTGTTAATAATAAATATTTTCTCATTTGTTAAAAATGCTGAAATAAGAATATAACTATGTCAGTGATGTACACCAAACATCACTGGGGATAGACTGAGAAGTACATCTGCATTTACATCTACACCTACATACAAATTGAATAACCATCTAATTTATATTCTTTATCTGAATCTTCCACAGCAACTTTCATATACAAGCACAGACCAGGATTCCATCAAAGAAAGATATCTACTTTGGGATATATCTCACTGCAAGTTTTGCTTTCTTGATTTTACTATAGAAACAACATAGGATAACTTCAAGATTGCAAAGACCTTCATAATTTATACTGGGAAATGTCAGATAGAAAGGTAATTTGGTATATCTTCAAGGCCCTGTTACCTGTTTCAAGAAAATAACTTGCCTTACTAGCTTCAACTAGTCATTTAGCTAGCCAAAACTAATTCTGAATAATTGCATTTCAAGTATTTTCAAGTATCATATATAATAAAGTGACAAAAAGATTCTCACAGTTCCTTCATTAATCTGTCACACCACTACAGTTATTTATATTTGAAAAGTATATGCTCTTTAATAAAAAAAAGCATATAGGCATATAGTCTTTAGTGTTGTCTTCTGATCTCAAGAGTCATCATTAAAAATGCCTGAAACACTGATAAAAAAATCACAAGACAAAGTACTGGAAATTATGTCATTCACCAAAACCATCCATTAAGACTAGTCATATGTTACTACTATTTAGGGCTTTTCATATATACTTCCTTGAGAATGCTTTAAAATTGTTTATTTTATAATAAATTGCTGAGTATTGTAATACATAATTTTTTTAATTAACATGAACATTTCATTAACACAAACACTTTATTAAAAATGCATTCTGCTCTATGAAAAACCTATAATATAAAAAATTGTGTGGTAACCCATTATGCAAAAACTCAAATGGGCACAAGCAAGCATTTAAAATATATTCTTATTTCAATACATCTTTTTCTTAAGAAAAAACAAATTTTAAAAGTGTCTTATTACACAATCATATTCTGCAGGAGGGCTGGTAAAAAGAAGGGAATATTTTTTTGTCATTTCTACACTTGTTAAGAGTCAATGTGCACATATGGTCAAGCATATTTGGAAAAAGAAATTCCACTGTTGAGTAGCTGCATTGCAAGAGAGCAGAGGTTGTTGGCCTGTTCTCAGACATCCTGCTTAGACAGGCAGATTGTCTCTGAATGTGAAGCTCTGTTGCATACACTGTGTAAAAGTGCCAAGAAAAGAGCAATGCTTAACCCTTTTCTTTACGTTCTAACAGACACAAAAAAATCTCTCTAAATAATCAGTTCTGTAACACTATTATTTATTAAGCATATGCTAACAGTAAAAATTAACCTAATGCTACTGTATGAAAAAAGTTATATCATGTACATAGATATTTTAGCCTGACAGTGTAGATGACATTTTTCTGTTTTTTCTCAAGTGACTTGGTCTGAAATATACCTCTCATAGACCACCAAAGTTCAACATAATAAGAAAATAAAAGAAATAAAAAAAATAAAATAAAATAAAATAGAATTAAATTAAATTAAAATGGTCCAAAAACCATGAGAAAGTAAGTTATTGTTGATTTAAACAAATCTTATTTATTCCCAGTACAAAGTGAGGAAAAGGCCAAGCTGATACAAATTTCAAGTGATTTCATGTAAATTAATATGTAAATTAGTTGTAACCCTCTGGTTCCTGAAAAGTTGTTAGTGTGGCCTTTTGTGTTGTAAAGGTTATGATCCATTGTGCTAAGGAAGGGGAGCAGACCAGAGTGTAAGTGAAAGCCAGACAGAAAGAGCTATTTAAGCAATTAAAACCGAATAAATTAGAAAAACAGCAGCACCACAAATGTTCTCTAGATACACATATTTTTCATTCATTTCTTCATTATGTTCCTAAGTTGTTTCTAAAACACCCAGTGACATTAGCGTTTAGGTATTAGGATTCCATTCCATAACTACTTTCAGGTCTTTGTACATACTGAGAAAAATCTCTTATGCAGTAATCAGTCTGATTACTTCTATCTTTCATTACATTAATGTATTTTGGCAAGACTACCAGCATACAACATTTATTTCTCCAACAAATGTTGTAGGTTTTTTATGCCAGATAGAAAGCTGTTCCTGAACTATTGTCAGCTATATCAATTGTATTTCTGCCCTTTACATTCCTTGAAAAAAGGAGTACATCAGAAAATTATCTAAAAGATATACATATATTTCTACTTCCTTCCTCCTTTTATGCTTCTAAATCATATTGTAAATCAATGAAAAATATTTCTCACTGCTGTTTATCTCACCTCAACCTACTTTCTCCCTTATATAAGTGCACGTAGGCACACACTCCCCTCACACATCCATTTCCCAGCCTCTGTTTAGTTGGGCATCAGGAAGCAGATGAGAGTGAATTAGAGCAGAAGAGAGAACAAGGGTAGAAATGTGAAGCTGGAATAAGTGACTGGAAAGGAGACAACCACTGGAACATTCACACAAATTTTGTAATTTTTTCCAGAATTTCATGATACAAACCCCAAGGAATAACTACATATAAAATAATCTTTGCCTGAGGACTGGATGGGAAACATGTGGCAGAATATCCAAATCATGAGAAAAGAACATTTCTAAAAACTAACCTGCGTGAGTCTAGCTGGAGCTCTGATAACAAAGGAAAGACAAAGGGTTTGTGGAAAATACCAAGTAATATTGATACTGTTGATCCACAATAGGAGTTGACTATAGCTGATGTGGGGGACTCCTTACCTCAGAATGTCTGCTTTTGCCTACAGTTAGCCTGGGCTCCTAGCCTGAATATCCTCACTACATACATGGTTCGAAACAGCAGAAAGAACATACCCCACCAATGTTTGTTTTCTGGACTGTAGGTTCCTTAATGAGCTACATCATTCTATCATTCATTTAACTCTTCTACTGACACTTGTACTCATGTAATGTTTTACACATGGAAGCAAACATCTTCCTGCTTCCATATTTATTTCCAAATTGGTTTTGGTTCTGCTTATTTGTAAGTTATGTCACTGATCCTGCTACCTGAACCTCCTCCAATCTCTGAGACCCATCATTGTCAAAACAAACCTTCATTGTGCGTGCATAAATTTCTGCGTGAGGGGAAATGGCATCAAATGGTGGCTTTGTTATAGTGGTTATGGCAGCTATTATATGTGCTCCCCTCGGATGATTGAGCTTGACCTTCCTGAATGTACTTTTAACTGAAGAGAAAGACACAGATAGTGATTTTTTTGAGAACCTTTGCCTCACTAACAGGTTTGGCCCCTGGATAATCAGAGGCTCTGATCCCTGGAGGCAACTTCATCAGCAGGCTGGTATGATTTCATCCTCTTTGGCAGAGAGACAGCCTGTACCAGCTGCAGAACCTTCAAATGCAGAAGAGCATAGCTGAAGTCTTCTGCTATAGTTTTTTTTGTACATTTTTCCACAACATTATTTTAAACAGAAGACTTTTCAGGAGCTTTTAAATGAAAAGAAGACTGCCTAAGTGGAGTTCATAATCCCTCAATAGATATCAATTAATGGCTGATCAGTTGGAGAGCATACCTTTCAAGTTTTGTTCCTGATAGTGCATATAGGAAATATTGATGAGACCATCCGGATATGGGAAACATATGAATCTCTCTTCTCTGTGCTTTCCTGGTGTGTGGGTGGTGTTGACAAGCTTCAAATTTCACTGTTGTGCCTACTCCAGGATATTCATGATTGCATAAAACATGATTTGGGAATGCATAAAAGCTGAGTTCTACTACTCTGCCACAGACTCAAAGGGGATGATGCTGACACCTTTCTCAGCAAGACAGGGACATTTGCAAGACTCAGCTATCAGCTTGTAATATCAGAGACACTATACTCCAGCACCAAGGGCTATAGTCAGATAATGATACCCCTTGTCATGACACTTTTTGCATGACATATGGCTGTAAAACATGGTTTTGGTTGCCTGAGTGCAAAATGGCTTTACATAACAGATCAGACACCAACATCCACATCTTCTTAATTATGGGTGCCAGATACGTCCCGCACAGCCTCTGTGAAGGTGTGATAAGACTTTCTATCCAGACCAGAATACCAAGGACCAAGTTTTCTCAGGATCTGTATGTTCAGATGTCCACATAATCTGCAAGGGGTCAGGACACCTAGGAAAACACTCATCTGTGATTTCATTGTAGGGAATACTCAGAGTGTTGAGGAGAATAAACAGGACAAGAGGCATGTAGCTGCACATCAATGCCTTTAGTTTTGTTACTCTTTTGGCAAAGACTGATGAGCTGTGCCATTTCCTTGGAATCCTGAGTGGCACCACACTGGACCTTCTGAGACACCAGAACAGGAGACCAGGGATAACTGGTCCCTGAAAAAGAGGCAGCTGAAGGTAGGACATGTAAAGGAATAAAAGAATATTGAGACAAGAGGAAGACTGGAGAGATGAGGAAAGAACAAGAGGAGTCACTAAGGAAACTGGGTGCAATAGCAAATATAAAGATGTATGAGTGATGTTTTATATAGCACAAAAAGTACTCCATAGTTGTAGTATCCTGTCCATCAGGCTGACAGCCTGATGTTTTCAAAACCTTCTGTTAGCACATGTGTGCTAGTAGTACATTCTGGAAGATTATGCCCACTCATTGATCCATCTGTTCTCCTTAGAGACACTTCTGATTAGATCTTACTGACAGGTTTCATTCAAAAGGAGTCTGTTCACCTGCATGAAGCCCACCCTCTGTGAGCAGCAACAAAGTAAGTGAAGATGAAAATGGATCCACTAAAAAAGCACACTCTGGATCTCTATTAACACCAAGAACAATAACTGTCAGAAAATTTTCTTTTCAGAAAAATATTTATATAAAAGTAAATGATATATAGCAGGCCCTCCAAAGTATAGAAAAAGTGAAATAGCATGTTTGTTACACATGATATTCATTGAAATAGCTAATCTTTTAAAAACTGAATGGAGAAATGTTACCAGATGGCAAATCTTACAAAACATTAACAAGTTTACTCTTTTACACAAAAATAATTAAGATGCCCTAGAATTAGTATGACTTTTACACTTCTGGTAACTGATGCAGGCTTATTCACTTTTTAGACCAAGGAGGTTTATGAAAATTCTGAACTAAAGTACTAGACGAGGAATATATGCAAGCAATGTTTAAATTATTTGACTTAGAAACACTGGTGGAGCTAGGATCCGTATATCATGCAATTACTGAATGTATTTTTTCCAAGTCTGATTTGTCACAGTCACTAACTCTGTAAAACTTAAAAAATTAAAAAAAAAAAATCTTGGTTTGAAAAGAAGCACTTTAAAAATAGTTTGCATAACAGTTTTTCCTTTTACAAGCAGTATATATGTGGTACAAACAGATGTGGTACAAGAACTAAAATGGTTTTAAAATACACTGGGAAGTCTATATAACATGCTTAAAATATAGACAAACTCCTCCTTACAGTGAGTAATAGTAACTACCCTGTAGGTATAAATCACAATAAAGAATAATGGATTTCTTTTTTTTTCTTATGTCAAGTGTTCTTTGGTGGACTATTTTTCTGCTGGGTCCAACTGATTATTGATGGTGTAGAATCTGTAACTTGTACAGGACTTGGAGAGATCTGGGTTTTTTTCTATATGAAAAGTAAATAATTGCTTGCTTCTATATAAGCAGTATTTGACTTTTTTTTCAGGAGTTTTTCATATGTTAGTAACTCACATTTTAAAAAATATTATTTTTCTGAGTTTTTTTTTCCTATTACATACAGGTGTTACACCATGAAATTGGACAGAGACCCTTGAACAACTGTAATAGAGGTGGAGAAAAAAAAGTTAGGAAATTAAATTCAAAGGTAGTTTTATAGAATCAAGAGCAAATTTAAACATTCTAAGGAGATTTAGATATCCAATGGAAGAAAGAGCAACAGTTTGTTCTTCACATCATAGAATCATATTATAGATAATTTAGACTGTAAAAGATCATTTAGCCTTAAGATCCAGCTGTAAACCTAACATTGCCAAGTCCCTCAAGTGGGTAGCCCCAAATGGGTAATCAGTTCTTAGCAGAAATCTTGTATTTAAAAAAAAAAAAAAAAGAAGTTATTCTTCCTGTGTGACGGCATTTCCACTCCAGCAAGCCATATTACTGGAAACACGTAAGTTGCACTTAAAACAGGAAAGCTGCCCAAAATCATCTTATTTTTTATATATATAATGATATTTTTTTATATATATAATGATAAAGTTAAAATTTATTTCATCTTCATAAACCAAGTTTTATTCTGGAAAGATGAATACCATTCTTTCATCAAAGGATATCAAAACAAGGATATCAACATGAACAACTGCTTTGTAGAACATAGTAGCCTACTATCACTTAACAGCAGTTGTGTATCCACAGGTTCACAAAGCATTCAGAAAAGCCCATGGTCACCTCCTTATTCACCCTGCTATATTTTCTTACAATATTCTACAACTTTCTCACACCCTAATACTGAGACGCTCAAGTCAGTCCTATGTTCTGAATTAATCTTATAGGAAACAAAAGCACTTATTTAAAAGGGTAGAGATGATTGTAACCCCACTAACCATAAGTTTAGTGCTGAAATGGTATGCTTAAACAGCTTGATTTCAGATTTGCTTCTCTCTTACAAAAAGACAAACCAAAACTTTGGAAACATTTATGAAAAAAAAAAATCAACAAATGAAAGGAATATGACTTTTCAATTTGAACTGTTCCCTAGGGAAAAAAAATCCTTAAGTTTTTTCTGGAAATATCATAGAATCATAGAATTATAGAATTGTTTGGGTTGGAAGGGACCTTAATGATCTTCCAGTTCCAACCCCTCCATGGGCAGGGACACCTTGCACTAGATCAGGTTGCTCAAAGCCCCGTCCAACCTGGCCTTGAGCACTGCCAGGGTGGGGATATCCACTAATTCTCTGGGCAGGTCTTCCAGTGTCTCACCACCCTCACAGTACAAAATTTCTTCCTTATATCTAACCTAAATCTACCCTCTTTCAGTTTAAAACTGTTACCCGTCATCCTATCCCTATATTCCCTGATAAAGAGTCCCTCCCCACCTTTCCTGTAGCCCCCTTTAAGTACTGGAAGGCCGCTATAAGATCTCCTCGGAGCCTTCTCTCCTCCAGGATGAACAATCCCAACACTCTCAGCCTGTTCTCATAAGGGAAGTGCTCCAGCCTCTGGTCATCTTCGTGGCCTCCTCTGGACCCACCCAAGCAGGTCCATGTCCTTCTTATGTTAGGAGTCCCAGAGCTGCACACAGTACTCCAGGTGGGATCTCATGAGAGCAGAGAAGAGGGTGAGAATTCCCTCCCTTGACCTGCTGGCTAGACTTCTCTTGATTCAGCCCAGGGTACAGTTGGCTTTCTGGGCTGCGAATGCACATTGCTGACTCTCAATCCACTCATCTCCCAGCCTGTGTTTGTGATTGGGATTGCCTTGACCCATGTGCAGGACTCTGCACTTGGCCTTGTTGAACTTCATGAGGTTTGCACGGTCCCACCTCTCAAGCCTGTCCAGGTCCCTCTGGATGGCACATCCCTGCCCTCCAGGGTGTCAGCTGCACCACACAGCTTGGTGTCATCGGCAAACTTGCTGAGGGTGTTCTTAATCCCACTGTCCATGCCACCAACAAACATATTAAAGAGCGCTGGTCCAAATACCAACCCCCTTTGACACTGCTCTCCACTTGGACATGGAGCCATTGATTGTAACTGCAACCATCCCGACAATTCCTTATCCACTGAGTGGTCCATTATGTTTACTTTGTTATTATTTTAATATTTAATTTATTTGTAATATTTTGCTATATAAACACAGGTTTTGACAAGATTAGGAAAGGCATTCATATGGCAAGTTATGACAACATTTTGCAATAAGTCAATAGTATTTCAACAGCCTCGGGTTTCCTGAGCTTTAAATTTCTGTTCTATTTGATTTTGTGAGGACTTTCTCTCTCTTAACTCTGCACTCCAGGGTCAGAATTTGGAAACTAAATGCCTTAGGGCTTGAACTGTGCAAAAATGGTACCATAAAGTTTCATGATCATTTTCACTTAATAATGATTGAGTCGAATAATGAAATTAAGAAATAAAAATATTCTCCTTTTACCCAACTACCAACTGCAAAATTAATCCTAACTGAGATTTAATCTAATTTCTTTCTTTAATATCCTTCCACATTTTGGCAAAGATTCAGTTTTGACAGTTTTCAAAATATACATTCTTGAACACCAAAGGAAAGCCCATACCTTCAGTGGGTTTCTAAACAGTTTGGACATTTCGTAAAGCTCATTGAGGTACAAAGTGCAAGATTACTTTCAGAAACTCAGTAAATTATCCTATTTATGACTCATAATGTGCTATGAGATTGTAGATGGTGTAAAGAGAATTAAAACCACAGTACAGTCATTGAAGAGAGAGGAAAGAATCCTGGTTAATACCAGGAACATTAAGTAGGGAACTGACAGTTCTATAATGTAAATCTGTGCATGTGCATGTAATGTAATTTTTTTTTTTTCATGGATCAGCATTTTAAGGACAATATTTTGAACTCCTCAGTCTTACTTGTAACACAATGGTATAAAAGAATAATCTGATGGACACATAAGAAGCCAGATACATTTTCTGATTTCTGTAGTAGATATTATCATCCCTGTAGAGGATTGGGAAAAAGTGTTCTAGCCACTTTTTTCCTTATAAATCCCTTTCAAGGCTTTGCCTCAACACAGGTATTTCTGGAGTCACTGGAGTTCAGACTGGTTTGTGTGGCAACTCCCATAAGTAATGATCAAACAATAATTTCTCTCAGAAAACAGACATATCACCTTCCATAGCACCTTGTGATCCCAACAACATTCCACAAAGCTGTTCTTCATGTTTATGAGAGATCCACATAAAGTAGAAATGTACCATTTACAGAGTGTTCACCCTTGACAAAACAAGTGGAAAAGAAACCCATTTAATCAGGTAGATATTCTAATGTTTGATCTCTGAAAGTGACCAGTGGCAGATATGTAAGGAAAACAGCAGATGCATAAGAAAAGATGCATAAGAAACATGCAGCTATATTTCCTGTCATAGTCTGTCCCCTCTCAGAGTTTTGTGACTCAGAGACACCAAGAGCCACAAGCAACACCCCTCTCATAAGTAACCCACAGTAGATATCTTTCCTATATGTCTAATTTCCTTCCCTAGCCCCTCTGAATTTCAGATACTCACAGCACAGGGGCTTCCTGCAGAATCCCTTTCCTTCCCTTCTCATATTGCTGTCTCTCCTATCTATGGAGAATCATACCAGTCTTAGAAAGCACCCTGACAAACTCTGGGGGGTTTTTTGTGCGCTCTGGCTATTCCCCACAATCACAATTCAAATACTCACATGTTTATAAATTTTTCTACCACCTTTTGAGTTTTGTATGTTGCATTATCCTATTTTACTTTAAATTAAGCCCTTTAATGCTGTGCAGCTCTCCTGTATCCTAAATGCTTATCCATTCAAAACTTTATTCTTTTTGAGATGTCAGGAGTTGGACTCCATTTTTTGCTGGATCTTATATACTGTGTACAGAAGATTGTAATGAATGTTATATGCAGATCTTGTTTTTTAACCTAAGTGCCATAATGCCTCTTCTTTCCATACTTATATCACTGATACACATACAAACTGTGTATATTAACTCTTCAATAAAAATTCCAAAGAGGGTATCTATATAACCTGTGAAATCAGAATATTTATATCTAACAAACAAGTCACTGTGTAGTCCTCTCTGATTAACGATCTATCCCTATACCTATTCCTCCAGCTATCTGGCAGTATCACTTGTGGGCATTGCTGGTCCTCTCATAGGGGTTTATCCTCTGATGTAACCAAGACTGGAAATGTGCACCAGAGTATCATGAAGACCACGCCAATGTAACCTGGCAGTTAGTTCTCTGTGCCTGCCCAGTATGTACCTAGGCTTTAATGTCAACTTCATTGCCATTAAAAGCATGATATGAGCATGGGAACATATGAACATGTGAACAGTCAAACCCTGGTGCTTGTCTCTACACATGTTAGTCCACACTTTAGATGTATTCACATCTGGGACTGAGGGACTGAGTGAGCTGCTAGAATCTTGGGAACATGCGCTTGCCCATTCAGTGGTAATTGTGCATCTAATACTCAGTAGAGTAGCTGGGACATCCCAAATTATGTTGGACTTGTATTTCCATTTCCATTCACTTGCAAGAGTGAATATCTGCTTTTGCTTCCCCATTCATCTAACCTATTCAGTTTTTCTTTTTTGTGACTCGCCTGTGAATTAGGGCTAGAGCTTGTCCATTTCTGTTTATACACAATTCTGTTGAACAAAATATCTATTTATTACTCTTTTTTGCTTAAGGAGGAAAATTAAGTTTAAATGTAACAAACTTCAAGTATCTCTGGCTTTCATTTCAAGTTTTGATCAGAATCCTTTTCGGCTCCTCTCATGTTAGTGTCCCACTATGTATTTAAGAAAACAATATTTAAGAAAACAATGCATTCTTCTTTCTTATTAAAATGATCACAATAAGGCTGAGGGGACTACATAACAAATGAGTAAAAAAAAATATATTTACCATTGCCTTGCAAAATCTTTTTATTTTCCAAGGAAGACCTTGCAAAGTCTTTCCCTTGCCAGCTTGAATGGGGTTCATGTTGCTGTCCAGATATTGTTTCTGAATGCCTGGGAAAAACAGTTGAGTTGACAAAACACTGAGGATGCACATGAGGCCATGGTGCTTGCCCAAGCCTGACGGATCTCTGCCTAAGAGCTTTATTATGATGCAGCTACTTAAGAAAGAAGCTATTGCTGCACGCAGTAACATTCTTTGTATTTCAGAACAAATAAGAACAACATATGAGAATAAATCAGTGCATTTTGGTATCTGAGTTTCAGAAATGTCCTGGTTCAGCTAGGATAGGGTTAAGTTCCTCCCAAGCAGGGGGAAGGGATCTCCAGCCGGGTTATTCATACCATGCTGACGTCAGGTCTGGTGTGGAAGCCTGGAAAGCTTTCCTTGGTGGCTTTGGTCACAGGAAGCACAAGACTGTCTGTATCCATTGCAGTATTTCTCTGTATATCTCTTGTCTTGTTTACTGTTATTACTGTCTATTGTTGTTATCATTGCTACTGTTGTTCGGAGGGACAACAGTAACATGGTCTCTGGTCCCGGCAGGGCCTAAATCAACACAGCTTTTTTTGGCGCCCAACGTGGGGAACAAGAGGGTTGAAAAAAGAATCAAAAAGCGACAGACCCTGACCAGAGTGTGTTGGAGCAATCTGTTGGGTGTATTTTTTTTTTCTTTGGATTTTTACTGTTTGATAAGAAAATGTTTGCAATGCTGGCCCACTTGCTTGCGTGGTGGGGATGGATTAATCCTTATATCCACTCTGTGTTCCCAGTGCTGATGTTTGTTGTTGGTAGAAAATGTATACAGGGGCTTGTTCTGTTATACTGGGTCCTGACTGCTTATAATGTGCTTGTATCGCTGTTTGTGGGGGTGGGGCGGTACCTGTTTGCCGTTTGGGCTTTTGTTAGGGGTCTCACCCACTCTATGGGTGAGCCAGGGGAAGAGATCCTCTCAGTTTTGGAGAGTTTCAGTTATCCTTGGAGCTTTCAGGCCAGTGTGATTGTGGCACAATGGCTTCTGAATGACTGCCAGATCTTGTTTTGGGCCATGCGGCACTTCTCTAACAATAGCAGTGCCCGGAAACCTGCACCGAGGTCAGAAAATACTGAGTGGCAAGGGGTGTGGGAAAAGATGGGCAAAGGCCTGGGTCAGTGGTAACCTCCAATGTTTTGGAAGTTCACTCCCGAACAAATGCAGAGCCCTGATAAGCTGATGGAGTGCTTAGATAGGGTGTGTTACCAAGCTGGCAAAACCCCAGGAGACACAAATCGCTGCAATGTGTTGGGGACTTGCCCGTGCATACCGTGTCCTCTTTAATACCACCCGCTGCCCTCAAGGGGAAGAAAGGCCTGCAGGACCTGAGAGTGAACTTATTTGTACAGCAGCTGGGCCGGGGGAACAGGCAGAGCCAGTATCAGTCACCTCCACCAGCACAGCAGCTGAGCCAAAGAGACACCAGTGCTGGTATCAGTCACCCCGATACAGAAAACAAATATACCAGAAAGTCAGTTTGCAAAGTGAGGGATGGGGAAGATCCAGGCCCATCACAGGAACAGGAGGAAGGACCAGAGGTGACCGTCCGATCTCTATCCCCGACTGAGCTGCGAGATATGCAGAGAGATTTCGGCCGCCTGGGAGGCGAGCAGATTTGCACCTGGCTGCTCCGATGCTGGGACAATGGAGCCAGTGCTTTTGAGATGGAGGGGAGAGAGGCCAAGCAGCTGGGATCTTTGGCCAAGGATGCTGGCGTTGATGGGGAAAATGGGAAACAGACTCAAACCCTCAGCCTTTGGAAGCGACTCCTGCTCAGTGTAAGGGAGAGGCACCCCTACAAGGATGATATCCTATGTCAGCTAGGCAAATGGACAAACACTGAGAAAGGCATCCAGAACCTCAGGGAACTGGCTGTGTTTGAGATGATCTGTGGTGATCTGAATGATGAGCAGTCAACCACGGACCCAGATCAGGCCCCTTGCACACACCTGATGTGGCGAAAGTTCCTGAAGAGTGCACCAGAAGCACACTCGAAAGCATTGGCAATAGTGTCCTGGTGGACAGACACCCACACTCTAACAGTGGATGGAGTGGTTGGCAAGCTCCGGCAATATGAGGGAAATCTCCCTTCATCTCACCATTCCCTGGTCTCAGCTGTGGAGGAACTGTCTCAGAGGATCCAAAAAGTGGAAGAGGACATGTCCTACATTCCACCTGCACGGGCTAATGTCTCAGCCATTAGAAGTAAACGTTTCCCCACCCAAGAGAAAGGCAGCAGAAGGTACACACCACGAGGCACCCTGTGGTTTTTCCTCTGCGACCATGGAGAAAACATGAGGAAGAGGGATGGACAGCCCACTGCCGCCCTAGCTGCACGAGTAGAGCAGCTGAAAGGGAAGACCGTCACAAATGGGGAGTCCTCCAGGAAGAGTGCAGCTCCAGTGTCCAGTCGGAAATCCCCCAGGCAGAATAGAATGGTGAACGTTATGTCTGACCCTCTTGAGGGGACCAGTAAATCATTCTTGCAAGAAGTGAGTGATGCTGAGCAGGATTAGAGGGGCCCTGCCTCCAGCCAGGTGGAGGAAAGGGATAATCGGATTTACTGGACAGTGTGGATCCGATGGCCTGGCACGTCAGACCCACAAGAGTATAAGGCTTTGGTGGACGCTGGCGCACAGTGCACCCTGATGCCATCGAGCTACAGTGGGGTTGAATCCATCTGCATCTCCAGAGTGACAGGGGGATCCCAACAGCTGACCCTACTGGAAGCTGAAGTGAGCCTGACTGGGAAGGACTGGCATAAGCACCCCATCGTGACTGGCCCAGATGCCCCGTGCATCCTGGGCATCGACTATCTCAGGAGAGGGAACTTCAGAGACCCAAAAGGGTACCAGTGGGCTTTTGGTGTAGCTGCCCTGGAGGAGGTTGAACAGTTGTCCACCTTACCCGGCCTCTCAGAGGATCCCTCAGTGGTGGGGCGGCTTAAGGTTGAGGAGCAGCGAGTGCCGATTGCTACCAGGACGGTGCACCGGCGGCAGTACCGCACCAACCGAGATTCCCTGGTCCCCATCCATCAGCTGATCCGTCAACTAGAAAGCCAGAAGGTGATCAGCAAAACTCACTCACCCTTCAGCAGCCCTATATGGCCAGTGAGAAAGCCTAATGGCAAATGGAGGCTAACTGTGGACTACCGTGGCCTGAATGAAGTTACGCCAGCAATGAGTGCTGCAGTGCCGGACATGCCAGAGCTCCAGTATGAACTGGAGTCGAAGGCAGCCAAGTGGTACACCACGATTGACATTGCTAACGCGTTCTTCTCCGTTCCGATAGCGCCAGAGTGCAGGCCACAGTTTGCGTTCACTTGGAGAGGCATCCAGTACACCTGGAATCGATTGCCCCAGGGGTGGAACCACAGCTCCACCATTTGCCATGGACTGGTCCATACTGCACTGGAGAAAGGTGGGGCTCCAGAACACCTGCAGTACATTGATGACATCACTGTATGGGGGACACAGCCAAGGAAGTCTTTGAGAAACGGAAGAAGATAATTGAAATCCTCCTGAAGGCTGGCTTTGCCATTAAGCAAAAGAAAGTTAAGGGGCCTGCAAGGGAAATTCATTTCCTAGGGATAAAAATGGCAAGATGGGCGTCGCCACATCCCAGTGGAGGTGCTAAACAAGATAACAGCCATGGCCCCACCAACCTCATAAAAGCATACTCAGTCTTTCCTGGGCGCTGTGGGGTTCTTGAGGATGCACATCCCGAACTACAGCCTGATTGTGAGCCCTCTCTACCACGCAACCCGTAAGAAGAACAATTTTGAATGGGGCCCTGAGCAACAACAATCCTTTGAATAAATTAAACGGGAGAATGCCCAAGCAGTAGCCCTCGAGCCAGTCCGGGAATGGCAGGAGGTTAAGAACATGCTCTACACCGCAGCCGGGGAGAATGGCCCTACCTGGAGCCTCTGGCAGAGAGCACCTGGGGAGACCCGAGGCCGACCTCTAGGCTTTTGGAGCCGGGGATACAAAGGCTCTGAAGCTAATTATACACCAACTGAGAAGGAGATACTGGTAGCATACGAAGGAGTTCGGGCTGCCTCAGAAGTGGTCGGCACTGAAACACAGCTCCTCTTGGCACCCCGACTGCCGGTGCTGGGGTGGATGTTCAAAGGAAAGGCCTCCTCCACGCATCATGCAACAGATGCCACGTGTAGTAAATGGGTTGTGTTGATAACACAACGGGTTCGAATAGGGAACCCCAGACACCCAGAGATATTAGAGGTGATCATTAAATGGCCGGAGAGAATAGATTCCAGGATGTCACCAGAACAGGAGGTGACACGTGCTAAGGAGGCCCCACCATATAACGAGCTGCCAGATGAGGAGAACAGATATGCCCTGTTCACTGATGGGTCTTGTCGTATTGTGGAAAAACATTGACAATGGAAGGCTGCTGTATGGATTCCCACAAGAGTCGGGCCACTGATGAACATCGACACAACCAGCACGCAGACCAACCTGCTAAGATTAGAGTGGCTCAGGTGGACTTGGACTGGCAGCACAAAGGTGAACTGTTCATAGCCCGGTGGGCCCACGAGACCTCGGGCCACCAAGGTAGAGATGCAACATACAGGTGGGCTCGAGATCAAGGGGTGAACCTCACTATTGACACCATTGCAGAGATCATCCATGGATGTGAGACGTGTGCTGCAATCAAACATGCCAAGCGGGTGAAGCCCCAGCGGAATGGAGAGCGATGGCTGAAATATAGATATGGAGAGGCCTGGCAGATCGACTACATCACACTGCCACAGACCCGCCACAGGAAGCGCCACGTGCTCACAATGGTGGAAGTAACCACTGGATGGCTGGAAGCTTACCCAGCGCCCCACGCCACTTCCCGGAACACCATCCTGGGCCTTGAAACCCAAGTCCTGTGGCGACACGGCACCCCAGAGAGAATTGAGTCAGACAACGGGACCCACTTCCAAAACAACCTCATAAATGCCTGGGCAGAAGAACACGGCATCGAGTGGGTCTACCATATCCCCTACCACGCACCAGCCTCTGGGAAGATCGAGCGCTACAATGGACTGTTAAAAACCACATTGAAAGCACTGGGAGGTGGGACCTTCAAACACTGGGACATGCATCTAGCAAAGGCCACCTGGCTAGTCAACACAAGAGGATCTGCCAGTTGAGCTGGCCCAGCTCAGTCAAAACCTCCACGTGCTGTGGATGGGGATAAAGTCCCTGTGGTGTGCATGAGGAATATATTGGGAAAAATGGTCTGGATTAGTCCTGCGCCAGGCAAGGGTGAAGGCAAACCCATCCACGGGATTGCTTTTGCTCAAGGACCTGGGTGCACCTGGTGGGTGATGCAGGACAATGGAGAGGTCCGATGCGTACCACAGGGGGACTTGATTCTGGGTGAGAACATGCTGTGAATTATGCTGTGCCTTTGTTAATTGTTGTTTTGTTATTGTTAACTGCTAAATGGCAGCTGGACATGACGCAGATGGTATAGAATAAAGGGGTGGATTATGTCCTGGTTCAGCTAGGATAGGGTTAAGTTTCCCCAGCAAGGAGGGGGAAGGGATCTCCAGCCGGGTTATTCATACCATGCTGACGGCAGGTCCAGCGCAGGAGGGCGGGAAACTTTCCTTGGTGGCTTTTGTTGTGGGAAGAACACGCTGCAGGCTGGCTGTGTCCATATCTCTTGTTTACTGTTATTACTGTTGTTGTTCAGATTGTTTATTACACTGTGGTATTAAATTTCTTCTTATTTTAACCCGGGGGTTTGTGCCATACTGGGTCTGAGGGTGGGGGAGGGACAACGGCAACGTGGTCTCCAGTCCCAGCAGGGCCTAAACTATCACAAGAAAGAACACTGAAATTTTAAACAACCTTTGGAAGGAAAGAACATGTAGAGATTTAAAGAAAATGATGCCTTTGATTCTCAGATTTGCTAAATTACCCTTCACTTTTTCACTAAGATATCTATGAGATGAATGTTCACAGATTTATCTTAGAAGCACAATGATATTTTATTTACATGTTTATTTAATATGTCATTTCCAAAAGATATTTCTGTCTAAATTTCTGGTGAGACAGTCAGACTATCTTCTAATTTTTTTTCTCCCAACATACAAAGATGACAAGATTATTTATTCTTGCATGAAAGAAAATTTGGATGTAACGTTCTGTGTGTAGTGTTGCCACCATTTGCAATTAATTATTTCAGATATTACCACAAAATGTCAGAGACAGAAAATGAAATGTTACCCAATGATTAGAGGATACAGTATACAGTGCAGCTGGGTTGTCAGAAGGCTCAGTATGCACATTCTATCTCACCTGCACTATTCTGCTTGGAAAAAGATTATTCCTGCTAAGAATACACAGCAATGTTATACAAATGGAGTTGCATCATTTTAAGGAAGTACATGACTTAAATGTTTTTGGTTGTGATAATTTGCTTAAAGCTGTACTATATCCAGGCTAGTCTGTGGCATTATAAAATTCTTGGTGATAAAATACTAGTGTCAGAGTTCTGAGTCTCTCACAGAAATTCTGAATATGATACACTCCACAGAAGCCTGCAAGACCTAGATAAAAAATATCCATTATATATTGCCCAGTCACTTATGATAGAAGAATTTTACAATAGCACCTGAACTAATTCTCATTGCACAAAATGTAAATTTCAAAATATAAAAATAGAAAGTCAAATGGTTTTTTCATATGTACAAGGAGAATGAGCTTTAAATGAAACATCAGTGCTGACCTAAGGAAGACGTGTAGAAGTTTGCATTTCCAGCAGGAACTAGTGTATGTACTCAGAAGCCTAGGGAAATACATGTCTGAAGTCCATTTTAGATACTTCTAAAGGAGTTATGGATTTTTAAAAATTTAAATAGTAGTTCTTAAAAGGTTTAATTCTGAATTAAAAAAATTAGAAGAATCTGTTTTGTTAAATTTTGTCTAAGTATGTATTTTGACATTCTAACGTATCCAAAAGGCAAGGTTATTACATTTTTAGGTTCTGTGTATCTCTGATTCTGTAGAAGTCAGATATAAACAGACAACAGTCATACCATGAAAAGAATGCAAAGGAAAAACTATCACCTATGACGCTGACAATAACTATATGTCTTTTAAAAACACCTATTTTTAATCTTTTTCCAGGAACTTGGAACTATGTCTCAGGATAGCCAAAAGCCTAAGTGTGGATTTTATTACGTGCTCTGCATAAATAACTTACATGTATCAAACTCCATTTAAAAGTTTGCTACAAATGCACTTAATGGATAGACTAATAAAAAATATGGTGAAAGTAGACACTTTATACTGAAAGGTACAGCATCAGTTGCTTATGAAGGACCACGTGTTGAGTCAAAGAATGGTTAAAGTCAAATCGAGATCAGAAGCTGACATCTGTTCTGACAAAGAAACAGAATTTTTTATACCTAAAAGCATGAAACAAGACTTAATTGGATCCAAACACATCTCTCTCTCTCTCCCAAAAGATTTAGAAGCAAATACATTTGGGGGAGAAAAGAATTACACTGGGTTGGCAGCAAAGTGTGAAATTATATCTCTGTGTTCCTTTTAGAGGACTCCAAAAAGAACATAAGCTGTGAAAACTGACTTCCTTTGTAGTAGAAAAGTGTATCTGATAATACCATCTGAGACATGGGATACATAGAAAGACAGGATCCCTGATGAGGTGTGTGTCAGAAAAGCATTTATCATAAATTAGTCGACTTCAAGAGAATAAGAGACCTTACAGATTTAAATCAAGTGTAAATAAATAGAGTGCTTTTCCTCCTATTTTTTCATGTCTTTTATAAATATATTCGCTTATCGTATATTTTGATGTCATAAGTGCTCTTACGTGCCTGTTATCTTAATTTGGCTCAAGTTAAATGTGAATTACAGCCTAATAAAAAAGTGTTCCTCTCTTGACGGTGTGCATATCTGTAACTCAGACACTTAAAGCTTAATAGATTTCACACAGATTCATCAGTGTGGAGAGGGTGAAACAATCCGTACATACAAAAGATGCTTAAAGTGATTTGTGGGGAAGTACCAAAGATGTCAGACAAGGAAAATTCTCTGGCAGGGACAGGTTGTAATCAGGAGGTGGTCTATGGTGTACATCATTGCAAGGGGAAGAGGGAGATTGGAAGATGCTATCTTTTAGATGCTTGTAAAGTAGCAAAATAAGTGATTATGGTAATATCACCAAAACATGTTTTGAACAAGAGGCCTAATATTCCAGTACACACTTTTATGCTAAAACTTTAGAGCAGCCATTTTGTAATAACAAGACATAGCCAAAATATAAACACATCCAGAAGATTAAAACACATTTAATACCATTGTTTCATTCTAGATAAAAAATCTTTTTGTACAACTGAATCAGTTATGAAACAACTTAATCAAATCAGCTGTGAAACTAGACAAGAACATTCTTTAATATTCATCAAGTCAGAACCATAAAAACGAACATGCAATATTTACTGCTGTTACTAATTTGGGTGTGAAGTGCAAATAAGAAGCCTAAAATGAAGTTGTCAATATAAAAGTCCAGTGAGGTAGGAATTTTAATGTTTAAGGTGTTTTATAAGTTTTAAAATAATATTTTTATTAAATGAGACAGGGTATCCTGTATCAGTAAAAAAGAATTCTGAATAGTAGTAAATGACTTAATGCTTTCCTGATATCAGACTTCTAACTATCATAGACATATCTTAGAAGAAATGAGAGAAATCCTGTGGAAAAATTTATAAGAATTTAGATTACAGTTTACAGAACAGGTATTTTATAGTAGCATTATCAGTAATGTTTGCAGGAACATGGGACATCAGAGGAAGACACAGTGAGACAGTCTCAAGAATATTTCAAATGCTGTAAGAATGAAGAATTTAGATTTATTTGGAATACAAAACACATGGGGGATAGATGGTCTCCACTAAACAGAATGGAAAAGCAATACAAATTGCTGGTTACAATAAAGAATAAAACATATGTTCCCAAACTTCAGATAAAAATGATAAAAGGTAGTCTCCATTAAATCCCATTTAAGTGAACCATATGACAATAAATATAAAAACCAAGATTTCCTTTAGAAAAAAAACCACATAAAACTGAAAATCTGGTTCTGAGACCATTGACTAATGCTCTTAATAATGTTAGATTAGCTATGTCAGTGCAAGAGCAATACTGTGTATTAAGAAAATCTTATACCTAAAAGTTGAAGGCTTCTTGGGTGATTTAGACAGCCAAAAAGACAATAAGCAGCTCTTGACCTAGGTCTGTCCTGTGTGCAGGATAGGGTTCAGAATGTTACAGGATCTTATATCCAGCAACCTTCCAGCAACAAATATATACATATATATATATATATGTAAAATACTGCAGTAACATTGTAGCAGTGCTCTCTCTCTCTCTCTCTCTTGCTCTCTCTCTTCCCCCACCCTCCTGTGGTAGTGTTTAACCTCAAAAATGGAACAACGTGAATAATTAGAAAGATTAATATAATTACTTTTAAGGTATAAAATAATTTCAGTTTAGACTTATAAATATATTAAGATTGTTAAATTAATATCTTGGAGAAAATATATTCCATCTAGAAAAAATATAAACAACAGCAAAAATGAGGACTGGTCAGATTAAATAACACACAGAGTAAATCCTAAACAACATGGCTGACATCTAGTCCAGTTCTTGAAAACAGACAAAAAATATGGCTACAAGCTTTCGGAGGTGTTCCCAGAATGATAAAGGAAACACTAGTCTAGAATTCTGCTGTACGCAGAAGACAAAGACAAGAAACTAACTAAAAAAACCCCACAAATCAGAAAACAAAACAAAACAAAACAAAACAAAACAAAACAAAAAAAGAAAAAAAAGAAAGAAAGAAAAGCCAGTACAGGTTTGGAAGGCAAAAGGCATGTTCCAAAAACCTAGAAGTTCTCTTTGGGAGACATTCAACATGGGATATTTGCTCAAAATCGTTTAGCTGGATTTCAGCATGGCTTTTTACATGGTTCTCAGGGTCTTAAAGAAACCAAGATATGATGAGATAGAGGGGACAGTCCTCCTGTGGCCTAGTGATTACTGCTTTGGAAACAAGGCAAGGAATAATTGTTGAGGGTTCCCCACAGTGAGAGGAGAATGGTGACCTGAAATAATGAACTGGAAAAGGAGGTGACAGACCAATGAACAAAACTTACTAGGGGATGGTGACAAAATGTGGTGGATGGCAACGGTAGCCACCTCTGAAGAAATGCAGAAGGACTCAGCACTGAGTGGCTGAGGGAGACAGTAGTGAATTTCTTTGCTCCCAGCTCCAGTATAATAATGTATACACGCCACCAGCATCAATTATGTGGTGCCAGGCTTTGAAACGGTTATTTCCACTCCAAAATCGACATCATGGACTTACTGCTTCTTTGTCAACTCAAACGTGAGCGGTGTTCATCAGGTTGCAGCATCATGTGAAAGGTGATGTGTATTCTCCAACCAGCCTCCACCTAACTCAAAAGCATAGCACAGGTCTGGAAACCACAAAGAGAAGGGCAATCAGGATGAGAAAGGAAGGAAAAGGACTCTGTAGGCACAGCTTCTCAGTACACTGGAGCTCCTGGGATGGAAAAGAGGCAAGTGTGAAGGGGTGCAGTTGTGTAGTCCCAGGCAGGTGGGCAAGAGGAGCAATAGTTCACCCTGTTATGCGGCTGTGCCCTACCTCCATCCTCATGCAATATGGTGGCAGGCACTGAGGAAAAGGAAGATGGAACTTTGTCACAAATCATGTTAGTAATCTTGGGAAGTCCCTGTCCCAGGGCACTCTGAGTATCTGAAATTCAGAGAGGCTGAGAAATCAAGTAGACAAGCAAATGGGAAAGAAATCTATTGTGGGCTATGAAAGAGAGCTGGTTATGTCTCATTGTGTCTCTGAGCCACAAATTTCTGGGAGGTGACAGACTATACCCGACACTTACTCCCTAAATTAGTTGTATATTTTCATCTTATATCCTGTGTTTTGGTTTGTTTTTTGTTTTTTTTTTTTTTTTTAAGTTTAAAAGTAGGCAATACAACAAGAATGACAGACGCATGAAACAGTTTATCTAAAACTGAGGCTAGACAAGTGTAAAAAGTCCTAGAAAAACAATGACTTATAGGGAGAAACAGAGTGAGGATATATAACAGCGAGACTTTCTCACTGAGGAATTAGTAGAGGACATGAAACTGATTCACAGGAAGGAAGCAACCAAAAAGAGCAACGAAAGTTTGGTTTGGGTTGGGGTTTTTTTTGTTTGGTTTTGTTTGTTTGTTTGGTTGTTTTTTTAATATTTTTTTTCTTCTTTATCATGTTGTGAACATCAAGAGTTTAAAATTATTGATATAATCTATTATGCTTAATAACGTTCAGAGATATGAAGCATATGGAAGGTGGGGAAGTGATTAGAGTCAGCCAACATGATTTCACCCAGGGCAAATCATACCTGATTAATCTAGTGGACTTCTACGATGGAGTGACTTCATCAGTGGAAAAGGGAAGAGTAAACGATGTCATCTACCTGGACTTTTTTCTGTAAGGTCTATGGTATGGTCTCCCACAACATTCCTGCCTCTAAATTGGAGAGATACACATTTAGTGGAAGGACTGTTGGATGGATAAGGGATTGGCTGGATGGCAACGTCCAGTTACACTCAGTGGCTTAATATCCAAATGAAAACCAGCAATGAATGGTGCCCCCCAAGTGTCCATACTGGGACAAATACTATTTAATATCTTCATCAATGACATAGATAATGGGCACCCTCAGCAAGTTTGCAGATCACGTCAAGATGAGTAGTACAGATGATATGCTTGAAGGAAGGGATGTCAACCATAGGGATCTTGAGAGTCTTGAGAAATGGGCCCATGTGAATCTCATGAAGTTCAACAAGTCCAAGTGCAAGGTCCTTCACCTGGGTCAGGTCAATCCCCAGTATCAGTACAGACTGGGTGATGAATGGATTGAAAACAGCTTTAAGAAAAAGGACTTGGGGATACTGGTGGATGAAAAATTGGACATGAGCTGGCAATGCGTGCTTGCAGCCCAGAAAGCCAACCGTATCCTGGGCTGCATAAGAAGCAGCATGGGCAGCAGGTCACAGGAAGTGTTTCTCTCACTACTCTGAGACCTTACCTGGCATACTGCATCCAGTTGTGGAGTCCCCAGTACAAGCAAGATGTGGACCTATTAAAGAGGATCAAGAGGAGGTCTGCAGAAATAGCCAGAGGGCTGGAACACCTCTCCTGTGAAGAAAGGCTAAGAGAGTTGGAGTTGATCAGCCTGAAGAAGAGAAGGTTCTGGGTAGACTTTATTTCAGCCTTTCAGTATATAAAGGGGGCTTCTAAGTAAGATGGAGAGATGCTTTTTACCAAGGCCCATAGTGATGGAACAAGGGGCAACGGTTTTAAACTGAAAGAGGATATGTTTAGATTGGACATAAGGAAGAAAATTTCTACATTAAGGGTGGTGGTACACTGGAAATGTTTTCCCAAAAAAGCTGTGGATGGCCCACCACTGGAAGTGCTCGAGGTCAGGTTGGATAGTGTGGGAGAGAGGCAAGTTGTCATCGGCCTGTCAGCTCTGCACAGCCCCTGAGAAGCAGCAAGGCTTTGATGAGAATCAGGCCTTGGGAAAAAGATAAGAAACTGCTGAGTTGTGCCAAGGTGGCAGCGAAAAACAAGGGACAGCTGCAACACTGAACTGTGGAAAAGTACTGAACTGTGAGAAGTTACCACTGTGTGAACAAGTTGACAGGTCCACACAGTGTGTGTTAGAGTGGTCTTATGCTGATAGGAGAAAAGGTTGATAGCTGTCTAATTACTGATTTGCTAATGATGAAGTAAGAGCTTTAACCATAGCATAAATATGTACTATTGTAATAATAAAGTGTCTTTCCTTCTGCACTTCATGGAGAGTTCGTGCCTCAATTGCTGCAGGATGGGGCTTTGAGCAACATGATCTAGTGGAAGATGTCTCTTCTCATGGCAGGCTGGTTAGACTAGATGATCTTTGAAGGCCATTTCCAACCCAAATCATCATGTGATACTGTATATGGAGTCTACATACGTATCACTGCATAACTAGAATGTTTTATAACCTTCTCAGTATACACTCATGTTGTAGAGAGAATGAGTTTGGTTTTTAGCCATGCTTTTGATATTATCATACAGCTGCTGCCTTGTTAAACTCAGTGAGAATGCAGCCTTCAGTGTGCAAATCTTTGGAAGATTTATTTTTGAGAATTTAATTTCTCTAAGGAATTTGCTCATTTTATTATAATTTTTCCTATGATATAACTGCCTTTTAGATAGTTTAAACAGTCTTTGTCTCTCCTTAGAGCTTGCTTTCAGATATCAAAACTCTCCCCTTTTCCTTTTAACAAGAGTAGTCACGATTCAAGGAAGACAAGAATTTGAAAAATTCTGATAAACCCGCCCTTGGGAAAATTGAAGAGATTAGTTGGAAAAAGACTTTTGGAAACAAGTTATGCTAACATAAGGGGAACAGAAGCACTCACAAGATTGAGAACATGAGCTAACATGTCATATTAGTTTACCTAGAGTACTAGTTTCTGAAGGCTAGAAATAAAATCTTAATAATCCAATAAAGAGGAAGCCTAGTCTTCTGCTCAGTTTGACAAAATTTAACTCTTAAATTCTTCACTACATTCTAGTTAAATTGTAAATCATACTCTTTTTTTTTTCCCAGATTTAAAAAACTTGAAGTAACAATAGTGCAACTGATGTTTCAACTGCATGTTTGTTTATTTTTACTTAATTTGTTAATGTATCCACACTAGAAAACTGGTATTGAGAATTCTTTCATTGACATAAGTAGTATCTCTACAGAAATGTACATCAAACTAAAAATTGTGATATCATAAAAAAGAATTAAAAATGGTAGCAATTTTAATGAACTGCAAAATAAGAAGTTTATTAAAATGACAGACATTGATTTACTGTATGAAGTTAATATTTCCACCATATATAAAAAAGTATTAGCATTCATATTTTTTGAGAAAAAATCAGCAGATTGTGTTTAACATACTAATTTCTAGTTCTAATTATAGCTAATGCATTCTTACTACTATTTACACTGAAATCTTGCGATAAAAATTGGTAAGAAATGTAATCTGTAAAATAATCTAAATATAGTAATCTACTTTTGACCAGTTAATTGCCCTCAATACTAGTTTTGGATAGATTAGAAATTATGACATTGTACTATTATTATTCAAAGCAAATATTCTATGGTATGTTTGTTTCTTTAATGGTTTCCTCCTCACTCAGGACAATCTAGAAAATCTCTCCAATGACTTAATTATTTTCAGCACAAGTTTTGTACTAAATACGTTCTCCCAACAGTTTTATTCTATCTTATATATATAGATCTGATGGCAAAAGTTGTAAGATTTGATCTACAATATTCTACTCCTCTATCTTCCTGTGTCTTGAGACCAACAAATTGGAAATGATTACTAAAATCAAACCATGTAATTAGACAGCATAACATCTAATATACTCCTTTTGTCAGCTTGCCAGAAACAGAATTTCAGTAAATGATACATTACAGCATAAAAAACGTCTTTCAAACAGGCTTGTTAATTATGATAAATAAAGAACATGTGCAAAACCAAGCAATTTATCCTTTGGAAGCTTTCCATTGAAGTTACTGTTAAGGCATCAAGAAATGCAAATACATACATAAACAAATCCTTTGTGAATATTCCACTTTAGGTTAGAGCCTTTTCTTACAAACCCATCTGTAGTTAACTTCTTCCATATGACTTCTTATTCACTAAAATATTGTCTTTATTCTAATAAAGAAACAATCAAGAGTCATTTATAGTGGCAAAAATCAGTTAAAGAAAAAATACATCATATTATGTGATCATTTTAAATATTCAGAGACCTTGCATTTTATTTTCAGATAATAGATATTGATTTATTTACTTATGAAGCCACAGTATTATTTTATTTTCTGCTACAAGAACAGAGCAGATTGCAATATTGTGGCATTAATAATGCATTGGAAATAAAAGGGAATGGTAAGCAAAAATTTATGCTGCAGTTTGTAAGAAATGTGAGATGTCAAAAGGTTATGGAAAAACCCTCTCAGTAAACACTATTTCAAGCTACAATCTTGTAAAGCAGTTTCTCAGTGTTCAGGCAACTAAGTAGATCAATGTCTCAGTACAACAGAGTATGGTGTACATTGGTGTTTCAAGTGATCTTTTTTTTTTCCATAGGTCCACCAAATTATTCCATTTGTATTATGAGCTGTGGCCAGAAGCATAAAAGAAAGTAAAAAATGAGTTAACATTTTTTTTTTTTTACTCTGTGAATTCAGAGTAGTTCAGATTCCACCTTATTATCAGAGAGGAGGAAAATCTTTGGGACATTTGCTTTCAGTATAAATCATCTAAAATATCAGAAAAGATAACCAAAGTATGTGTCACAATAAAATGTGGAAGTCTTTTGCTATATGGAGCACAAAATAGATAGGGATCTCAACCAGTTTGGAATCAGCTTTTGCTGAATCACCCCACACTCCTTTTGGTAGATCATTCATACTCCAGAAGGTGCCATAGCATAAATTAATGTCAGTCACATACATCATCTGAAGGAAAAATTATCTCTTGCCTTATAGACCAAGATTTTTCCTTTTTTTTTTTTTTTTGCTTTTCCATGTACTTGAACAATAAGCATAAAAAATGTTATGAAGACTAAAGAGGTTGTTGATTTTTACAATAGGACAATAATGGATCTGTGATTTAGTGGAAGGAAGTATAAAACCAAAATGATCATCAACTTTGTGACAGTATTGGGGCTTTTTTCCAAAAAAACCCCTGCAAGATCATTCTAACTAATAAAATTTTAAGTTAGATCAAAAGTAAACACTTTGTCAGGTGAGGATGGTATCACTAGCATATAATTGACTGCTTGCAGTTTTAGATATTTTTCTTTTGCAAGACACCTTTAAAGAAAGATAAATGCCAGAGGTGGTGTTTTTTCAAAGTGAATAAATGGGAAGTCAAGAAGATGAAGGACACAATGGCCAAATTAATCAGTTCTCTTATATCACAGCATGATTTGTAACAAAAACTATAATGAAAGTACTTAAAAAAGAGAATTGGTCATGGACACAGAGGACTCCTTGTAGAGACTGATAAAGGAAAATCTGAACATTAAGTCATTTTTCTGCAAAGCATGTAATTCTGTAACAGAACACTTTTAGCAAAAATTGCTGAAAACACAGGATCACAAAATCACAGAATCAGACTTGTTGAGATTGGAAGGGACTTCTGGAGTTCATTTGGTCTAATTTTCCTGATAGTGTTGGAAGTATGGGAAAAACAAAACAACAAAAAATCTGCAAAACACACACATGGTGCCCAGAACAAACAGAGGACAGGATGGAGATCCAGTGATTTGTGTTGCCATGGCACCAAGGAGGAATGCAAGGCGAGGTGGAGGCTGTGTGGTCCCATTCTTCCTCTTTTCACAAGGAACATTTGACATGACTATGCAGATTTGTCTCCTGCTCTTCCCCTTCTCTCAAGGACTGTTTTGCAGTACTCTGTGGACCTTAGGTCTCATTCTTCCTCTTTTCCCACAAAAAACAGCACACATCTTGCACCAAGGAATGTGCTGTGTCGTTACTCAAAAGATAATGGCTTGACCACAGTCCCACCCGCTCACACACATATACTTAGGTAAATACTACACTGAGTTTGTATCTAACTGTGATGCTTTTAAGCCCTGCTGGGACCGGAGACACACAAGTAGGGCACAAACCCCAGAGTAAAATAAGAATAAATTTAATACAACAGTGTAATCAGCAATCTGAACAACAACAGTAGCAACGATAACAACAATAAACATCAATAACAGTGAACAAGACAAAAGATATACAGAGAAATACCGCAATGGTTACAGACAGCTCGCTCGCAATGCTCCCCGCCACCAAAAGCCAAAAAGGAAAAAGTTCCCATGCTGCCCCGCCAGACTTCATGTCAGCATGGTATGAATAACCAGTCTGGAGATCCCTTCCCCCTCTCTGCTGGGGAAACTTAACCCTATCCTAGCTGAACCAGGACACTAACTCAGAGGGATAATAATCCAGTACCAAATTGGAGGGACAGATCGATGGGTTTGTGCTCCTTGCCTGACCAGAAGGGACAACTTTTGTTAAGATTTGGGCCCTCAGTTATGCTGAATGATTACCTGGGAATTAAGTGTATGTGATTGCAACTGATTTTTTGTGTGTAGTGCTATATAACCAACCTGCAGTTTGTGCATTTATCGTAGGCAATCTCAAAGTATCTGTAGATGTTGCATAAGAATAAACCATGCTATATGTGAACCTGACTGCTTCTCTTGAATGCAATTAGACCTACAGCACATGGGTTGTTCATGCATCTGGTGTCAGGCCTATAGTTCAAGTAATAATTGGCATAGCTATTAAGAGACAAGTCCAGCCGCCCCTAGCCCTCTAATCTCTGAGAACCAGCCAGAACACAAGGGGATTAATCTTTTACCAAATTAATTCATTACATTACATGTAACATTAAATTGGTGTAATGAACAGGATTGCCATGGATAATCTGCTGCAGGAAGATAATTGTGCACCATCCCAAACAGGGATGGAATGGGCCCAGAAATTTTGGAAAGATGAGGATGAAGTAGTAGAATGAATAATACAGTGCAAGAGTTCACAAAAAGATAAGAATAGGAAAAGGTAAAGGAATTATTTGTGTACTTGGGGGCTTGTTTATCATGCATACAACAGGAAACCAAAAGCCCCCCCTGACAGATTGCAAATGTAGAATATCAAACTATGGAATCAGAAAATAAGGTATTTAAAGCATCATTGGCTTTTGAAAGGGAGACATGGGGAAAAATGGAAAAATGAATAGATGGACTTTAAGAAAAACAGAGCAGTTAGAAAAACTGTTGGCTGCAGCTGAGAAATGAGAGGAAGAGCTGCAGGAAAGTTTTGATAAAGTAATTGATCAAACATGTTCTAATTCAGTCCAACATATTCATAATTTAGTATGTTGTGATGATACTGAAACATGGGATGGAAACAATTGGTATGATGCCAGTGACTTAGGAGAAAACACTGACTTTATTTCAGAACCCATAAAGGTTCAGCCAGTAATTAAGACTGAATTAGCTAATGATGGAGATGGATAGCCCAAACTACTACACATACCATACCCTGGTCCCCCAGTGATTTACCTAAATTACAATAAAAACATTCTAGACACCCAGATGAAATGGAAACAGAGTATGTATGGCAAGTTTCCCTCACAGGCAGAGGTCAGGTCTTGTTAAGTGAGGAAGAGGCAGGAGGTTAATTGGGACCTGGAGTTTTCCTAACTACCACTCCAGGTGACCACAATTACTCAATAACTACTTGATCTGCTTATTGGGCTAGAGTCCCAGACCCACAGGAGATCCTCTCATGATTACAATGTCAGGATTTTCAGATCTAGCAGCCTCTCTGAAAAAGGCACCACATATGCAAGCAATACATGAGAGGAATGTATTAAATCAATCCCTAATGCTGGTTCCTATCAATCCAGACAGATTTACCCCACTCATTCATGGCCTTCCAAATAGTCTAAAAATATATGTATCGAATGTCCAAAATTGTATTCTTGTGTGTCATGTTATGAATGCTGCTGCAATAGCAGCCCAACCACCTAGAGAACAAATTCACATACCTACCAGGAGTGAATTTGTTCAGGAATTGGTGAATTACAGGTGCCACATGGGGTGGATTGGACTGACTCTGGGAAACCACCTGAAATTCCCCAGTGAGCCCATCAAATTCAGGTTGACACACATAGGTCAAACTCTAAAAACCTATTTGATCCAGATCAAAATACCTTATGGTGACAATCTCTAGCTTTAGGAACAAAGCACCAACTTTTGGAGAAATAGCTATACCTTTGCCCCCATCAAAAATTACTGATGTTAAACAATATCCCCTGCTGTCAGCCATATGATCCAGTATTGACAGGATGGTCGCAGGCCGTTCTCTCTTTGATTTAATCCAAACAGGTGCAGTACCACCTACTGGCATTGCTCAGAAACCTGGAAAAAACCCTATGGGTTTCTGCAGGACAACCTGTGTTAGTCAAGCTACCACATATTGGAATGGTAGTAATGGTACTAACCACTCCAAAGAATCTTTATGCTTGGGAGGCAAAGGATAGTTTTGGAAAAATCCATCAAATCATTACCAGATGGATAATGCCCTCTTTCTAACCCATTGTGTGCTGGCTACACAGAAGCCAAGAGAGTAGTTTTTTTTTTTTTTTTTTTTTCAGTTTACCAGTACCCCAGATGTCGGACTGGAACAAAGACATACCAGAAATTAAGGACTCCCCTGTACTAATCTCAAGTGTTCACAAGGGTTATTAATTTTTATGTTTGGTGTCATTTTGTTTTTAATTTGTATATGTGCTTGTAAACCAAATGTTTCTGAAAATGTAACATTTTATTGTGAACAAGGATGTGAATTGTGAGTTTCAAGTTCACATGTTTAGTTAGATAACACATTAGGATTAGAAAACATGACATTTATAACCTGTATTGGAAAGATATGTTTTGGTTTAATGTGTTTTTATGTATTATGGAAATGGATGACACCCCACTGGAATGAAGAAAGTACTCGGAATGAGAATAGGTGAACTTTACCCATCCAAACCCATAGTTTAGAGGATAACCTAGTCTTAACCTTGATAAAGGGACTTGCAATTGCCCTCAATGAATCTAGTATTACTACTTGCTTGCCCCTACCCAAATCTATAGAAGACCCCCTTCCCATGTGTATTCTTCCCACAGATATAGCGGGAAGTCAGCTAAGACAGTGGAATACAAGTGGTATCCTCCACATAATAAATGCAACACTCAGGATGAACCTCAAGTGGTTTAGTTTGTGCCCATTGACTCCTGTCACTCTGTCTTCTTTGCACCCTTCTTTCAGATATTCAGACACTTAAACAAGGTCTTTTTTGAGACTTCTCCAGAATAAACAGTCTTGGCTTTCTAAGCCTTTCCTCATAGGAGAGATGTTCCAGTCCCTTAATCATCTTTGTGACTCTGCTGCACTCTCTCCACTACCTCTATAACTTTCTTGTACTGGGGAACTCAGAACTGCACACAGGACTCCAGATGTGACTCCACTAGTTCTTAGTAGAGGGGAAAGATCCTCTCCCTCAACCTGCTGGCAACACTCCTCCTAACAGTATACTGCAGTCCAGGCTACTGTTAACCTTTGTGACAAGGATATATTACTGTCTTATAGTTAACTTGGTGACCACTAGAACCTCCAGGTGCTCTTCTGTAAACCTGCTTTCCAGCTGGTCAGTCCCCAGCATATACTGGTGCGTGGGGTTGTTCCTCCTCAGGCATAGAACTTTGTACATCCTCTTGTTGAAATTGCCTTGCATGAGGTTTTTTGTAAGGCCATTTCTCTAGCCTGTTGAGGTCTCCCTGGATGGGTACAGGATCCTCTCGTGTTTCAGTCACTGCTCCCAGTTTGATGTTGTCTCCCACTGCTGTGGGTACACTCTGCCCCATCATCCAGATCGTTAATGAAGACGTTAAAAAGGATAGAATCTAGTACTGACCCTGGAGGTCAGTTACTGTCAGAACAGGTTAGTTACTGGCCAGCAGCTAGATGTGTGACTGATCACCATCCTCTGGGCTCATTCATTCAGCCAGTTTTCAATGCACCTTGCTATCTGTGCATCCAGATCATACTACATCAACTCCTCCATGAGGATCTCATGGGAGATTGAGTCAAAAGGCTTAGAGGTGTGTTTTTTTGTTTTGTTTTGCTTTTTTTTTTTTTTTTGCAGAGATGGTTTTATAGGTAAAGTTCTCCACTCATTTCTCAGTTTGGCTACACATGTCTGTAATTTAATGAACAACTTAATTTCTGTCCCTATATAAATTGTTAAATGGAGGTAATGATACTTCTGACTGATAACAACTGTAAGGCCAAATTGTTATTTTTGAAGCTGTCATTTACTATAGTGACTTCACTTAACATAGACTCATTAGACTTGTATTGACGTTAATAATATTTATGCTTTTATTTACCAAATGAAGATTTTAATTCCGTTTTTTTTTTTTTTTTTTTTTTTTAACCTTGTGGAGACTCAGGTACTGCTGTTGGGCTGTAGAGTAAGATGGTGGTCACCTAAACGCAATTGTGAAAAACAGAACTTCTGTCTACCTAGATGGAAACCCTTATCTGGGAGCTGTTATTTTCTGAAAATGTTATTCATTTAGTGTAGCTAAACTGTGAGAGCTAGTCTGGGAGAGGGAAAGAAAATAACTAAAGAGTATTCATAATGCATTGTCTCAATGAAATATCTGTTAATACACATTTAATTATCCAAATGATTAATAAAATCAATATTTATTCTATTTGTGTTTATTAAGAGACAAATCTTCCTGATATGTCCCTTACAGAGCGTGATACATGCAAAATTAAATTCCTAACACACCAAGCTTGTAAGTAATATTAAACCATTTTTAACCAGTGAGTTGTACAGCTGTGGTTAAATCTCTCTTCATATATTATCAGTTAATTTGCATGTAAGAATAATGGATTAAATAGAGCCAAAGCAAAACAGATACCTCCTCAGGTTCTGTATTAAATAGCCACAAGTACAAAATCTGAACATCTTCAGAATCTGCTGTGAAAGAGATATACCATGCTGTGTCAGTGGGGGACTAAAAACAGTGGAAATATAATAGTTTAAATTTTGAGGTGAGAAATATTTTTGCTCTGACTCTAAATTTAGTAAATCAAGGTTATTGATATGAGGAGATTGAGGGAAATTTATAATTAAAAAAAAAAAGAGGAAAAATAGAGAGGGGGAGACATTATGTCCTCTCGTGTGTGTGTGTGTGTGATATTGAATAATCTTTCCAAAAACATCATGCTTACATACAAGACTTTTAATCATTCTGTCAGGAGGTAATACTTTTCTTCATAGTGTTTTAGCAGAATTATTTGGAATATTTTATTTCTCAGAATAGCTGTTGATAGCACCCAGGGTAAATGACAAATGTATTCCCCCAAGACAGTTACCAAACCTGAGAAAAGAGTACAGTCTGAAAAGTTTTAGCTTCAGTGGGAACTGATTTAGAGACTATTTTTCAAACTTTTATTGTATCTGTGAGATAATTGGTCATTTTTGACTGTTGCCATGAATTCTGTATTTGCTTCTCAAGAAAGAAACATGTAGTCAATTGTTTTCATATATCAGAAGTAACCTAGAGAAGCTGATTCATTTTGGCAAGGATGATCTGCTGGGAATTGCAACAGAAATTCAATCTACTGGGGAGAAATAAGAGACATGTTATAGATTCTGGGCCACATCTCACATTTATCACCTTGAATAAAACAAATAAAAGTTCTAATGTGGATGTTGCACACCCTCAGTCAGTAGTATAGTAAGAAAGTGATGCTTTTCCTTCTCTGGTACTCTTCCCATCAACTATGGTAATAGACTTATTTCCAAAATATTTGCAAAGATGTTTAATATTTAGTATTTAGAACAAAATGAGATTCAAGGTCATGACTTAAACAGATTATTTTTTACTTTACTTTTTCATTCCTTGAAATTCTGATATTGCAATTTTTAAACTAAGACATGACTGATTTTACAGGTGTTGTATAAGTGCCACTACTTGAAAATTTTCAAAGGTTTTGTGATTTTGAATCAGCTTGTTCATTGTTCTGCACATGCTCATTTTAATAAGTTACATATATATATATATATGACAACAGAATATATGTTATAATTTCATATGTAGGTGTCTGGACATGAAATTAAATTATTAATATAATAAATATATTTTTATTTTTGATAATATTAATGTCATTCTATTATTAAAATACACTTCTGAAAAACTGTTAAGACAGAATATATATATTAATTTATTGTATTAATAATACACCTTTACTTTGTGGTCAGGTAATGGCCAGGAATGACGGGACTTGGGTCAGTAAAATATTTTTCTGCTAAACAATTCTGAAGGGAAGAATACATATTTCAGTATCAGAGGTATTCAGAAATTGGTCTGTATCTTTGTCAAGGACATTTTTGAAAGCTGTGCTTGACAGAGGAAACAAGAAAAGTTTAATTTTTTGTGTGTGTGTGTGCTTTGACATTGCCCATAATTTATAATACTACCCTTTGCTTTATTGGCAGTAATTTTTTAAGTAATACAGTTACATTGATAACTGATTCCACAGTACAGCAGCCTTAGAAATTTTAATGGTGAACAGCATGCAGAATATAAATGGAAAGGTGTGAAACAGATCTGACTGACTGCTAAAAAGAGTGGAAGACAAAATGATGGATAGAAGTAAAGGACATGACCAGCATTCAGCCATTCAGAACTCAGGGAAACAATGGATATGTTGGTACAATAATATCAAAATACAATCCAATGGAAGTGAAATGTGGGATTTTTCTCCCAAAAAGAGGGAAGGGATCATGTCTGTTCTAAATAGATGTGAAAATTTAAGTGGTGTTTAGGAACAGTTCAGTTTCCTCACTTTTAAGAAAATACCTTGATGGAATTCACCGTTTTTCCTTGTTCCTATTTATTTCTATGTCAAAATAACACAGGGATAATGAAATGAGAACAGTTGCATTTCAAATGAAATCTCACTAAAACTCCTGAAGCTGTAGGTCACGTCAGTATTTGAGGTCATGTGCATCTTGAGTGAAAAGAATAATCTGAATGTTCACTTTGTGGTGACAGCAAACCAGTGAAATGGATGAATATCACAATAAGTTGCCAAATAGACAAGGAAGGTACAGATTATTTTTTCTCTCACAGGTCCATTCCTTTTGTAAAGAACTTTGAAACTGTGTCATGCAGTTTAATGTACAGTATGCTTTCATTCTTTTTTCTTTAGTTCTCTGCCCTAGTAACTCTCATTTCTGCTACTTAAATTGTCACTGTTTGATATAGTATGGGTTTTGATATTGTTCGAAGTAGAAAATATTATTAAGTTATTAGCCTGAGTTTCATAATATGGATAATATTTCTAAATCTAACCAGTCATTTATTCTTCATGACTGACATATTTAATTTTAAAGGCAAAATAATATTTTCTAATTGATAACACTAGTACATCTGCATGATGTTTCTAAAACCAAGTATGTTCTTAATTTTTAACATTGTCTCTGAAAGAATTAAAAATTGCTGATCTTGTGATAAGGTCTCAGTTACTTAACAGACTTACATTTTCTCCTTATACAGAATAGTATAGTCATTAATTTTCCTTTAGATACAAGTCCACTATCCTTCTCTGTTTCCAGTTCACCACCATTTTAACTTGTTCTCATTTTCTTGATCCATCAAACAAAAATAATCATATGAAACATGAAGAGAAACCCCTTCTAATCACACTGACATTTCCTACTTTCCGCACAGAATAGGGTAAATTATTTAGTGTTTGATTCTCTGGAGTTCTGATGTAAGTTTTGCATAAGACATTCATGGTGTTAATGCTTTTAATCTCTAAATTCATGCTTTCCCAAGCAAACTCTGTATATGGGTACAGATATCAGTCTACATGAAAGTCTGGTTGAAAATATGTATTTTACTTTAAAGGTTTTGGTCACTTTTTATGGGAGAAAACTTTAGATATTTCTCTTTCTGGATGAATTTTCTACAAAGCTCCATGGTTCCTTTTCCTTGTTGTTTTATTGAAGTATTTCTTTGAATGCATGTGTTCGTTCAATTTTTGCAAGCTTCAACTGGAAAAGCAGTCATTTCCTTTTCATTCCAATCTGTAATCTTGAGGACAAGTTTACATTTTATTATACTACACTGTTCCAGAAAATCTGTCTGGTTGATGGTGCATTATTTTTCATTCTAAGTTTAATATTATTTATATGCCAGTGAGGACATGGTAACTATAACAGAGCACTTCCCTATTAAAATAGTTATGAAAAACAATGATTTTCTGAGAGCATTAGACATATAATATCTTCAGGAGTTCACAAAATTATGTAAAGACAATCAAATATAGTAAAGAGTAAGAGGATAAAAACTCCTGAAAAAGTTGCAATTAAATACACCGAAAAACTATAGTAAGGAAGATCTGCAATATCCCTCAGTTCTTCTCTTCAGGAGTTCTTAGATAATTGAAGTAGATATCCAAACATGAGACTGAAAGGATATGTGAGAGTGCATTTTAAAATAATCTTCAGTTTTTCTGGATTCCCCTAGAAATCAGTCTCTGAAAGGAAATCATACTAAGTTACTTTTCTTCGTTCTTTACTTGATCTACCTACTGTGAATATGATCCAGAGTTTGCAGATTGCAGTACAATTTGCACAGCAGACAATGCACTTTGTATTAAATTGATATTTGGGCAGTTCTTCACACACAGATTATGCCATGGGTATCTGGAAAGTGATGATGTGACCTTTACATCAGAAAATTGTTTTCTTTTTTCTGGTAACTTGTCTCTTAAGCCATAAATTTTGTCTTAGCAAAATCCGTAGAGGAGACAACCTCTTGCATGTAATTTTTTTTTTTTGACATTTCACTAAAAATGCTTGCCAGTTTACATCTAATGCTTAAAAGGAAGTTAGACTTTTTTGATTCATTGATTATAAATCTTTCATTTATTTCACTGATATAAGGTTTTTCATAAACAGAATGCTTTCATTGATTATAAGTCTGTATATAATCAGATTTCTCTCTTTTTTATCCTTTACCCTTTTATCTTCAGGTTATGAATTTCTTCTACTGAAGTGCTTATACATTAATTTTTCAAGGGTGGGGGTTTTTTTCACAGCCAGAGCATTTTTATGAGGCTGCTTTTGTGCTGAAATTCCTTCTCTGTTACATGGACAACAAAATACACAGTAACTGTTGGAGTATTGAGGCATTCTCAGTCTTAATGGCATGTTAAAAGAAAAAATGAAAAGAAAAAACCAAAAATGTTACAGAAAGCTGGCTAAAGTGGCAAGATAAGTTCGCTGTAAGGTATCTAAACCACAGGTGCTTCAAGGCATCTGCTCAATTTATTTATTAACATTTACTTATATTTTCACACTTATATATACACCTAATATTTATTTGTGGTTTTTTTTATATATATGTATGTATATGTGGGTTTTTTTTAACCAGCATTTAACTTCCAATTGGAAATAATTGTTTCACAGTATATACATATGTATGTGGTTTATGTAAATATATACACGTTTGTGTATAGATTGTTTCCATTCTGTGAAATACTTTTCAGAGTCATTGATGAACCAGGAACATACTGACACATTGTAATGATCCAGCTGGTCTGTAAACGTTTTCATCTATATAGATATCCTAACTTGCTTTTGTTAAATAAGGAGGAAGGTTGCAGGTAAATTTCCTGTTCATGAGACACTGCATCATTCTCCCTGGACAAGGGATGTAAAGAGTTACTGCCAAGACCTTAATATTATGAGCAGCTCTCCAGAGTTTAGAGAAACCAGAGATTTCACTTTAAAAATTTGTTCACTATCAAGAATATTGTATTAACTACATGAGAGAGAGTTTATGTGGACCAAAAAACCCCCAGTAACACAACAAAAAACACCACTCTTAAGTTGTACTGTGTTTAATCTTTTTTGAGACAGTCACTCTACTGCATGCAGTCTATGATATCTCAAATTAAATTATTGTTCCACTTTATTTATTTTGGAGAATGAAAATGAAATGAAATTTAAATCCTATATCTAGTAGTATACTTGTATTTTCTGATTATTGTCTTCAGAAGTGTTCATGGCTTACACCCCTCAATTAAAAATTAAGAATTTATGCAATCATAAATTAAGAATTTATGCAAATCTCCAAGTCTATCATCAAGTCCTAATAATGATGCATTATATTTGTAACTAATCTTTCAAATACAAGCTCTGGAGTTTGTGATCTGAAAACCTCTCTATGTGGGGAAAGAGATAAATATTCATAGACAGTTTCCAGGTTCCAGCTGGAATGCCCTAGGGACTTTTACCGTCCTTCAGCAGCCACTCCAGAAAGGCCAGGGACTCTGGGTTTTACAGGATATCTACTCTCATCATATAGATATCTCAACTTTTATAATCTCACCATAACTGAATGTAGGACTCAAGCTGGAAAAGCATCTGGAAGGTAGACTACCTCTATTTTAAGAAATAACACCACCAGTTGTATTTTCCCTTTCAAATGTTCATTAAGTTGGAAAAAGAAAGTCATAACAATATAACCTTTGTGAAGCTGGTATTTTCATTTTAATTTTATTTTAAAAATAATTCTGAAGTCAATCATGATGTTACAGTTCCTTTTCATTAAGCCTATACAAATATTTTGGGGTTTGTGTTTTGATGTATCTCAGCTTGTATTTATACTTCAGAATACTCTGAAATAAAAATGCAATCTGAATGTATCAAGGAAAGATTTCACATTGTCTTAATTCTACAGCAAACCCTTGGCACATCTGGTAATTGCATAAACATCACCTTGTACTATAATAATAGGTTATAATATCTAAGTATGCTGTCAGTGTGGGCTGAATGGCTTTCATCTGATCTGGCAATTATACATGATGTTGACACTCGATACTTTGCTGATGCTTTCCATTTCTGTTTTATACGAACACTCACATGGACTACAAACAAACATCTTATACGAAACAATTACATTTTCAGGAATAGATTTGTATTTTGTATGTTTGTGCTAAGCCTATTATAAAGTAACCCTTAGCCCCAGACCAGATAATTTAGTCAGTAATAAATGTACTGTTTTGTGCCTAAAGTATGTGAGGAATTTTTTCTGAATTAATATAAAAATGCCGTGCAATGCTCATATGAGAAGTGCACATTCTACCATGAACTAGAACACATGCTGTTCATTATGTAGTTAGGAATAAAATAATATAAACCAGTAATTATAAAACTCTTGATATACTGTCTCTTAAAACAAGCAATATTGGAATATTTAAAAAAAATATTTTCTTCTTTGCATATAAATTTGTTTAAAAGGTCCAAACTTATGTATATGCATTGGAGAAGAACGTGGCTTATAAGAAGGATTTATGATATGAATGATGCTTTTATTGGGACTGTGTAAAGGAAAGAGAATCCTGCAAACATAATAGGTTTTAATCCTGCTGTGCAAATATTTGGTATTTCTCTTATGGTGATCAAATAGAATTTCAGGGAATAGTAGATTAACCCAAAATCTAGAAGACAAAAATATTTTATGACTGCTTCTTTTATTTAAAATATCCAGTAAACAATCCCCCCCCTCTTCTCCACTCTCGTGAGATCCCACCTGGAGTACTGTGTGCAGCTCTAGGACACCCAGTATAAGAAAGACATGGACCTGCTTGAGCGAGTCCAGAGAAGGGCCATGAAGATAATCAGGGGGCTGGAGCACGTCCTTTATGAGGATAGAGGGAAAGCACTGAGATTGTTCATCCTGGAGATGAGAAGAGTCTGGGGGAGACCTTATAGTAGCCTTTCGGTACTTAAGGGGGCCTATAGGAAAGATGGGGAGAGACTCCTTATCAGGGAGTGTAGTGATAAGACAAGGGGTAACAGTTTTAAACTGGAAGAGGGTAGATTTAGATTAGATATAAGGAAGAAATTCTTTACTGTGAGGATGGTGAGGCACTGGAACAGGTTTCTCACAGACGTTGTGGATGCCCCTTCCCTGGCAGTGTTCAAGTCCAGGTTGGATGGGGCTTAAAACAACCTGATCTAGTGGAGGGTGTCCCTGCCCATGGCAGTGAGGTTGGAACTAGATGATTTTTAAGGTCCCTTCCATCCCAAACCTTTCTATGATTCTATGATATTCAGGAACAATGTATCTCAACAAGCACAAAGTCAGGCAAAAATGCCAAAAGTCTCCTGACAAAACTCAAACATAAAAAGGAAGCATACAGAAGGTGGAAACAGGGACAGGTAATATGGGATTAATACCTATCCAAGCATGCAAAATCGTGTTAGGAAACATAAAGTCCACCTGGAATTAAATCTAGCCAGGGATGCCAGTGTGAGAGATGAGAAACCAGGCCTGTGAGAAAGTAAGACAAACAACCTGGGAAAGCAAAAGTTGAGGCTGATTGAAGAAATGCCTCAAACACTCGCAAGACCAAACTCTGAGTCACAGGGTGCATTCTGCAGAGGCCGAAGCTGATAACCCTGCCCCATGCAGCTGGGGGAGAGAGCCCTGTGGAGACAGGACGGCTCTCCTCTGGGGCACCTGGGCTGATTTCAAGGGCCATGTGTCCGGTGAATGAACTTTGCTTCATTATCCATGAAATGCATATTAAAGTTGACACCCCTCAATATGCTAATGAGGGCTGTCATGATCATGCTAATGACATCATCCCATGAAACACCTTACTCCTCCCCGTACATGGGATACGTAGGTCTGTGGGTTGACCTAGGGGATGGACCCAAGGAAAATGGGTATAAATCAAAGGGGGGAAGAAAGGACTCTCTCTCTCTCTCTCTCTGCCCCTCGCCCTGCCCGCCCCCCCCCCCCCCCCCCCCCCCCGAGCTTCTGGAGAAAGCAGTGAAGCAAAGAAAACGAATGCCAGCGAAGAAGACGGCTGCCTTCTGGAACCCTCGCAGGCAGGATCAGCACAGGAACCCAGACCGGTGATCTGTATTCCCCCATTCCCTCTATCTCCCTCTTTTCCTTTTTCTATTAAGAAATGCAAAGCATATTATATAGCTCACCACAACTTGCTCTGTACATAGCCAATTATCATGTGTTCAATTAGTACATTGTAGGTAGTTAATAAATGCTTGAACTTGGAGACTTGTTGTCCGCTCCAATTGGGGATTTGCGAATCTGAGTCACTTGTCCCCCTCGTTGGAGCGGGACATGACAGCCAGACAACAGGAAGGGCATCTATATGTATAATATATAAATAACAAAAGGAAAACTATGGAAAATGTGGACCCACAGCTGAATGGGAAAGGGGACCTGGTGACACAGGACTTCAGTCTTTGTTAGAAAGATCACTCTTCAGGAGTCGTGTATTGGGTTTATGTGGAGCGGTGTCAGTAGTGAGTGGTTTGCAGGTGTGACTTCTGTGAGAAGCTGCCAGAAGCTGTCCCCATAACCAACAGAGCCAATGCCAAACAGCTGCAAGACAGAGCTACTGCTGGCCAAGGCTGAGCCCATCAGTGATGGTGGTATAATAGCACATTCGTGATAACATATTTAAAAATGGGGAAAAAACTGCTGTGCAACAGCAGTCAGAGAGATAATATTTCAGAGAAACTAACTCTGCAGCCACCAAGGTCAGTGAAGAAGGAGGAGGAGGTGCTCCAAGCACCAGAGCAGAAATTCCCTTGCAGCCCATGGAGGATACCATGGTGATGCATGCTGTCACTCTGCAGCCCATGGAGGTTAATGGTGAAACAATTATCCACTTGCAGCTCATGGAGGATCCCATGCTGGAGCAGGTGGATGCCTGAAGGAGGCTGTGACCCTGTGGAGAGCCTGTGCTGGAACAGGGTTCTGTCAGGACCTGTGGCACTGTGGAGAGAAGAGCCCATGCTGGAGCTGGTTTGCTGGCAAAACTTGTGACCCTGTGGAAAGGACCCCTACTGGAGCAGGAGAAGAGCATGAGGAGGAAGGAGCAGCAGAGACAATAGGTGATGAACTGATCACAACCCCCAATCCCCATCCCCCAGCACTGCTTGTGGAGAGGAGGTAGAGAAATCAGGAGTGAAACTGAGCCCAGGAAGAAAAGGTGTCCTGGTTTCAGCCAGGACAGTTAACTTTCCTTGGGATGAGAGGGAGCACAGCTAGAGGGCCAGGTCCGGACTAGAATATTCCATGTCATGTGACATCATGCTCAGCATATAAGGGGACGGTGCTCTCTCGTTTGTGTTTCTGTTTCCCGGTCAGTCGGTGTGGTGTGATCAGGATCACTGCTGGGGGGTGAGCTGTGTACTGGTCACCAGTTGGTGAGCAACTGCTGTATATTACCTGTTTGGACTTACTCTTGTTACTGATATTTTAATTCAACCTACAAATTTCTTTTTTATTTGGCTCTCCCCTATTTCACCAGGGAAGGCGGGGGGTAAGGGTGGGGGGTGGGGGTAGTAACGACTGATCATGTGGTGATTTGCTACTGGCCACGTTCAAACCATGACAGAGGGGTAGGGGGAAGATGTTTTTAGATTTGTTCTTACTTATTATCTTTTTCTAGTTTTAATTGTTAATAATTAAATCAATTTCCCCAAGTCGTGTCTGTTTTGTCCATAACAGTAGGGCATGGTTTGACTCATGAGACTTTGGTTGTATTTTCCCTCTACTGTCCAGTTGAGAAGGGGGACTGACGGAGTGGCTTGGTGGGCACCTGGTGTCCAGCCATGGTGAACCCACCACCAATCCTGAGCCCCAGAGACCAGGGAGAAAGTCTGGAGCAAGGAGGATGTACCCATGATGGAAGACAATCAGATCAGTGAACACTTAAACAAACTGGATATACATAAATCCAAGGACCCTGAAAGGATGCACCCATAAGGGCTGAGGAAGCTGGTTGATGTCAGTGTGACACTACTCTCAGTAAGCTTTGAAAGATCATGACAACTGGGAGAGGTGTCTGAGGACTAGAGGAAAGGAAATGTCACTCTATTCTTGAAAAAGGGTCAAGGAGAGCACAGAGAACTACAGACCAGTTAGCCTCACTTCGATCCTTGGGAAGATGATGGAACAACGAATCCTGGAAACGATTTCCAGGCACATGAATGACAAGAAGATGATAGGGAGTAGTCAGAATGGTTTCACCAAAGAGGATTCATGCTTAACCAACTTGATAATCTTCTATGATTAAATGACTCTCCTGGTAGATGAGTGGAGAGCAGTGGCTATTGTCTACCTGAACTTCAGTAAGGTCTTTGACACCAACTTCTATAAGATCCTCGTAGAGAAGCTGATGAAGTATGGGAAAGATGAATAGATAGGTGGATTGAAAATTGGCTGAGATTTGGGCCCAGAGTGTTCTAATCAGTCACACAACATGCAGTTGAGGCCAGTAACTGGTGGTGTAACCCAGGGATCAGTACTGGGCCCAATACAGTTCAATGTCTTCATTAATGAGCTGGTTGATGAGACAAAGTATGCCCTCAACAAGTTTGATGATGACACAAAAATGGGAGGACTGGCTCATATACCAGAGGGTCATACTGCTGTCCAGAGAGACCTCAACAGGCTGAAGAAATTGCCTGACAGGAAACTCATGAAAGACAATTTCAAGGGGGTGGTGTACAAAGTTCTGCACCAGGGGAGAAACAACCACATGTATCGGTGTATGCTGGAGACCAACCAGCTGGAAAGCAGGTTTTCAGAACCTGAGGATTCTAGTGGTCACCGGGTTGACCATGAGCCAGTAATGAGCCCTTGCCGCAAAGAAGGCTAAGGGGGTCCTGAACTGCATTAGGCAAAACAATGCCAGCAGGTCGAGGGAGGGGATCCTTCCCCTCTACTAAGCACTGATGAGACCACGCTGCACACTTTATCCAGTACAAGAGAGATTTGGAGCTACTGGACAGAGTCCAGCAAAGAGCTACAATGATGAAGGGACTAGAGCACCTCTACTGCGAGGAGAGGTTTACAGAGCTAGGACTGTTCAGCCTGGAGAAGGCAGGGCTCAGAGCGAATCTTATCAATGTATATGAATACCTGAAGGCAGGTTGAAAAGAGGATGGAGCCAGGCTCTTTTCAGTGGTATCCACTGACAGGACCAGAGGCAATGGACACAAACTGAAACACAGGAGATCCCATCTGAACATTGGGAAACCCTTCTTTAATGTGAGGGTGATTGAGCAGCCCAGAACATTTGTGGAATTTCCCTCCTTGAAGTTATTCAGAAACTACCTGGACATGTTCCTGGGCACCCAGTTCCATGTGGCCCTGCTTGAGCTAGGAGGTTGGTCCAGATGATCTCCAGAGGTACCTTCTAACCTCAACCATCTGTGATTCAGTGATTATGTGAATAGTATAATATAATGAATATAATCTAAAACAATATAAACTTTAATACACTGAAAATAGTTTAAATTTTACTGGATAATACAATACTGTTATTGTGCAAAACTGAAGGGTTTTGTTTGACAAATTTCTTATTTTGTTTAAGCAGGCATATTTCAAGAATGAAATGCAGAGAACTCTCACTGTGGTATTTCTAGTGAGTTACCCACACTTTTCTGACTTAAATGAAATGGTGGGCAATATAAAGAATTTTGTCTATAGACATCTCATTCTGTGATTTATTGTCAAGATTACCAGGCCTCTGAATCCAGCATGTTTCACAAAATCTAAGCTGCATTTATTTTAAATATGGAACATAAAATAGGAAGAAAAGCTATTAAAGGTTTTCTTACATTTAACAGACCACTCTCAGTCATAAATCAGCATGTGATATTAATTCATGTGAAAGAACACATACGTAGTAAAGACCTAAAGCTGTACAAAGCATTAAACCTACCTTTCATGACATTAAAAAAAAGTTTAATGAAACTATTTATTCTGTCTAGTAGTCAGTGATAGCACTTCATTAAGAAGTATAATATAGTCACTTTATTACAGAAGCATTAAAACCTTTCCTATTGAAAGATTTAATTTATAGATCTTGTATGCACACACATTCATTGAACTCAAGCTGACCTTATTTGTGAAGGTGTAAGAATCCGAAATAAACTTTCTCGGCCCAAGTTCCTCCTTTTCACTGTATAATCCTACCATTTTACTTTTGCTCATTTCTAAGCTCATGCAACTTTAAAGTTTTAGTTCTTTTTTAATGATCACATCACTTAGAGCATTATATTTATTGAGTTAAAATATTAAATCGTGTTCTGTACTAAAGCTGGCTGCATTTGAAACCTTAGCACATGCTCTTCTTTCATGTGGAGAAAAAGGAAGAAAGAAAGAGTGCTCTAAATTGTAAGCTAATGGAGCGTAAAATTTTCATTATCTAAATCTGTTTGGGTGATAAAAGACTAATCATCATCAGAAATCCCTATTTTTGTATTATTCTAAAACTTCAGACTGAGAAACTACTTACAGTGCATTCTAAAAGATGACTTAAGAAAGAATTATCATTTATGCAGGTCTCAAATATATGAAACTGCCTTCTGAAAACAAGATTGCTTCAGCATACTTAATACCAGCATTACTCTTTCCCTAAATACACAAAGCTACAGGCAAGGAGAAACAACAAATGTTTCTTTTTGAAACAATAGAGTAAAAACATATCCTTTGAAAGTTAGAATAAATTTTAGAGATAGATGCATTATAATTGAAATATGAACAATTCTTTACCACTCTCATTCAATATCTGAAAACATTACCCTTTCTCCCTTCATCAAATATTTGTTTCCCTTTCTTAACAAAATCAGTCCAGTCAACAAGAAAAAACCTTGAGAATTTTTTGCTTGTTTTATAACCAAGACCTCAGATTATTTCAGAAGTAACAACTAATGAAGCTTCATTAACTGGGTTAACCTATCAGTTTCCATGGGAGAAGATTGAATTAAGAGGCTGCAAAATAGCATCTTTTTTAAAAAAGCAAAACAAAATAAAACAAAAGCTTCTGCACCTTATCATTATTTATCAGTAGAGAACTAGTAAATGCCATGCTGATATATATATTCTATTGAACACATTTAAAATGTACACTAGAACTTAACCATTCATTTCAAAGACTTTAGAACTAGGTTTAAGAGTCAAGCAAGATGATTGTACTTGCTCCCCTGTCCTGGTTTCAGCCAGGATAGAGTTAACTTTCCTTGGGCTGAGAGGGAGCACAGCTGGAAGGCTGGGCTCAGATCGATCATTGGAATATTCCATATCATGTGACATCACGCTCAGTTTATAGGTAGACGCGTGCTCTCTCACACCCCCGTTTTCAATTTCCGGGTCGGCATGTCAGGATTTTTTGATGCGGTCGGATGGCTGCTGTTGGGGGGCAGGCTGCGTACCTGTTGCTGTGCTCAGTAAGCCACTGCTGCCTGTTACCCATTTTGGACTTCCTATTGTTGCTGTTGATTTTTTTTTTTTTTTTTTTAATTCAACCTATGAATTTCTTCTTTTGTCCCTCCCCTATTTTGCCGGGGAGGGGGCCGGGGGGGGGGGGGGGGGGGAGTAAACAACTGGTCACGTGGCAATTGGCTACTATCTGAGTTCAAACCACAACATCCCCCATGCAGCCACATGAAGGCTGTTGCACTGTAGGTTCCAGGGCTCTAATTCTGCAGTACAAATTTCCGTTACAGAAAACTCTTATATTTATGACAAGGTGGTGGAAAACCAGTAGAATTAAGTTTAACACAGTGATATTTCTAGTGTTCTTGTCATGTAGACCTTGCTTGCATAACACACATTGATAAGAAACCTCTTGAAGTGGATGCTGTGTCAAGCAGAGCTCTACAACAGTTTGTTGTGGGTCTAGCTCTGTTCAATATTTTCATAAATTACCTGTTTAACATAATAAAAAAATAAAAATATTCCATTTCCAGACAACTAAAAACATTGGAGGATAACAAGTAGGCTCTGTGACTAAACCAGAAATTGCAGTTACCTCAACAAATTGCAGAACAGTTCCAGAAGTATAAAATGTTTTTATTAGAGATACATGCATTTACACACAAATTATATAAAGTGTACTTCTATACCTAGTTATGATGGTTTTAAGCCCTGCCGGGACTGGAGACCATGTTGCCATTGTCCTCTCCCACCCTTGGACACAAGTAGGGCACAAACCCCGGGTTAAAATAAGAAGAAATTTAATACAACAGTGTAATAAAACAATCTGAACAGCAACAATAGCAACAACATCAAACAGTAATAACAGTAAACAAGACAAAAGATATACAGAGAAATACCACAAGGATACAGCCAGCCCACCGCGCGTGTTTTCTGCGACGCAAGCCACAAAAGAAAAGCTTCCCGCGCTGCCGTGCTGGACCTGACTTCAGCATCGTATGAATAACCCGGCTGGAGACCCCTTCCCCCTGCTTGGGAGAAAAACTGAACCCTCTCCTAGCTGAACCAGGACACTAGTGCAGAAGCAATCAACTGCATAAATACAGGCTGACAAATTACTTGTTTGTCTTCAGTGATTTCTGAAGGCAATATAGAGCTATATGAAGAGGGAAAGAAACCCCGGAAAACATCTAAAGCCAATATTTGACCTTGTTTATGACTGCAAAGAATCATCATTAGGGTGTTAAGCCTAGTTTTGGGAACTGCTGTCTAAGAGTATGAACTAAATAGAAAGGGGTTAGAGAAAAATAATAGGAATTAATAAATCTTTCACCTACAAATCCTGTGACGAAAAGCTGGACTGGTTTACCCTCTCAGCAGAAAACTGAGAGGAGATAAAAGAGTTTTCAAACACATCATAGGCCAAGGAGGAAAGAAAAACTAGCCTTCTCCATAATTGAAATCAATAGAACAAGAACTAATGCACTGGATTAAAAAGATTCAGAAAACTAAAAAAAAAAAAAAAAAAAAAAAAAAAAGATGAAGAGCAAGGATGTTGAAACATTCTAACAGTCAGACCCTTAGAGCAGATCAGATAAAAATTTTCTCCCTCCCATTCCTGACGGAGGAAGGAGTGAGTGAGCAGCTGCGTGGTGCTCTTTTGCCCTCAGGGCTCAAACCAGAACAAAATGCTAAACTATTTGTGAAATATATATGGTCCTTTACAGTTTAACAATTACTAACAAGCTCTTCATAAGTACATTGGAATGAGGTTAACAACCATTAAAATAGTTAACATCAGAAAATTGCCACCTTTGGCTTTAAGAAAAACTGTCAATCACAACCCATCAAGGCCAGATAGACTTTGGTCAATGTACAAGTTTTATAGGTTCTTTTCACAGAGTTTGTGCTGTGCTTTTTTGTTGTTTTGTACTGGGAGGGGGTGTTTGTTTTTTTTTTTTTTCTTCTTGGGGTATTTGTTCTTTGGGTTTTGTTTTTCTTAATTGACAAGTTTGTTTCTATGCTCTGATCAAAATGAAATGTATGCAAGTTCAAATGTCAGGTCACTTGGAAACCCCATTTTCATGTCACATTATTAAGCTTTATTGTTTTAAATATAAGATGACATTTCTAAACTAAGATATTAAATGACTTCAAAATAAAATTTCTCCCAGTAGAGTGAATATTTTACGCATATATTAATATCAAAATTCTGAAAAATCTAATTCTGCTTTTCTGCTATAATTTTATCTAGTGCTAAAATGCCTTACTAAAACATACTTTATTAATTAAAATTCATGACTTCAGTAGGATTCAGTTTTATCAACTATTGAAAATGTATGCAGATTTCAATGATCCATTTCTTTGCATAAAATGTTTATGCCCTTTTCACAGCTAAGCATAAACAGATTTCAGAATTTAGAATCACTTAGAAACTGAGGAAGAACTGTGGTAAATTTAAATGAGAAAGCATAACATAAACACAATACATTTTAAAGAGCTAACAAATTAGAGAATTATACTTAGTAATGTTTTACTAAATAAGCAGTACTATTGAACAAGTAATTTCTATTTAAATGAAAATAACAATGAGAACTCCCCTGGTGCCAGTCTTCAGGAACTTTGAAATCACTGTGGACAATTGATGATGATGGCAATGATGGTGGTGAACGTTATTTTTAATGAATCAGAGAAACATAAAACTACAGATATATCTTTTTTGCTTGTACAAAATATTTCACAACGAATATTGCCTCCACTTCACATTCAATTTTCACCAAGATTTCTCAATAAAATAGATAAGAAAGATCATGAAGCCAGCTGAAGGACTGTGAAGTAACAACTGATTATAAAAAAGAGTTCTTAATGTTCTTTTAGACTCTACAGTAAGCATTCAAGTCAACAAAACACTGGTATAATTGTTGTGTGAGAAAGGAATTTCTACTAATATATTTATCTAGTAAATATATTTGCTATTCTGAACCAGTAGCATATTTCAGTAGCACCTGAAGAAATTTATTCATTACTACAAAAAATGAAACAAGTGGCTTTTTTTTTTTTTTTTTTTTTTTTTAAATACAATCCTGACTTGAACAATAGTCATGATATAAAATTCTAAAAATGTAGATTGTTCTTAGAATTTTAGAATGTCTGGAGTTTCAGGAAAGCTCAAGGCCTCTTAATCAAACCTTGAAACAAACTATGCTTGTTTGACAAAGTCTTCAAAAAAACCCTTTTTTGTTCTGTATTACAGTGTTAAAGATGTTTGTTAGATGGTTGCTGCAAAAGGAGTAATCCTCCCACTCATTCCCATTTCATTTCCCTCTCTCATCCCACTCCTGTTGCCTCCTCACTTCTGGCATTAGAGTGACCCCTCAGAGATGTGAGTATGCAGGATTTGTTTTTTTTTATCCTATATCTAAATCTAATCTTTTCCTGATCTAAGCCTACCAGACTGAATTATTTCACAAAGGGGTCAGAGACCACATTATGGTGTAATAGAGCTAGAAGTAATATACAGCTGAGAATACAATAGGAAGTAAAGAAAAAGGACTGTTATCTCCAGTGAGCTGTTAAATTTGCTCAGCTATTTTGCTGCTCTGCAATCAGGTCATTGTTGGATTTTTATATATAAATATATATAAAATAAATTTTATATTTATTTTTATGTTATATGTATATATAAATTTAAATATATGTAAGTGTGTGTGTATGTATAAGTTGGTTTTATACTTCATATTAGTGGAAATTGTATATTGAAATCAAGAAAAAATAATCATTTTAGAACAACCAGTATGTTGTTGCTTTTAAATGTATCTAATCTGCAACTGATGGAACTGATAAAGAGAAAAAAAAAAAAAAAGACAAATTTAAAAATTATTTTAGCCTTTTCAAGGTGTTACTGATTTTATTATCAATTGAAATTAAATTGTGTTTGATTTTACTGTAAGTATAGAATTAAGAGATATTTTATTAAAAATAATTTATTTTACATTTATTGTATTTTGAATCTAGCCACCGACTGCTACTCAAAAATCCCCTGTACAGCCCTGTACCAAGGCCGAAGGGATTGGTCATAATTGTTTAGTCGGAACGGTTAGAACCTAGGTAACAAAACACAAGATGGTTTGTAAACTGATCTATAATACATACATAGGACTAGAAGAATGCAAGTAATTGTCAAGGTCCAGGATTAATGGGATCTGAGGGAAGTAACCGTAACAGCTTGCAAGTACCTGCCAAGAAAACTGTGTCCTTAAGCAGAAGGTAATTCTGGCAGGGGGAGATCGCGACCACCGACTCATGGACCACCTATTCACATTACACCCCAGACCCATTTCTAGACATTTCTTACCTTTACTGCCCAGAATCAGAAATAAGAGGAGAATATGTTAATGATTTCTTGGAAGTTGTATGCTTATGTATGAATACTTAACTAATATGTATGAGTAAGTTCTATATAAGGTGTATGATTCTGGTGCCCGGCACATGTTGTTGGTGAGAGCACTCCCCTACACATCCGGCCGTCAATAAAGAAGTGTCTGCTTATCTGCATCAAATTGGTGTTGATAAGTTTTTATCCCAGTTTTCGGTGACAAAGGGGCATTTTCTTTGCTAAGAAATAAAAAAAATATTTTATACTTGCATATTTTAAACCCTTCTACTACACCACAAGGAAAGATCCCATCTCCTCAGTAGGCAAGAAACACCTTATGATTATCTGCAAGTCACCTCTTTCCTAGGAGGTGCTTTAACATATTAATTTTTTCTTCCCTCTTTGTATAACCCCACAAAATGAACTGGGAAACAGACAGTTCCACAAAATTCCACTCTGTTTTACAGTACCTGTGAGTATGCAGCCAACACATCAGTTATAGAATATCAAAAATAATAAAAGATGGAGCAGGGAAGAAAAATTTGAGACAGTTGTCAAGATGCAAACTGAAGAGAAGTTATTTCTTGTTCAGCTAGAAAGATGAACAAATTGCTATTAGACAATTATGTTAACAGTTATTTTACCATATTCAGAATTTGGTAAATTTAGCCTTATTTAGGCTACAGTATTTCTAATATATCACCAAATATTCAGTTACAATTTATTACATTTCGTCCTCTCACATAGTGTCAGCCATTAACTTAATTGTACAACCACTGCCAATTTTCATTCATATATAATAGCTAGATCAGGCTATTTCCTCATAGTCCCAGAAATTAATAACCCTACCCTATTTCCTACCTTTTCAAAGAAGAAAAAAAATATCCATATCATACTTTCTAGATATTTGATTTTTCTTCTACATAGATATTTTCCCTTAATGTTTTCTCCTCCTGAAGAGGTATTAGTTTTTATTTATTATCTGTAATAAAAGTATCTATAAAAAGTACACACATGCACTAGGCAATACACTCTGAAAAATCAAGTTTCTATGATCACTCAGTCTTTAATTTCTTTCACCCTGTTATTGTCCGTATCTACTTTCAGTTATTCCATGTTAATTATCTCTTCAGTCCAGCAGCCTAAGATATGACATTATAATGTTCAAGGGTGTAGTGCTCTAGCACAAAAAGTTCTTGCTCAGGATGTAAGCATGACCATGCAACTCCAGGGATCATAGAAAAAAAAAAAAAAATCTTGCAGATTTGGACTCATCCAGAAGTTCTTTAAAGAGGGACACTTTGGGGAGATCAGTTTACAATATGATGACACTCAGGCAATAAAAATATCAACTGAAAAAAGAGTGAATGGAATATTCAATGGCTTTATTCAGTAACAAAAGTTATAAAGAAATCTGTTGACAGGCAACTATTTTACAAAGTAATACTGTTCTTTACACTCTGAGTGTTATATATATTTTTCTCTGCTCATTGAGTACAGTTCCCTGCTGCTAATAACTGAGCTTAATTTCTCAATGTCAAACCACTGCTGATCCTTGCATTCCATGCCAGCTTTCAAAGCAGACTATTTGTTTTTCAGAAACTGTGTACAATATTTTACTAAAAGGGCAGTTTTCTTATTGTTCCTAACAAATAAAAATTATATATTCTCAAAAGCAGTAACTATTGCTCTGTTTGTTCAACATTTGTTAAGTCGGAAATGACCTTTTAGATAATATTTCCCTTTCTCTTTCACACACTTTTAGTAATATAACTCTTCACCTCCTAGTCTCTTTTGGCTAGTGATCATTATTCCAAGAAATTTGTTTCCCCTAACTAATTTATAAGTGTAGATATGCTAAAGTTCACATTTATTGATTGTTCTAATGTGATGAAGTCTCTATGTGCTACTCTTGGGTCCTTACAACAAAACAATGTTCAGAGACAAGAATTTGGGATCCTTTCCCTTCCCTAAACAGGTCTTGTAATCCTAGAGAGCAGTCAATAAAATCTAGAAATTATCTGCAAGGCATAGAGAAATAAAAGACTTTAAGCCACTGACACTGACTTCTGTCTTGTTATATCACTCCTTATGTGTTAAGTAAGCCACCCAAGAATTAAAAACTACTGATTTGGTGTGAGAGACTGAAATGTCAAATGAGTGCCACAAGGCTTATTTGTGTGTGTGTAAACCTCAAGGACAAGCTGTGGCCTTTGGATTAGTCTAAGGAATGTCACCCAAGGAAGCAGGAGTGTATCAAAGGATGCACCCCCCACTCCCTTGCAGTTGCATTGTCAGGCTCCTTAGATAAGCCTCAACAGGGAAGACATGGACTGAGTGAAACCAGATGATTATCACTGGCTCCATCGTGTAAGCCCAATACTTTATGGCTCTATTGTGTACACCAGTGAAGTGCTAAGGCTTGGACAACGGGCCCAAGCCAGAGTTGACCTATAGATGAATACTGTATATTTTATAACTGATAACCATTGTGCTAGCAGGTATTGGCACTAAGTTATAACAACCCACCTATTCTGATGTAAAACACGCTAAAGCATTGAAATACTGAAGCCTGAACAACAGGCCCCAAGCCAAAGCTGCTAACTTAGTATGGAATCATTAACAAAGTGCGTAAGCTCGCTAGTGAAAGATGCAGCTTAGACAGAATATAATCAGTAGTGAGGATGAAATGCTGAGAGAATGTATCCAGCTTCCCTTGTTTAGCCTTGTTCAAGGCTGAGAACCCAAGTACCTGGCCTTGTTAAAAACTCCCTTGGTTTCCCACCCTGAGCCCTGGCCAGGCTTTGGGTGGAATCCAACAGGAGAATGAAAACAGAAATTTTCCACTCAAAACAAAGGTGCCAGCTATTCTGGTTTGCTGATCTCTGGTATATAAGGCTGGACCCGTTTGCAGCGACTTTGGAAGCCTCACCTATGGTGGACGCACCGCGTAGGATTTCCCCCTTGCCGGGACAGGCTCTGCAAACCCTCGCTGTAACTGGGGCTCCCCAGCCACTGCGGGTCTGGGTGATGGCAACATATGCAAGTGATGATGGATCTTTCTTAATCACTATTCTCTCTCTCATGTAGTAATGATTTGATGCATTACCCTGTATTTTCCTGTTTGTTGTTTAGGTGCACTATTCTGCTCTTTTTTACTGCATGTTTTCTGTATTACACTGTTACATTATTTAGTTATCTCCTGTAAAATATGCCTACCCTTTCACCCTGGTGTCTGAGTTATTTGGTAATCTTAATGAACAAAGCATAAATTGGTGTCAGAAGTGGGATTCAAAAAAATACCATTATTTAAGCTCAAAGGTAATTTTTCAAGTCCACCACATACTCTCAGTTGGAAAGATCCTCAGTGTAGTTTGCAGGCCCAGGAGTGGGCTCAGGTTGGAGGACCATAAGAACAATGGGAGAGCTGGATGAAAGAAGCCGAACCATTAGATGATGTGAATTGTGTGAAAAGGATACCTATTAGAAAAGGAAAAGAGACTATAAATTTAAGTAAATGAGGATGGATTTTGTTAACTGCATATAGAAAACAACACCAGAGTAAAGGGACGGTGTTGTTAGAGTGCTCCCAGATGGAGCGACAGATATGTGATTTACAGAGTCAAAGAGTGATGCTGTAATGCTGGAATAAGTTGCTTGCTGATAAGCTGGACACTTGTCAGACAGTGGCAGAGAAAGCCACAGTGTGAGTAGCACAACATAAGTATAGGAAAAGGAGAGGGCTGGATTTGTTGTGTACTTTGACCGTTGGCACCAATATTGACTTTGACACTTGGAACTTGTATATTGTTTGTATGGTGTTAAATTTGGATTTGTCATTTGTCATAATTGTCCTAGTGGTACTTGTGCTTATAAGTGTAATTCTCTGTTGTTTGTGTGAATGGTATAACAGAGCTCCTTGTGTGATAATAAAAGATTGATCTGTTTAATCTAAGAGTGTGTGTGAGTGTGTGAGACATGGTACTACTGTAAAAATGTTATCATGACTTTTGATTACTGAGATAGGAAATCGCCTTTGTGATGAAATAGAAAAATACAGCAGCTGGGTAACCTTGGGGAGTGGGACCCCTGAAGGAGTGCAGGGAATCGAGATACTCAAGACAGCATTAAAGACAGTGAAAATATGATTTCTCGTAAGAAATTTTGCTAAAAGACGGCATGTCTTGTGGAAAAAAAAAAGTGTTCCAGCTAACGAGCTCTCGTGAGTATATACACAGAGAGGGCTGAGTAAACCTAGCAAGAGAGTGTAGAGTTCTAAAACCAGGAATTCAGGGACAACTCAGCCTACGGCACCCCTTCTCGAACCTCAACAGGACCCTCCATCTGCCCATGGCAGCCACCCCCCAGCTCTCTGCCCCCCCCCCCCCCCCCCCCCTCCCCTGCTCTGTAGGGGCATCACCGCTACCGGGGTTGAAAGACGATCAGGCACCATTTTCTGACTTGCACCCTTTGCACGAGGCAAGGGATGTGAATCAATATTATGATCAGTACAAATAAATTAAGACCAAGCTCCAGGGCAGAGGGTGAAGAAGGACTGATGACCCCATGTGGAGCTTAAATTTTTTTTAGAACAAGCAGTCCCTGCATACTGTAAATACCCTGATTGACGCTGGAGCTGAGGCCTCCTTAATATATTGGAATCCCAAGAAATTTAAAGGACAACTTGTAATTACAGATTTAGGAGGAAAATAAATTAAAGCTGTACAAACACAAATAGAAATGAAAATAAGAAACCTCCCAAAATGATTATGTTCAGTCATGGTTGTCCCTGTTCCTGGATATATAAAAGGTATAGAGATTCTAAAAAGACTCACTTTAAATCTTTCTGATGGTCAGTATCAACTTGGAGTTAAACCCTGTATTAATGCCAGACCTGTTACCATCAGTAAAGTAAAAATGCCTCCTGTGCAGATCCTGGCTGCAACTAAGTTAGTCACAATGAAGCCGTATAGAATTCCAGGACATGAAGAGGTATCACAGACAATTAGAGATTTATTAGATGTAGGAGCTTTAAAGCCGACCACAACAGCATGGAACAATCTGATATGGCCTGTCAAGAAAAGTGATGGATCCTGAAGAATGACAGTGGATTTTAGAGAACTAAACAAACATACTCCACCGCTTGCAGCAGCTGTGCCAGAACTGCCACTTTAATAGAAAAAATTCAGAAACATCCAGAAACTGGGTACACTGTAATAGATTTGGCTAATTCATTTTTTACCATTCCGATTGCAGAAGAGCATTGGGATCGATTTGCCTTCATATGGCAGGGCTGGCAATACACTTTCACTAGATTACCACAGGGGTGGTTTCATAGCCCCACTATCTGTCATAGAATTGTAGCTGAACATTTAGGTGAGATGCAGCTGCCTCCTCACACACAATTAAGTCACTATATAAATGATGTTTTGATCCAAGGAAATGATGATGAGGAGGTACAACAAGTCCTTGAATTAGTGGTAAATCACATGAAAGAGACGGTTGGGAAATTAACCCTGGGGGGAAAAAAAAAAAGAAATCGATCCAAGGACTGTCTCAGATGTTGAAGTTTCTAGGAATTCAGTGGCACTGTGGGCATCAAGAAATACCGCCTAAAACCCGACAAACAAAAATTTTTTAGATTTTTCTGTACCACAAGACAAAAAGAAGCTCAAAGATTCACTGGGCTATTTGGCTTCTGGAGACTGCCTATTCCCCATCTGGGATAAATTTTAACCCCTTGGTATAAGGTGACAAAGAAAAAATCTGAATTTGAATGGGGAAATGAACAGCAAGCTGCTTGTGAATTAGCTAAAGAAAACATTCAAGAGGCTTTAGATTTATGCCTCTGCAGAAAGGAGAAGTGGAGTTAAATGTGTCAGTAAATGGATGCCCAAAGATCACAGCATTCTGTCCCAAGGCTCCAACAATCATGCCAGCCCCATGGCCTTGGCCACCCCAGAAATCCACCTCCTTTTCCAGGACAGCCTGTCTTAGTCGAACTCCCCACGGTGGGAGCAGTACCATTGGTACTGGATACCCCAATAAACAAGTACACCTGGAAAGCCAAAGATGCTCATGGAAAGGAGCACAAAATTTATACAAGGTACATTATCCCATCTTTCTAATTATAACCCATCTCCGGTTCTCAAAACAAACAAATAAGCTTTTCTTTCCTTTTTCTTGCAGGTAAACCCCCCCAGAGACAGATACCCTGAGTCACAGTGGTGGATCCTTATGTTAGTTTAAATTGTTGTATAGTGTTGATGTTGTCTTATTAATGTTTGTAGGATGTATTGTCTATCATTGCAAAATTGCTTTCGGTGACTGTTCTCCTCTCCCTTGGTTCCAGGGGAAGCTCTGGCTTCCTAAGTGTTGTGGTGGTGCAGTTCTTACCCCTCCCCTCCCCTCCTTGTTGGGCCGCTTGGTGCTAGGTGTGATTCCACCCGCATTTCCTGAGCCATACACCAATCTGTGGAGATAAGGACTGATAACATTAAGGTGCCCCCTTAACGAGCCGGGCTCCTGCCCCTCCTGATTGCTCAGAAAAGGTTATAATGGCCCATCATCTCCTGATGGCCTGGCACACCTGTGCCTGGGGTGTGGTCAGATGGAACAATAACAGAGCTGCACTTTCATCAAGTTCTTGTGCAACTGCTGGAAGGCACCAGAAGGTATTTGACAAAAGTCAATCATCTTGGACCCTATAAACTGCGACCACCAGAGAGACCCTTTGAGCTCTCCTGGATCGCAGCGGGCCTGTGACCAGCATCTCCCCTGAGCTGGGACGCCTCTCAGGTACCAAAACCCTTAAGGTGTCGTCTGCTCCAGACGGAAGGCCAGGGCGAAGTCCACCCACTCGAGTCTCAATTATCACCCGTTGAGGAATGCCAAGGCATTATGAGTATTTGCTCTAAACTTGAGCGGGAAATTTTCTTTGAGCTAGCTTCTATTTCACTCGTTCTTTCTCTGTTTATTGGGGGGTGTGTTCATCTGTTTTGTGTTTGTTCTACTGAATCCAAACACCTTTTTTCCTGTGTGTGTTTGTCCATTTTGTGTATACACATGTATATATGTATAAATTAAGGTACTGTTAAGTAAATTAGTGTGACTGTTGTCATTTTAGAATGTGTGAATAAGTCCCTTTTCTTTCTTTCAACATTTCTGAATCATTTTGTCATGATAAATTGCTGTTAGTTATTAATAAATCTAGATTTATTACTAAATCATTACCATGTCAATACTTTCATACATGACAAGTGTTAACCAAGAATGGGAGGAAAGCGAATTTGTGGGTTTTGGTCATTCTGTTGTCAGTACTATGAGCAAACAACAGACACCAAATCAGGAGAAGGTCCTTTTGCTAATGGGGCCTGGACTTTAAAACTCATTACTGAGCCCATGAAGGTGAGGTGGAAATATCAAGGCCTAAACCATAGATGCCCTCTGGGCTGGGGCATGGAAATCCATTTTCCTGCTGTGTAGGCAGACCCCAGCTCCAGCGAGCCAGACCACCATCTTCAGCTCCACAATTGACAGCAACAACCAGAATTTATCCCCTTTTGATACTTAATTTTGTGGAGGTTGCTCTGTCAGCTCTTGCCATACTTTCTCTTGTGGGATGTATGTGTTCATCTTGTCAGTGTCCACGTAAACTGTCTTGCAATTGTACTTACTCATGTAGACAACCACGCTCTTCCACCAATTCCCAAGGACCGGGAGCACATCCTTAGGCCCAGCCTCAGACACATTTTGGTTAAATATGTTTAGTTAAAATATTATTAGCCGACATGGTTATTGCTACTGTTACCTTTATTATATGTTTGGTTAAAAAGTTGTTAACCATTGTTAGTGTTAATATTGCTTTATTTGTTATTTGTAGTGTTATTACTTATTTACCTTTGTTTAAATCTGGATTAGAAGTTTCTAGGCCCAGATGACGCATGTGCTTTAGGAAACTGATTTCCCTGCTGTGTATGCTGACCCCAACCTCAGCAAACCAGGGCAGCAGACCGTGTGGACTGCCAGGGCCACAAACACTCAGTGATACATTGCCAGAACCATGGAAAAATAATGGATCACATGTTAGTGGTGATTCCAATTTACTATATAGCCTTATAAAATGTTTTGGTTTTATAAAGTTAGTTAATTTTGAGCATGACATTTTTTAGTGATGTTGTTAGATATATGCTTGTTAACTGAAGACATTATTAGTTACATGTTTATTAACAGAAAATTTATATATCTGTAAAAAATGTTATATGTTAGCCAAAATTGTTATTATTTATCATGTTGCGTGCTATTTCTATCTTTTCTCTCTCTCTTTATATATCTATCCTTTGTGACACCACGAGGACAGCAATGTTGAGCCACGGGGTGGTGTAACAGACTGTGTTAGACTGTGCTTGTCTCAACATTGCTGCTGTACAACTACCGCTAGCTGGCCTCAACATCCTGTTGCCATGGAGAAGTATGCTCTGAAGGAGGTGAACTGTTCCCAAAGAAACCACCATATCTGCCTGAAGCCAGAATGACAATATCCTTGGCAGAGCCTGCCAAACTGTGCTTGCACGTGAGCCAAGTGAAGACCATGGGGAACACCTGGGCTTGTGCACATGGAAGAACACATGGTGGCACATATGACAATGAGCTTTGTGGAAATGGGTGGAGTCTTTGGAGGAATTGTGGGGACTGAGACAATAAAAGAATGGTGTACTCTTCTCTTGGGGCTCAGAGATGGGATTTTGACATCATCTCTCTCTTGGTGCAGCTTGGAGCAACCTTATCACCTGCACTGAGACCAAGACAAGGGAATGTTGCTGGATTCATGGTGGTGGTAACTGACCTTGCTGCATCTCTTCTGTTTGCTCGCTTAGGTATTCTGACTTTTTCTTCTTTCTGTCCTATTGCTATTATTGCTTGTTACAGGAAATAGAGCTTACTAGGTTGTATGGCATCTAACCTCATTTATGTCTTAAGTTCACTCCTAGGACCATTTAAGAACCCTTCCCAACATTGGATTGGGACATGCCTGACAAGACTTCATCAACTGATGAACAAAACCTAATGTCACTAACCACAGAAATGGCTTGAGAGCCATGATTCACCTGTAGTTCAAAGGACTGAATGAAGTGCTAAAGCTTGGACAACAGGCCTAAGCCAGAGTTGACCTATAGATGAATCCTGTATATTTTATAACTGATAACCATTGTGCTAGCAGGTATTGCACTAAGTTATAACAACCCACTTATGCTGATGTAAAACGTGCTAAAGCATTGAAATACTGAAGCCTGAACAACAGGCCCCAAGCCAAAGCTGCTAACTTAGTATGGAATCATTAACAAAGTATGTAAGCTCGCTGGTGAAAGATGCGGCTTAGAATATAATCAGTAGTGGGGATGAAATGCTGAGAGAATGTATCCAGCTTCCCTTGTTTAGCCTTGGTCAAGGCTGAGAACCCAAGTACCTGGCCTTGTTAGAAACTCCCTTGGTTTCCCACCCTGAGCCCTGGCTAGGCTTTGGGTGGAATCCAACAGGAGAATGAAAACAGAAATTTTCCACTCAAAACAAAGGTGCCAGCTATTCTGGTTTGCTGATCTCTGGTATATAAGGCTGGACCCGTTTGCAGCGACTTTGGAAGCCTCACCTATGATGGACGCACTGCATAGGATTTCCCCCTTGCCGGGACAGGCTCTGCAAACCCTCGCTGTAACTGGGACTCCCCAGCCACTGCGGGTCTGGGTGATGGCAACATATGCAAGTGATGATGGATCTTTCTAATCACTATTTTCTCTCTCATGTAGCAATGATTTGATGTATTACCCTGTATTTTCCTGTTTGTTGTTTAGGTGCACTATTCTGCCTTTTCTTACTGCATGTTTTCTGTATTACACTGTTACATTGCTTATCACCAGTAAAATACACCTACTTTTTTCACTCTGATGTCTGAGTTTAATTGGTATCCTTAATCAGCAAAACAGCCAAACAGCATGTATGCTTTGCTAATGACTTTGTGCCTTCGCGCCTTCGCCTTTTAACTGATAAGTGTTGAGCATTTCTGCCCAGACACTAAATGACTGCTCAAGAAGCATGAAGCCAGAAAAAACCTGTGGAAACAGAGGAAAAACCAAAGGTGGGCAGATATGCTAATCAGCTGATAAGATGAATTTAAAAGGCAACAGAGAACTTTGGTGGTGGGTGCACCCACCACTGAAGAGAACCAATGGGATGCTGCTAGATCCGGGTGCACCCTCTCCTGGAGAACTGAAGACTGAGAACCAACAGGATGCTGCTGGATTCATGGTGGTGACAATTCTTGCAACTCTATTCTGGATGCTTGCTTGATTTCTGTCTTTTCCTTCCATGCTGTCCTATCACTACCACTCTTCACTTTTAATAGTAAAAACTCTTTTGGGTATATGGCCTTTGACCTCATTTGTGTCTAAATCTTGCTCTTGGGATCGTATCATAACCTCCCCTGACATTGGATAGGGACATTTATCATTATCAGTATTTTAAGATTTGAAATATGAGATTAGTTTTTAACCTCAGAATCATCCAGATTTACCATTTGTTCTCATCCAGATTTTCACTAGTAGTTCCATAATTTCTCATAATTAACAACGATTTTATTATGAAGTTTCAGGATTTTTTTTTAAATAGCAGAAATATCGGAAGTATTAAAAAAGTTTTCATTCACATTGGGACTTTCAGGTCAGGGGATTGTATCTGAACCCAAATTTCATTCAGTAACTGTAGCAAACTCCCTCTAAACTTTACACCTGAAGCAGATGGAAGAAGATTGCATCAGGAGATCAATCCTTTCAAGTTATATTGGTTTATGATGCTCATCTGCATTTCAATCAGATATAAATGATTTATTCCTGAAGTACATCAAGCAACACTATTTTCATCTTCTGAACTGCATCAGAGAGCTTACAGCCAATCAAGTAAAATATGTTACACATTTTCACTTCATATATTTTTCTCTCTGGTGCATGCAATATTACATGGATATAGGTGTCAGTGATTTTATTAGCTGTATATAAGGCTATCAAAATAGAAACCAGAAAGTGATTTCATATGCCAAATACACTTTGTTAAGGATTTAACTCCTAAGCTCAACAAAAAAAGATGAGTTTATGTTTACATTAGATACATCAGATAATGTTATTTTATTCAAAATCTAATGTAATATAATACCATCAGGTAGATAAAGTAGGTCATGTATAGTCAGCGACTAAGAAAACTGTATGATTTGAAGGTACAGACAAAAAACTTGTCACGTTTCTTCCTGTGACCAGAGAGAGCATGAACTGGAATTAGTTTTTTCACACAAAAAGACTGCAAAATTCACCACCTGAAAAAGTATCTCATGTTCCTTGTAAATAAGTACAAGACTGGTATTGCCAAAATATTCCTATATTGACAATTATTTCAGGAAAACTGTTTTCTCTGAATTATAATAAACTTTTTTTTATTCATGAACTAATAGTAAATCAAGTGTAAGTGATATTCAGTGGCCTAGAAAAAAACTATGTGTCAACAGACAGCTAACATTAATTTAATTCAACTATTGGAGAAAATAAATACAAAATATTAAGAACCTACTTGCAAGCCATGTTATCTGAAGTATTAGTTACTACTAATAGGAAGCAAAGGTTTTGGAAAAGGGATACAGAACAGAAACCTGTCTCGATCACCTCATTAAAAAGTTACCTGTATTGGTTGCCACAAATACTAGAGGAGGAATAACTGATGATAATACCTATTAGTACTAAATTAATACTTGGTTCCTAAGTAATTCTTTTCTTCATCCAATAAGTTATTTTTTGACTTTTGACTTGTTCTATTTAATGGAACATAAATGGACATAATGACATAATTCTTATTAGCTTCTAGGCTCTGTTTTGACAGGATCTATTAACACATGATTCAAAAAGATGTTGCAGTGCAATAATTAATTGACAGTAATCTGGATGTAAAACCAACATCATCATAATATTGGTCTGTGGTTCTAATTTCCTGATACAGTAGGGATAATATTTTTTTCTCCAGAGACTTCTCTCCACTATCAATTTGACACTAATGTTAATGCATAATTAGTGCTTTTATTATTCTAGGTTTTAGTCTTTCATTATGATGATTTTTATTGTGCTTATGAGATTCAGACAGAAGCCTATTCAGTCACATTCCCTAAAGTTCCAAGGTGAGTATGAACTCTGTTTCCACAAAGTATCTTACAGTTTTACAGAGATCTATACGTTATTTTTAGTACTGATACCTATAATGGACTGAGTGAATATAGGTCTTGTGTAATAATTAATTTAGTTCCACTGAATTATCCAGTTCCTGTTTTCCTTCAGATAGAATTAGACATCAAACCACCAGTAGAAATTGTTAAAATTCTTGTTAAGATAACAGTTATAAGAAGATCCACTTAGCAACTTTCTTCACACTGCAATTGCTCAGAATATATGAATAGAGTTATTTATTCTATAGCCTTGCATGTTTTCATAATATTGACAAGGTTTCTTATCTTAATGTAATATTTAAATATAATGACAGATCAGTGGAACATTGGAAGAGGCAACATGTGAATGACAGTTCTAAGTCATGACAGAAGAGATATTACTTTTCATGGGAAAAAGTTTTCAGCAATTGATTTTACTAGTGTTATGAATTGAAATTGGATTTTTCTTTGCCAATAATGAAGAGTTATAAGCAGATAAGAAATGAGGATAATGCTAGAGAAGAAGTGAACAGGAAAGTAAAAAGATTAAAACAGATCCGATATTACTGTGTCTTAGTGGAAAAAGACATTCAAACCAAATTTCATTATTAATGGCATAGCAAAATCAATCATAATAATAATGGCAGACGGAGTGGTGTGTATAATGTTGATACAGAACTTCAGGAAAATACATCTCCTTCAAAACAATATGATAAAATATTTTTAAAATATCAGCTTATAGTTTAGAACAGTATTTTAAAAACATTTTCTCTTTTATAAGTAATTTTTTACATAATCATTGTGAGTACTTTCTATGAGGATGATTTGGGAATTCTGTATAAAGATGAGGAATGTTTTCCAAGTGTTTTCAAACACAGATGAACAATAGAATCATAAAATGAATGTTTTGGGTTGAAAGGGACCTTCAGAGTTCATCTAATCCACCGCATTTGCCATGGGCAGGGACACCTTCCACTAAACCATGTTGCTCAAAGACTCGTTCAATCTGAGTTTGAATGCTTCCAACGATGTGGCATCCACAACTTCACTAAGCAAGCTGTGCCAGTGTCTCACCACAGTCACCACAAAAAAATTCTTCCTTCTGTCCACTCTAAGTCTACCACTTTTCAGTTTAAAAGTGTTACCACTTGTTCTATCATGATTGGCCTTTGTAAAAGGTCTTTCTCCATCATTCTTATAACCCCTGTTTATATATAGAAAAGGCTGCAATAAGGTCTCCCTTAAGGCTTTCTGTCTCCAGGCTGAACAATTCCAACTCTCTCAGCCTTTCCTCATAGGAGAGGTGTTCCAGTCCTCCAATCAGTTGCATGGCTCTCTTCTGGATTGTCTTTAAAAGGTCTATGTCCTTCTTGTACTGGGTACCCCATGAAGAAAAGTCTCTTTTAATAAACAGTAGTCCTTGGAATATGTTGCATATCAGTAACCCTGAAAGCTCTTCTTATTGCTCTCATAAGAAACAGAAATGGTGATTTTTAAATTATTAATGAACTTTCTCCTTGAGGCAATATCTGACCCACAAGTATGTAAAGGGTGAAAAATGGTTTTCTGAAGCCATTGAAAAAATGCTGATTTATGTAGCATTTATTTAATTCCTCTTGATTTATATTAATTTAAGTAAGCATTTTGCATATTATCTTTAGTGTAAAGGACTGATTACATAGATATTCTTTCTCTAACCTGTCTGGCAAAATCAGCATACTTGGTGTGTTTCGCCAATTATTAGGCCTAGCATAAAGGACACAGACAGCATAAAGATGAACCAATAACCAAATTGTATTGGATACAAAAGGGTCAGTACATGGGTGAGCACTGGGGGTACAAACAAGTCAGTCAGATTATACATAATCAACATCAATCCCACTGACCCCAACAACGACACCACACAACCAACAATAGGTGGAATAAACAGTGAAATGCAGTCTCCCATAGAAGGGACAGGAGACAACTGAGTCAACAAACTAAATAGATAAGACCAAGGAAGCCACATACTGAATCTCTACACAGCCCACGTTTACAAAAGCCAGACCTGGCTGGAGCCCAGTCCCAGGGAGACAGGAGGTCCTTCCCCAACAGGGAACTCTGCAAAGGGCATCCACCTCACAGACAGACACTGCCCCTGCCTGCAAGTGGTCCCAGCTTTTATCCCCAAGTGGGACACCTGACCTTTGCTTACTTAATGCAGACACCTGGGGCTCATTTACCCAATGGCTCTCCCTGCAAGGCTGCTGCACCCTGGAGGAAAGCCTAAAGGTCAACTCACCCCCCCTTTGTGAAGGGCTGTGGGAATCACCCATATGTCAACCTTAATTTGGGGCTTGGGGTTGAAAACCTAGTATTTCATGGTGACACTGGTTTTACTGAGGTTTACTTCATAAAAGACATTCAATATCATGTAAATAACCAAGCCCTGATATGACAGCTTTGTCAATTTTCTGCTTATTTAACTCTTTCCATTTCATTTGATTATTTCATTTAAGATTGACAAGTCCTTGTTTTCTTCTTTAGAAGAAAAATAAACAAAAAACCCCAAACAAACAAAAATTCAAATAACTATACTCACCTTATTTGTAAATCCACAAATGAAGCATGTTTCTTAGAGTTATGCGAAGCATTTAATTTGTCCTCCTGTCACACCTAGTAGATCTGAAAACTTGAATTTTTGTTTTAATGATCCCAAGTCATATAGAGAAATATTTGTTTGCAATTCCATTTCTTTCTTTCCTTTCTGTAGGTGTTTTGGTTTTTTTTCTTTTAACTTACAACTTCCTTATCCGGGAGTGTAGTGATGAGGGATAATGGTTTTAAATCGAAAGATTTAGACTAGATATAAGGAAGAAATTTTGTACTGGGAGGGTGGTGGGACACTGAAAGAGGTTGCCCAGAGAATCTGTGGATGTTCCCTCCCTGTAAGTGTTCAAGGCCAGGTTGGATGGGGCTTTGAGCAACCTGGTCTAGCAGAAGGTATCCCTGCCCATGGCAGGGGGGGTTGGAACTAGATGATCTATAAGGTCCCTTCCAACCCAAACCATTCTGTGATTCTATGATTAGAAACTACCACAAACAAATTAAACAAAGCAATATCTTTTGAAGCAGATAACAAAAGAGCCCTTTCCCTTGCAGATGTCAGCTGTTTTAATACATAATATTAATAAAAATTCCTACTAAATACAGAGGTTTCTGTTCTCTTTAAGTGATTTTCTTTAGGTTTCACTTACCTTTTAAACTTGCCAAATCTAGCAGTTTTCTGAAGGGCTTGACCATAAGAGTCAATGTCACACAATGAAATCCAAGCTACAGCTGCTTCACTAAAAGAGTCTTCAGAGAAAAAAGAAATCCATGTAAATCTTTCAGAATACTTTCTCTCTCTTTCCTTTCTCTCTCTAAAGTGGTTCACTTTATATAGTTATTTTATTGTGTATCGAATAGCTAAACTTGGTCAAGTTAACATTCCTGGTGCTAACATGGGTTGTTTCACATGCTGTGAATGAGTAATTCATGAGAAACAAAACTTTTCAGAGAGTAAATGGGTATTCTGGGGGCAGAACTACAGAATTTTACATTCCTTACTTGTGGTGACTGTTCTGGGAGAATTCAACACATACCTCTTATTGTTTCAGTGGAGCAGAGACATTTCCATATGTATATAAAGATTAAAGCTGTAAAAGTGCAAGGCAAAACTAAATGATTCTTTTTTCAAACTAGAATAGAGCAGAGCCATGGCTGTATATTATTTTCTGTTTCTCATTTATGTGATGAAGTGTTTTAGTGGTCTAGCTGACAAACACCTGCACACAGTCCATTTAGAACAATAAGAGAAACATAGAATTATCATTCTGAATTATGAATGGTTTGGGTTGGAAGAGACTTTAAAAGATCATCTAGTTCTTTCGTGGTAAATTGTTCTTTTTAGCTTGTTTCAAAAAATAGAAATTAAATTTGAAGTGTTGTTTGGGGAGAAAAATACTTCTGTTCTATAGCAAAGAAGAACTCAGATATTTAAGAATCACAGAAGGTTATTAACTAAGCTGCTCTTTGTTGCTTCTTATCTATTAGTAGTTGCCTTTCCACTATAACATGGTGCCTGAAGTTAAACATGTCATGCAAGTGTATCATACACACTGTCATACAGAACCCATGAAGCACCTCCGTCTTCCTTTTAATAGATGTTTTCTAATCTGCAGAGTTTGAAAACTGTCTTGACTGAAAAATGGGGGCATAATGCATAGATTCAAGTTTCTGAGATGACAGACCATTCAGGCAGAATTGTGTTTATTTTCTGTCAGTGCAAATCAAGCAAGAATGTTTAGTTGAAATATTACAGTTCAGACTGCTACGCCCAGCAATAGGATATATCTAATTTTAATTTTCCTTTAGAGAACTATTTATGCTGGCAAACATATTTTTAGTAGATAGAAAAATGTACTTCTAAGTGTATATCAAAACTAATTTTTAAAACAGAGTTTTAGAGGAAATGCCTCTTTAAGTTAGACCTAGAAATATTTTTTGTGAGCCAAAAATTTACCCGTCAAACAATAAAACGAAATCCAGTGAGGGAAATGTTATAACAAAATTTACTGAATTTTCTAGTACCACAGTCTATCTATCCTCTTCTCTGAGACAGAGTGCTCTAGACTGATATTTTAAGTCTAGATTAAGATTTTTGTAGTACATAATAAGAGACACTTTTAAACAAGTGGCTCAAAGCTTTAAAAGACAATTATGAGTAATGTATAAATCTAGAGTGATTCAGGTACTTCAGATTTGGATTTCTCACAGGTTCTCACAGGAAGCAAGAGAAAGAATTTTAGGGGAGAACTTGAACTCCTCCAAGTTCTTATCCCCTTTTGCGGGTAACAATTTATAGACTGCACACAATAGACAAGCATTCACAGAAATCTCACTATACATTTAATAAAACAACATAAACAGTATGTTAAATTTCAGTAGTTCTGTTATGTCTCTTGCTCAGTCTGCATGTTTGATATTTTGTCTCATAGAAGAGAGATAGTGAACACTCCTGAATACCATGATAAATTATCAAGACCCATTATTATCTAGGTATGCCTGTGCTTGGCCCTTTCTTATGCTCTTCTTCAGATTGTGGGGAATATAAAATGATTTACCTAATTTAGGAACAAAATCCTACAAAAAAGAACAAAATAACTAATTCTGAAGATGTGTATCAAAGGCAAACATGTATTACTGCAACACAGTAATTGCACAGATTGTGTGCATAATTCAGCTGTTTCCTGTTTAAACATCCATAAAATCCATAAGACACTGTCTCTGCTGTAGAGTTTGCTGGACTTGGCTAGGTGCCTTTAAGAGACAAAGAACTTCAGGCTTTTATTTCTTCTGTGACAAGTGTTACATAAGGTGCTCCTCCTGACCTGCTTAGTTAATGTTCTTTTGAATAGCACCTTTCTCTTAGTATCTCACAGAGCGGGTCAGATTTGTCCAGTATTCACTCACTGGTTGGGTGTTGAACATCACTTTCCCTGCAGAAAATAGTCTTGGAACAAACAGGTTCATGTGACAGTATCAGATAAGTCTCTAAAGGTTTCTTGCCAAAGTATACAGCACAGATGAAGATCACCAGGTAATATGATAAACACAATGTTTTATTACCAAACTAATTTTTGTTTGTTTGTGGGGTTTTTTTTGTCTTGTTTTGGTTTTGGTTTTTTTTTTGTTGTTGTTGGGTTTTTTTTAATAAAGGTGCAGGAAAAATGGAACTGCTCAAAGTGAAAACAAACAAAACCAGTATGGGAATATCTCTCAAAAGAATCTATACATGTACCACTACTAATTGAAGTTAATCCATAAGAGAAAGATTTTCCCTCTCAGACAATAGGTTTTACTTAAATTCAATATTTATGACTGAAAGAAAACTATGATTCTTCTCTGGCTGAAGTTGCATTTAAATCAGAACTCTCCATGTTCTTAAACATATCTCTCTCTCTGTATACATGTCTGTATAAGAAAATAACATGCCAGCTCAGGTAAACTGTCTAGGTGTCACTTTGATTTCTCAGACTTTGAGGAAAATAAACTCCCTATAATTTGACTTAGAGTATGAATCTCCCAATGAAAGAATTTAAACTTTTTTTTTTTTTTTTTGAGACAGGTTGGAAAAAAAAATGCATTAGAAATTGAAGTTATACACAATATTTATTATATATGCCCAAAAAAGGGCACACAGAAATATCTTGAAGCTATTAAAGAGTTATAATTGATAGACAAACTAAAAAAACACTGAAAACCACATTACCACTGTGTAGTTGGATATTTTGAGGGAAAGATTAGTACATATAAAGACCGAGATTATGTTGAATAAAAGTCTTTGAAAACCTTAGACTAAATCTATCTACTGACTGTAAATATTTTTAGGAGACTGGAGAAAGAAATAATTTGGAATGAAAAAAACTCAAATGCATGAAGTACAGCTTGTGACTGACTAACATTATGAGTTTCCTTTCTACAGAAGAATTGGTAGGACAAACCGGAGTTTATGGAAATGGGTTTACTCTAACTATAAAGACACGTATAAGTTTAGGGAAATACATGATACAGCACCTTACTTCTCTGTGTAGTCTTGCAAGAGATCTACTATACCAGCAACTTAACCAGCATTGCAGAGACAATAATGCTAATATTAATGTTCTTTGTTTAGTAGCATCTATCTTTCAGTCATATTTTAAAAAACCCTAGTTATCCAATACTGAATGATCATCTAAGAATAGGATATTTGATACTCAAATGGTATTTGGAACTGAACAAGAAAATCAAAGAAGAAAACAGGAATTGTTCATAGTAATGTGCACACATTACAATAGGTATTTTTGTTGCTGTCACTGAACTGCTGTTCATCTGGAGACCATTATGCATGATTGCCAGCCACCTGGTTCAGAAATATACAGCCATATGACACAACTATTAGTACTGACCCACAGATATTGCAGTAAACATATTCCAAGCTTGAAAAACCGTCTGATAAATATTCCTTTTAAAAATGTAAACAAATGTGTTCTATTATAAATTCTATTCCTTAAACACACATGTTTTCAGTTCCAAAGCAAAACCTCCTGAATGCCAGGAGTTCACTATTGTTTTGGGAGTTAAGCATATTATATCTATGACTTTCAGTGGTATCTGATAAAATTAAATGGAAAGGAGAGCAGTAAGATAAAATGTAACATGTTGACCAGCATTCAAATATTAAATGTGGCTAAACTCTGAATTATCATAGCCATTTTGAAAACATGGATATAACTCTTAACCTGGTCTTAAAGAACAAACTAAAATTAATGACTGTATTAGAAACAAAATGGTAGAGATTGAGACCACACTGATCAGAAGAGAAAAAGCCCAGATCTAAATGACAGGGTTTTTTAGAAATAGCATTACATATTTTTAAAGCAATCGACACACACACACAAAAAAATCCTAACATATCCTTACATCATTAAACACTTATTTCCTATTATGGCACCCTCCTTCTACACTTCTAACATGTAGTGCCCCTATTACCAAACTGGGTCTTGCAGCTGTGTGCCAAGAATGATAACACTCATCTGTCTCTTACACTTATTCCATTCACAAATCTTATTTCACATTTTTCATTCAGTGCATGAGTCAGTCTTTTATAGATGACAGTTCCCCCAAATAGAAAATTTTATTGGAAATGCTTGTAATCTCTGAAAAGTCAGACTTAATCCTTTAAGACTACAAATGAACATTATGAGATACATCTCCAACTAAGGTAATCAAAATCACCCAAGATGAGTTTTCACAGTAGTAGAGTGTCTGTAGCATCCACAAAAAGGAAAATATTTATGATATATATGTTTCCAGCACCACTAATTGTACATTAAATGAAATTTCTTACGTTGATTACAAGTCTCCAAAGAATTCACTGTAAAAATAAAAGCAACTTTTGAAATCAAAATGCTACCAAAACTGCAGGTGTTGTTTTCTTGTGGAAAACTTTATAAACTATTTTTGAATAATTATTAACACCATGTTGCAATCAAGTCTATTTGCTGTTCAAAAAAATAGTTATAATTAAAAATCTTATAGTGTCCTGATCTCATAACTTTCTTGTACCTTAGAATACAATTAGAAGCCTTAAAAAACTGAGCTCTAAGGTGTTTTAAATTGAATGAATTATGCTTTAGTGGAGTATATATAATTATCTAGATATACAAGCCCAATTAGTTTACTTACTTCTACTTGGTTTTGATTTCTGTACTAGAAGAAGTAAAATCTTCTTTGATGCCTTCAGTCCTAAAAGAAAAATTTATCTTTTTAACATATTTCTTCACATCAGTTTTGAAATCAAACTATAGTGTTACCAACAGATTCTAATGAATATTCTTGTTCCAAGAGTTAGGAAAAAAAATACTTCTGATGTGAAACACACCTGACAGTTTAAACAAGCAGTTCTCCCTATCAACAACTTCAGTTGTGAGAAGTCATGGAAGGTTATAATGTGGGAGGTGGACTCTTTCACTCTCTAATGAGTCAGAGAAACTGAAACTTTTATTATTCTCAGTGTCAGAGAAACTGAAAAACCCTGTTAAAAATGTTACTGTCAATGAACTTCTTCAGGAAAACAAAGCTAAAGAATAATGAAACTGACTAGGTGATGAGCTGTCTCTAGGGACCAAATCATGGAAAAGATGTTACTAGCCCTCCAGTTGCTAACCTACATGTTAAATGTACTAACAAGAAGATGATAAGGTGAGAGTTATGGACAAACAAACCTAGAAGGTACTGAAATAGATTATTATATGTACATGCTGTATGTAACCATACTAAGTTATTAGCTATCAGCAGTTACTGTTATTGGAAAGGATAACTTAGTTTTTACAAATACTTTTCAGTTGTGCTTTAATAATGTAGTCAAGCTAGTCTAAGAAAATTGTAATCAAAACCACTCATCAAAGGGGAAAAAAATGTGTACAGGTGATTGGTCTAGCCAGGGCGGATAAAGCACCAGTAAAGATTATGATTAATCTGTAGGTGTTAAGATATTTCTTTTGAATAAGTTGATTTTTGTCCAAATTAAATGAAGCATTATTTTCCTCTCCAACTTCCCTTGATAACAGTAACCTAGCACTTTCCAGTTGCTCTTTCGTCTAGATCCACAAAACCAACAGGTCTTCCAGGTTTAAGTTATAGCTCTTCAGCTAGGATTATCACTCTTCCTGCTATACAGATTGGTGCCAGTCCAAGTTGCAAAAGAAAACATACCAAGCAGTAATGTATGACTACCTGATGGGAGGGTGTGAAGAAAAGAGGCAGACTCTCCTCAATGGCATGCAGTGGCAGGAGAAGAAGCATTAGACACAAAAAAATACAGGAAATTTTATTTAAGTGTGAGAAGAGAGTTAACTGTGAGGGTGGTCAAATACTTTTAATATCCTGATCCACTGTCGGAGGAGGTTACGATATGATCCCAAGAGTGAGATTAAGACACAAATAAGGTCAAGGTTATTATTAAAATTCAAGCATGGTAGCGATAGGATAGCATGGAAGGAAAAGACAGAAATCGAGCAAACATCCAGAATAGAGTCACAAGAATAGTCACCACCATGGATCCAGCAGCATCCTGTTTGTCCTCAGTCTTCAGTTCTTTGGTAGTGGGTGCACCCGAATTTAGCATCATCCTGTTCCTCAGTCTTCAGTTCTTTGGTAGTGGGTGCACATGGATCTAGCAACGATGGTGGGTGCACACTCTTGGGATCATAATAAAACCTCCCCCAACATTGGATCAGGACATTAAATTGGTGTCATGGACAGGATCCCTAGAGACTAGAGTGGTGTATTGCCTCTCTGTGTTGAGACCTCTCAGGAACGTAAAGGGGGGGGACGGGGCTTGTTGTGGTTGAAAGTTATGTGTTTCCTTCCTGAGATGAAGCCTTCCCTGCTTTATACACAGGCGGGCTTTTTGGGGAACAGAAAGCTTCTAATTAAGGTGTGACCTCCTGAGAGTGAAAAGGGGGGAAGTGGACAGTAATATTAAGGTGAGACCCTCTTAGGATTACATAGCCCTTTTGTGTTAGGAAAAAAAATGGCCACCCAGAAAGCAGCCAATATCTGTGATTATGTTCCCTCAACAGTCGAGGGGATAGATAAACTATATGGCCTTTTGGAGGCACACCAATCTTGCCCCTCACTCCAGGGACAAGATTGGGTGAAAACCCCCAGGTTTCAGTCGCAGAGTGCAGTGGATAGGGTAAGGGTGTTGCAGAAAGAAGCTAAGGTTAGATCAGGGAAAAGAAAAGCTATAATTTGTGCAGCATTGGGAGCGAGTCTGGCAGCAGGTGGAAGATAAAAAGCAGAGGTTTTGTAAAGCTGATACTGTAATAGGAACCCTAAAAATTGTGTTAAAGACCCTACAGGAACAGTTGAAAGAAAATAAACATTTGTTGGAAGAGGAAAGGAACTAAAATGTAATATTAAAGGAGGAATTGAGGAATCAACATTTGAGGGAGGTGGATACACAGGCAGAGGTAGAGGTGAAGCTTTTGGAGATGGGGATATGGCAAATCTATCCTCAAGGAGATTTGCAGAAGGCAAAGGAAACCATAGAAAGCCACCCCCCACCCCCACCCCCCATGTACCCACTGGTTAAAATATAGTATTTTTATGAGGATGATAATGATGACAGTCCTCCTGTTGCCACCAAAGAAGTCCCATTAACAGCAACTGAATTAGCAAAGTTGAGAAAAGACTTTGCGAGGACTCCAAAGGAATTGGAGACAGAATATGTGTAGAGAGTGTCGTTATCTGGGGCGGATCAGATTTTGCTGAGTCAAAATGAGAAAAGGAGGCAGAGGGTATTGGGGACCGGGAGTATTCTTAACTACTGAGAATTACCATGTCTTTAACCCAGCAGGCAGCCTATTGGTCGGGGGCCTTGAACCCCTTGGAGAGGGGGCATCCCCTTGCAATTACGGCAACTGTCGATCAATTGGTGGAGAGTATGCAGAAGGCAGCTTGTTTGCAAAATATGCTTATGGAGATGAGCACAAGATTATTCTATCTTTCTAACCATAACCTGTTTCCGGTTCCATATATAGGACCGAGGATGTTGTGTTTTCTTTTGAAGGTATTTATTGACTCTGACATGGACCATAGTTCTCAATGCAGGAGGAATGAAAGTCTTAATTATATGCATTGTGGCAATTGTTATTGCTTTATTAATATTTTTAGGATGCATTGTCTGTCATTGCAGAAACTGCTTTGCATGACTGTTCTCCTCTCCCTCAGTCCCTTGGGGAGGCTTTGGCTCCCTAAGTGTTAGCCAAGAATGGGGGGAAAACGAATTTGTGGCTCTAGGTCATTCTGTTGTCAGTGCATTTAACCTTACTAAATGTTGGTTGTTTGGAGGTCCAGGACGATTAGAAGATTGGTCTTGGCTGGCCCATCTGGTACAACCTAAATGGTGGGTCAGCAATGTGAGTACAGTCCATAATGGAATGGAATCCTGGACTGAGGATGCTGATCCCTGGTGACTCCATGTTCTCAGAGAAGGTATTTATTGCCTTAACCAGACAAAAGAGAGTGGAGTATGAGTTGGGGAGAGTGTTTGGGAATGGGCTCTGTCTCCTAATTATGATTGTTTATCTTCAAATTGTAGCACGATTAACTTCTCTATGTATAGTAACTCTTGGACTGATGGATATGGGGGTTTTGTATATTTAACACTTTGTGAAAACTGTAATGACACTTCTACACCCCAGATTTTCTGATGGGCTTGGCAACATCAGAATGGGACCAAAACATTCTTTGAGAAGTTCTGGTCAAGCACCAGTGCAACTTCAACCCAGGATGAAGAGTTCAAGGATAATGTAAGATGTAATTGCACCTGGGTATTCAACGCTAGGGTCTGCAAGTGCAACTGTTACCTCGAGACAAACATTAAAATTTTAGAAGGACCCTTTGGGCCCAATAGCACCATGTGTTATGAAAAAACAATCAACAATGAAACTTGGGATGGGCCCTTTTCTAAAGGAACCTGGGCTCAAAAAGGTCATTACTGGATTTGTGGACAGCATGCCTACCGGAGGCTGCCTTCAAAGTGAACAGGAATATGTTATATAGAGTATATCAGGCCACTGTTTTTCTTATTACCACAGACCCAGGGCAATGGTTTAGGAATTAAAGTATATGATGACCTAATTTGAAATAAGTGATCTATTGACACCACCCTGATAGGTGCTAGTGCCTCAACGGATCATCCAACATTATGGGCCTGCCACCTGGAACTCCAGTGAAGTGATCAGCAGTGCTTGAGAACCCATTTATAATTTGAATCGCATTATTCAGTTACAAGCTTTCTTAGAAATTTTCATCAATGTCACTGCTCGTGCCCTGGATCTATTGGCAGTTCAAGGCACACAGATGCAAACAGTGATGTTCCAACATCGATTGGTTCTTGATTACCTGCTAGCCAAAGAAAGAGTGTTTGTGGAAAATTAAATGACTCAAACTGTTGTTTAAAAATTGATGACAATGGTCATGTGGTCAAACAAATAACTTCTGGAATAAGGAAATTAGCCCATGTCCCTGTTCAGACCTGGAAGGGTTGGGAATTTGATCCCTTCTCATGATTTCCGGGTGCTCTGTGGGTTAAGCGTATCTTGTTTTATGTGTTATGTGGCGTGGCAATGTTGTTATTTTTACCATGTATTAATTCAGCACATTGTAACCAATATTGTGTACGCCAGATGCCATGCATACCTTGCAAACGACTTCGCAACCTCACCAGTGAGGAGGTCGTAAGAACTGATAAGAGGTAGTCATTTTTGCCCCAGAAGCCAGATGATTGCTCAGAAAACATGAGGTTGGCAGATCTGTGGAAACCGAGGCAAAAACAAAGGTGGGCAGGGTGAGAACAACCAGCTACTCAATTGCTTATTGAAATGAGCTCGTGAAATACCCACCTCTCTTTGTTTAGTGTGCAAATCAGCTGATAAGATGAGCCTTAAAAGGTGACAGAGAAATTTGCTGTGTGTTCACCCACCACCGAAGAACTGAAGGCTGAGGAACAGGAAGCTGCTAGATCCATGGTGGTGACTATTCTTGTGACTCTATTCCGGATGCTTGCTTGATTTCTGTCTTTTCTTTCCATTTTGTCCTATCGCTACCACTCTTCACTTTTAATAATAAAAGCTGTTTTGGGTGTACTACATTTGATTTTGTTTGTGTCTTAATCTTGCTCTTGGGATCATATTGAAACCTCTCCTGACATTGGATCAGAACAATACTGGACCAGGTTGCCCAGAGAGTTTGTGGTGTCTCCATCCTTTGAGATACTTGAAACCTGATACTTGAAGCCCTGAACAACCTGCTATAGCTGACCCTGATATGAGCAGCAGGGTTGGACTAGATGATGTCCAGAGATCCCTGCCAACCTCAGCCATTCTGTGATTCCATGAAAGAGATGTAGAAGTATATAACATCATCAAGTTTGTAAAATTGTGAACCTTGAATCCCAGGGTGTTATGCTCCCAGAGGGGACTGTTCACGATATTCTAGGTTGAGGAATCTCTTGCCTACAGCCAGGGTCCTCAATATGTCAATGACTACTGGATCCAGACTATAGCTTTCCTACATGTTTTCTTCTAAGCAAGACCTCAGAAACACTGGGACTTGCAGCAAGGCATCAGGTGGTCCAGGAAGAGGCCTGTCAAAATGCAATCCTGAATTCAACAACTTCACATTTTGAATGAAACATTTCAAAGAATAAATGTAACCAAATCAAACCTCATCCTAAACTGCTGCAGCTTAATTACCTTACTTTAGTTTAAACTTCACTTATTGAGGCTGATGTGAGGTTTGGCAAATAGCAACAGAGAAGAAATAAAGATACTAATACAAGGAAATGATCACCTGCTTTGCAACTTATTTACTTATAGCAACTTATAATGATTTCTGAATATTGTTTAATAATCCTGCTTGCCGTGACTGTTCTGTGGAAACTTACCAAGAACTACTATGTTTGGCAAAAATAAGAGACATGTCCTTGGAAAGCAGATGTTTTCTAACAAGTTTAGTCTATGTAGTGGATAGATAGCCATATATGGGCGGTAGAAACTAATATACTGGTGTCTTTAGATAAGATAGAGGTGGTAAACCAGATAGAATCACTCTTGTTGTTCAAGAAATTGGCTAAGAGAATCTGTGCATGTTCTGAGGAAAAGTAAAAGGTGAGAAAGACTACGAGCCTTCCTCCAACAGACCCCCAAAGACAACACCCAGAAGGCAATGCGCAGGTGCAAAGAGAACATAAACTGCTGACACCAGCCTTTTGAATTAACCCAGCCTTACTCATACGTATGTATGTTTGTGTTATGCAACCCAATGAATATGTACATCCACACTCTATAAATTGCTGGTAAATGTGCTGTGGGCGTGCAAGCTTTGTGGAGAAATCCCCTTGCACCCTGGCACCCCATGGCGTAAACATATATGCTTTATCACTCTCTCTGATTTGTAGAGTCTATTTCCTCAAATCAATACAGAGCAGGAATAAAGATAAACCATAGTTTTGTTAAACTACTCAAGTTGTAAAATTCTTAAAGCAAACCAGCACAAACTCTTTCTCCAACCCCCTGCACTGCCAAGTAAAGAGTACTTTGGTGACATGTATACTATGATATATATCAGTGAAGTAATTTACTTGGTTTATGCTGCCATGCTTACCCTCAAGAGCCACAACAAATGTCCAGCATAAGAGTTTCTCAGGGATTAAACAGGTAAGCCTCTGTTAAAGAGAAAAGAGTGTCATAACCTTTTATGTTTACTACAAAAATTAGAAACGTTTTATATAAGTTTATGTGAATGTGTGTGCTCATATATAACTAATACTATGTGCCATGTAAGAAATAGATCATTTTAGAGGAGATAATTTAGTTTTCAAACTAAATAGCTGAAAATATCAAGGTTCCACAATCATAAATTACACATGTTTTGTGGTCAAACTGCTTGTAGCTGATTAGCAGTGCAGAGTTCCATATTTTACTTTTGACTCCCCTTTTTAATCTGTCCTGATACTCTATTTCTTGTTAGCATAACTGCTTAACTTGTTTCAGCAAAAGATAACTTAGTCTAATAAGCCCATTACAGGATCATTAATGTCAGGCCTCTAAGAAATGATCTGTATCAGTTGTCTTTCATCGTTCCCCTCTCAGACAGCTCTTTTCTTTTCCTCCTCCCTCAAAACTCTTCTGGAAAGATGAGCATGAACACATTACTCAATTGTCAGGTGTCTAGTGACCCCTACCATCTTTCTTCTTATACACCTGTCTTCCCAACCTGATATAGGTCAACTTTATCTTCTATTCTTCACTTATCCTGGAGAAATCTTTCTTGTGTTTCATGAAATCTCATCAGACAAAATAGTCAACATTCTATTTCTAATTGACCCATATCTTCCCACTGTGACAGCCTGTGAGAGACTGAAATGTCACATGACTGTCTCAAAGCTCGCTTGTGTCTGTGCAAAGCTCCAAGAGAAGCTGCTGTGGCCTGTAAATTGGTCTGTGGAGTGTCTCCCAGAGAAGCGGGAGTGTACTGAAGGATGCACCCCTCCACTTCTTTGCAGTTGCATTGTCCAGACTCTTTAGACAAGCCTCAAAGGGGCAGACATGGACTGAGCTGGTGCCATCCTGTAGCCGTTGTGGCTCTTGTGTAGGCCAGACCCCATGCCTGCATTGCTAATGAACTGACAAGAGGCAAACATTCCTGCCCTGAAGCCAGATGCAACAAAACCTGTGAGACCAGAGAAAAAAAACCCTAAACGTGAGCAAATATGCTAATGAGCGGATAAAATGAAGTTAAAAAGGCAGCAGAAAATTTTGATCGAAGCCAGATCCATGTGCACCCACTACCAAAGAACTGAAGGCTGAGGACCAACAGGACGCTGCTGGATCCATGGTGGTGACTTGCAGCCCTGTCCTGCATCCTTGCTTTATTTCTGTCTTTTCCTTCCATTTTGTCCTATCACTACCCCTCTTCACTTCTTTAATAATAAAAAACTGTTTTGAGTATACAGCATTTGACCTTATTTGTGTCATAATCTCACTCTTGGGATTGCATCGAAACCTCCCCTGACATTGGATTGAGACACAGCTATGTCACTTTTGGCCCTTCAATTTTCATTATATTTTGAGCATTAGTCTCCTCCTAAATGCAATGCTCCTCTCTGACCCTGAGAAACTTTCAGATTACATATAAACAGAAAAAGTGGCAAATATCCTTCTCTGAATTCTTTACAAATTATTTACATCTCTTTTTATCACATTGTAGCCCAACAAATCTTGCAGATAGATATTTGTGCATAAAACCACCAGTAAGTTTGGTTTTCACGTAGGTTATCTCAAGTGTATGAAAATGTTAATGCGGTTCACAAAAATAAGAGGGTTACTTCAAGGTATCTGAAATCCCCCCCCCCCCCCCCCCCTCAAGATATAGTGATAATACATTTGCATGCCTAAACAGCCTGTGAACCCCAAGAATAAGTGGACTTTCTCCCTTTTGTGGTTGAGATAAAAGGGTTTAGAGAAGCAAGGTGATGCCTTATCTCACTCTATACTGAATTTATTACAGACTGAGATGACTGAGTACCTTTCTCAATTCACTACATTTCATGGACACTTAATCCATTCTGAGCACTACACAGAGCTATCTTATTTATTTGTTTGTGACCTCTTTATATATTACATTTATATGCAAATAGGTGGTCCTATAATTCAGCTGGGAGTTCAGTGTTAATTTTTTTTAAATGTATTTCTACATCTTAAGCTCCCTAAATGATACACAATGTAAAACCTTTCCTAATGGGTCCCAGAGAGCAAGGCTGATAAAACATATTCATTTATCAAAAGCTCTACTTCAACCATCAGCATGTTCATTGGAAATGACAATACATTTTTAGTAGAGGCTCTCAGGAACTCAAGACCTTCATTAGAAATGCACTGCTGAATGACAACAGTATAAAGAAAAAAGTCACCTCGTTGTTAATTGGTTGTCCATGTTGCATCAGCAATGTCAACATATCTCACATCAACCTAATTGCCAGGCAGCAAAAGTGAAACATTTCTCTAGATTCCAAATCTTATCTATATTAGATAATTAAATTACATTAAAATATTATATAAAGAGTAAAGATACAAATCAAAACGGGAAATAAAAATTATGCACATAGAAAATAGAAAAGATTTTCAGCTTGTATACATTAAGTCTTTTGAAAGTGTTAAACTAATCTGAGAAGAACATAAAAGGATCTTACTGAAAATGGAGCTTTAAGATTAATGATGTAATTTAGGAAAGAAATAATGAAAATGGGTTTATTATAGCTAGGGAAAGAGTTAGTGGATACCTATAACAGCAAAAGGCTGAATAAGATTCGTCCAGTGAATTAGTATTCTAACATTTATTAAATAGCTTGACTTGTTTTGTAAGCATGTCTTCACCAGTGTATTTTCATGTTACACTGAAACAAAACCTGTAATTTTGTACACATTTTTATTTCTCCCTCATATCTCTTAATGGAAGTGTCAGTAAGCTTTCAGTGATGGCCCTTCATTCTTTAAACAGAACATTTCCAAAATAACAAAGTTCGTAAATTTTTTGTAAACAGCTATTTGTCCCTGTGAGAGGTAGCAAGTCCCATCTACCACAGCACTGAGTGGCTAAGTAGTTTGTGCACCGAGTCCTGTGGAATTCAATGGCATATTTTCATATCTCCTCAGTTTGGTAGATTTCATCCACAGTTTGAAACATCAGGTAGATGAAAGAAATATCACTTTTACAATTACTTTAAAATGGATCACCTAGTTTACAGAAAATAAAAATACACAAAGTCAAAAGCCATGCAAGGCAACTCCTGCAGCAAGAAGTTGTGGAAGCACTTTCATTGAAAGATAAACTTAATTTTTAACTATCTAAATATTGAACAAGATGTAGCTAATTTTATTATTTCCCTGCGATTCTCAGCAGTGCTCATTCACCAGTAATCTGAGTTACAGTAGCAAGAAGAATAGCAAAGGAAAATTCCTCTAATGACTTGGACTCCAGAGATGCAAATAATGAATGTCTTAAAGCCTTTCAAGTCTATTGAAATTTACCTTAAAACAAAACCAGAAACTTCACACAGGAAAATAAATAAATCATTAACTTTAGAAGTCTATCTTAGGTGAGAGATCAATAACAGAATTTTACAGGTCTAATTCTATTCTTGATTCATTGTATATATTAGCTGTGGTTACTAGAGGCTGTGTTGGTTTAAGCCCTGCCGGGACCAGAGAGCACGTTGCTGTTGCCCCTCCCCCACCCGCAGCCGGTCAGGCTGGCAGTGAGGCACAAATCCGGGTTAAAATAAGAAGAAATTTAATACAAAAGTGCGATAAACAATCTGAACAACAACAGTGGCAATGATAACAACAATAAACAGCAATAACAGTGAACGAGACAAACAATATACAGAGAAATACTGGAAAATGGCCATGGAACAAAGCCGACGCGTGGGTCCTGCCACTAAAAAGACAAAGAGAAAGTAAATTAAAAGTTTCCCGCTCCTGGACCTGACGTCAGCATGGTATGAATAACCTGGCTGGAGATCACTTCCCCCTCTCTCTCTGCTGGGGAAACTTAACCCTATCCTAGCTGAACCAGGACATAATCCACCACTTTATTCTATACCATCTGCGTCATGTCCAGCTGCCATTTAGCAGTTAACAATAACAAAGTAATAATTTACACAGGCACAGCATAATTCACAGCATGTTCTCACCCAGAATCAAGTCCCCCTGTGGTACGCATCGGACCTCTCCATCGTCCTGCATCACCCACCATGTATACCAAGGTCGCTGGGCAAAAGCAATCCTGTGGATGGGTTTGCCTTTACCTTTGCCTGGCGCAGGACTAAACCAGACCCTTTTTCCCAATATATTCCTCATGCGCACCACAGGGACTTTATCCCCATCTACAGCACGTGGAGCTTTCGACTGAGCCGGGCCAGCTCGACTGGCAGATCCTCTTGTGTTGACTAGCCAGGTGGCCTTTGCTAGATGCATGTCCCAGTGTTTGAAGGTCCCACCTCCCAGTGCTTTCAATGTGGTTTTTAACAGTCCATTGTAGTGCTCGATCTTCCCAGAGGCTGGTGCGTGGTAGAGGATATGGTAGACCCACTCGATGCCGTGTTCTTCTGCCCAGGCATTTATGAGGTTGTTTTGGAAGTGGGTCCCGTTGTCTGACTCAATTCTCTCTGGGGTGCCGTGTCGCCACAGGACTTGGGTTTCAAGGCCCAGGATGGTGTTCCGGGCGGTGGCATGGGGTGCTGGGTAAGCTTCCAGCCATCCAGTGGTTACTTCCACCATTGTGAGCACGTGGCGCTTCCTGTGGCGGGTCTGTGGCAGTGTGATGTAGTCAATCTGCCAGGCCTCTCCATATCTATATTTCAGCCATCGCTCTCCATTTCGCTGGGGCTTCACCTGCTTGGCATGTTTGATTGTAGCACATGTCTCACATCCGTGGATGATCTCTGCAATGGTGTCAATAGTAAGGTCCACCCCTCGATCTCGAGCCCACCTGTATGTTGCATCTCTACCTTGGTGGCCCGAGGTCTCGTGGGCCCACCGGGCTATGAACAGTTCACCTTTGTGCTGCCAGTCCAAGTCCACCTGAGCCACTCTGATCATGGCAGCTTGGTCTGCCTGCTGGTTGTGTCAATGTTCATCAGTGGCCCGACTCTTGGGTACATGGGCATCCACATGGCGCACCTTCACAACAAGGTTTTCCACACAGGCTGAAATGTCCCGCCATACTTCAGCAGCCCAGACGGTTCTACCCTTACGTTGCCAGTTGTTCTGCTTCCATTGCTGCAGCCATTTCCACAGGGTATTCGCCACTGTCCACGAGTTGGTGTAGAGGTAGAACCTCGACCACTTTTCCCGCTCAGCAATATCCAAAGCAAGCTGGACGGCTTTCACCTCTGCAAACTGGCTCGATTCACCCTGTCCCTCAGCAGCTTCAGTGACCCATCGTGTGGGACTCCACACAGCAGCCTTCCATCGTCGATGTTTTTCCAGAATACGGCAAGACCCATCAGTGAACAGGGCATATCGCTTCTCCTCATCCGGCAGCTCGTTATATGGTGGGGCTTCCTTAGCACGTGTCACCTCCTGTTCTGGTGACATCCCGGAATCTTTGCTCTCCGGCCAGTTCATGATCACTTCTAATATCCCTGGGTCGCTGGGGTTCCTATTCAAGCCTGTTGTGTTATCAACACAACCCATTTACTCCATGTGGCATCGGTTGCATGATGCATGGAGGAGGCCTTTCCTTTGAACATCCACCCCAGCACCGGCAGTCGGGGTGCCAGGAGGAGCTGTGTTTCAGTGCCGACCACTTCTGAGGCAGCCCGAACTCGTCTGTACGCTGCCAGTATCTCCTTCTCAGTTGGTGTGTAATTAGCTTCAGAGCTTTTGTATCCCCGGCTCCAAAAGCCTAGAGGTAGGCCTCGGGTTTCCCCAGGTGCTCTCTGCCAGACGCTCCAGGTAGGGCCATTCTCCCCAGCTGCGGTGTAGAGCATGTTCTTAACCTCCTGCCCTTCCCGGACTGGCCCGAGGGCTATTGCTTGGGCAATCTCCCGTTTAATTTGTTCAAAGGATTGTTGTTGCTCAGGGCCCCACTCAAAATCGTTCTTCTTACGTGTTACTTGGTAGGGAGGGCTCACAATCAGGCTGTAGTTCAGGATGTGCATCCTCCAGAACCCCACAGTGCCCAGGAAAGACTGAGCCTTCTTCTGAGAGGTTGGTGGGGCCATGGCCGTTATCTTGTTTATCACCTCCACTGGGATGTGGCGACGCCCATCTTGCCATTTTATTCCTAGGAATTGAATTTCCCTTGCAGGCCCCTTGACTTTCTTTTGCTTAATGGCAAAACCGGCCTTCAGGAGGATCTCAATGATTTTCTTCCCTTTCTCAGAGACTTCCTCGGCTGTGTTCCCTCATACAATGATGTCATCAATGTACTGCAGGTGTTCTGGAGCCCCACCTTTCTCCAGTGCAGTATGGACCAGTCCATGGCAAATGGTGGAGCTGTGGTTCCACCCCTGGGGCAATCGATTCCAGGTGTACTGGATGCCTCTCCAAGTGAACGCAAACTGTGGCCTGCACTCTGGCGCTATCGGAATGGAGAAGAACGCGTTAGCAATGTCAGTCGTGGCGTACCACTTGGCTGCCTTCGACTCCAGTTCATACTGGAGCTCTGGCATGTCCGGCACTGCAGCACTCATTGCTGGCGTAACTTCATTCAGGCCACGATAGTCCACAGTTAGCCTCCATTCGCCATTAGGCTTTCTCACTGACCATATAGGGCTGTTGAAGGGTGAGTGAGTTTTGCTGATCACCTTCTGGCTTTCTAGTTGACGGATCAGCTGATGGATGGGGACCAGGGAATCTCGGTTGGTGCAGTACTGCCGCCGGTGCACCGTCCTGGTAGCAATCGGCACTGGCTGCTCCTCAACCTTAAGCCGCCCCACCACTGAGGGATCCTCTGAGAGGCCGGGTAAGGTGGACAACTCTTCAACCTCCTCCAGGGCAGCTACACCAAAAGCCCACCGGTACCCTTTTGGGTCTCTGAAGTTCCCTCTCCTGAGATAGTCTATGCCCAGGATGCACGGGGCATCTGGGCCAGTCACAATGGGGTGCTTATGCCAGTCCCTCCCAGTCAGGCTCACTTCAGCTTCCAGTAGGGTCAGCTGTTGGGATTCCCCTGTCACTCCGGAGATGCAGATGGATTCAACCCCACTGGAGCTCGATGGCATCAGGGTGCACTGTGCGCCAGTGTCCACCAAAGCCTTATACTCTTGTGGGTCTGACGTGCCAGGCCATCGGATCCACACTGTCCAGTAAATCCGATTATCCCTTTCCTCCACCTGGCTGGAGACAGGGCCCCTCTAATCCTGCTCATCATCACTCACTTCTTGCAGGAATTATTTACTGGTCCCCTCAGGAGGGTCAGACATAACGTTCACCATTCTATTCTGCCTGGGGGATTTCTGACTGGACACTGGAGCTGCGCTTCTCTTGGAGGACTCCCCATTTGTGATGGTCTTCCCTTTCAGCTGCTCTACTCATGCAGCTAGGGCGGCAGTGGGCTGTCCATCCCACCTCCTCATGTTTTCTCCATGGTCACAGAGAAAAAACCACAGGGTGCCTCATGGTGTGTACCTTCTGCTGCCTTTCTCTTGGGTGGGGAAACGTTTACTTCCAATGGCTGAGATATTAGCCTGTGTAGGTGGAACGTAGGACATGTCCTCTTCCACTTTCTGGACCCTCTGAGACAGTTCCTCCACAGCTGAGACCAGGGAATGGTGAGATGAAGGGAGATTTCCCTCCTATTGCCGGAGCTTGCCAACCACTCCATCCACTGTTAGAGTCTGGGTGTCTGTCCACCAGGACACTGTTGCCAATGCTTTCGAGTGTGCTTCTGGTGCACTCTTCAGGAACTTTCTCCATATCAGGTGTGTGCAAGGGGCCTGATCTGGGTCCATGGGTGACTGCTCATCATTCAGATCACCACAGATCATCTCAAACACAGCCAGTTCCCTGAGGTTCTGGATGCCTTTCTCAGTGCTGGTCCATTTGCCTAGCTGACATAGGATATCATCCTTGTAGGGGTGCCTCTCCCTTACACTGAGCAGGAGTCGCTTCCAAAGGCTGAGGGTTTGAGTCTGTTTCCCATTTTCCCTATCAACGCCAGCATCCTTGGCCAAAGATCCCAGCTGCTTGGCCTCTCTCCCCTCCATCTCAAAAGCACTGGCTCCATTGTCCCAGCATCGGAGCAGCCAGGTACAGATCTGCTCACCTTCCAGGCGGCAGAAATCTCTCCGCATATCTCGCAGCTCAGTCGGGGATAGAGATCGGACAGTCACCTCTGGTCCTTCCTCCTGTTCCTGTGATGGGGCTGGCTCTTCCCCATCCCTCACTTTGCGAGCTGACTTTCTGGTATATTTGGTTTTCTGTATCGGGGCGACTGATACCGGCACTGGCTGGCTCTCTGGTTGTCGCTGTGCTGGTGGATGCGACTGAGACTGGCTCAGTATCTGGACCGGGGGGACAGGCAGTTTCAGTGAGTTCACTCTCAGATTCTGTAGCCTTTTCTCCCCCCTTGAGGGCAGTGGGTGGTATTAAAGAGGACACGGTGGGTATGGGCAAGTCCCCAACACATTGCAGTGATTTGTGTCTCCTGGGTTTTGCCCACTTGGTAACACACCCTTTCTAAGCACTCCATCAGTTTTTCAGGGCTCTGCATTTGTTCAGGAGTGCAATTCCAGAGCATTGGAGGTGCCCACCGACTCAGGCCTTTGCCCATCTTTTCCCACACCCCTTGCCACTCACTGTTATCTGACCTCGGGGCAGGTTTCTGGGCACTGCTATTGCTAGAGAAATGCCGCATGGCCAAAACCGAAATCAGGCAGACATTCAGAAGGCATTGTGCCGCAATCACACTGGCCTGCAGGCTCCAAGGATAACTGAAACTCCCCAAAGCCGAGAGGATCTCTTCCCCTGGCTCACCCATAGAGGGGGTGAGACCCCTAATAAAAGCCCAAATGCCAAACAGGTACCGTCCAACCCCCCCCCCACAGCGATACAAAGGCAGCATAAGCATTCAATAGCCCGTATGAAAACATAAGACCCTTTATATATTTTCCACCGATAACAAATGCCGCCACAGGGATCATACACTGGATATAAGGAATAATCCAGCTCCACCACACAAGCAAGTGGGCCAGCATTGCAAACATTTTCTTATAAAACTAACAGAAAAATTACACCCAACAGATTGCTCTATCACACTCTGGTCAGGGTCTGTCCCTTTTTATTCTTATTTCAGCCCTTCGAGCCTCACGTTGGGCGCCAATAAAGGCTGTGTTGTGGTTTAAGCCCTGCCAGGACCAGAGAGCACGTTGCTGTTGCCCCTCCCCCACCCGCAGCCAGTCGGGCTGGAAGTTAAGCACAGACCCCGGACTGAAATATGAAGAAATTTAATACAACAGTGTGATAAAACCATCTGAACAACAACAGTAGCAATGATAACAACAATAAACACCAATAACAGTGAACGAGACAAATGATACACAGAGAAATAGCGCAAAATGGTCACGGAACAAAGCCAACGTGTGTGTCCCACCTCTAAAAAGCCAAAGAGAAAGTAAATTCAAAGTTTCCCACCCCTGGACCTGACATCAGCATGGTATGAATAACCCGGCTGGAGATCCCTTCCCCCTCTCTCTCTGCTGGGGAAACTTAACCCTATCCTAGTTTAACCAGGACAGGTAGTTTAATCTCTGCAAGTTCTCAGGGAGCTAATTTCAGCTATTGGAATATTTATATTACTTATGGTGGAATCTCATATGAGATTGACCTAAAAAAACATGGAAATAAATGCAGCATAAAAAGAACAAGAAAGAAACCACAGAAGTTAACAAGATTTTTAAAAGAGAAATACTTCCAGGGTAACAGCCCTGGTTTTGCTGTAGGCAAAACTAATGTAACTGAGAGAAGATAGTGAAGACATTTTAGATAATATATTCAATGTAGGGCAAGAATAAGGTAAAGGTGTTCTAGAGACTCAGGGTAAAATTTGAGATCTTATATCCTAAACCACCAATAACTCTGGAAGAATCTTAAAATCAGGGCATTGAGTTCAAAAGAGTTCTTATGATACGATTCTTCACTGTAATACAAAACCAAAACCAAAATCCCTTCCTCACCAAACACTTGCTAAAGAGTGACATTATTTCAGTCTGGCAATATAGTGTGAGTTCCTGTCTTTTAAGTATTTGTGCTTGATAGAGTGAACATTATTAAAATATAACTGTTACACTTTAAGTGGATTAAGAACATAATACAGTCAAAGTTAACAGATCAATTTTTACTTTGATTTCAGTGTGTGTGACACAGATAAATATGTCCACACAGAAAAACTCTGCGCAGCTGTCATCTTCAGTCTGTACAAGAACAGATTTTGTCTTTTAGTTGAAATTAGGCTAGTTTAAAAGGGCTAGTTGTTGATGGTCTTGTCCTGTATTCACTCAATCCTTATTCATGAGAATTTTTCTTTAAAATCTACATATGCTTATGAAATCCCATGACTCTAACATAGTAATACACTTTGTCAATTTACTTGAGTATGATCTCCCCTAGAGATCTGCTGATATAATAAAATATGGGCTTAAAACATCTTTAACAGTATGGATGTGGAGTACTCTAGCACCAGACTCCAGAAGACTGGAGTCTAGAAGAGCAGAAGGTACCACCAGGGGAGTGTAAACAAAACATCTCACAAATGGGATTGGTTTAGTTAGCCCAATCATGCTTTCTTGATGCTCTACAATTGCGGAGGAACTGAGTTTAGTAGGCCTGTAGAAAGCAGCTGTTAAGATCGCATATTCAAAGAGTCAGAGTATTTTTAATAAACATCTATAGTTATTAATGGTGTTTTAGCTGTTTCATTATGATGTACCTACTGCAGCACAGATTAAAGCACAGAAAACAGCAATCTCCTAATGAACTCTTCAAAACTTCAGAGAAATATCTGCAACAATCTGATGTAAATTAGAACACCTTACATTCAAGTTTTACAACAGTACAACACATTTTACACTAAATTAATTTGACTTATTACTAAGTCCTGGGAAACAACTTGAGCTCGGAAGTTTAACTTTTTAAATCTCTGATTCATTATATCTCCAAGGTCTAACTCCTTTTTCCAGGAGTTAAATCTTGGTTTACTATTACCATTTCTATAGGAGAAACAACTGCTTAAAGGGAACAAAAAAATATTGCTTAATTTAAGTGATTAGCTTCAACTAGCAATTATTAAGGACTGATGTGAAGAAATTAAAAAAAGAGTAAATAAAGTAGTACTTAGGCCATCAAAACGATAAATATACCATAAGGTATTTTTCCCCCTTATTGAGTTGAGAAGATCTATTCATATATGGATCTTCATATGAGGAATTTTAAATGTCCTTAGAAGAAAGTCAGTCATGCACACTGACAAGCTTCTTGTCATCTAACAACAAATAAACAGGATGCTTTATGCATAAACATTAGCATATAATAAATATAGATATCTGAAATAGCATGCTGAAAAATTTCCATTATCCTAGAAAAACAAAACCTTAAGCAGTTATTTTTGTAATCAATTACAAATAACAGACTATTAAGCAAAGCAACAACTAAGAAAGAAAGGCTAAAGAATCCATGCTGTTCAGTATGTTACAGAGGCTGAGATATGAAATTAGAGAAAAAGGAATGTCACAAAAACAGTGATACTAGAGCAGAACTAGATTTGGTGACATTTCTGGGAAAACTGAAAAGATAATTATCAGTAGGAATATCAAGTTGTTAAAGGACAGAGGATTTGCATCTTAACTCTTAATTAAGTTTCAGTAATTATTTCAATACTAATTAAATTTTCATCACATGAAACATTTGTTTGCTCACATCTTCATGTCCCAAATGATAGGAAAAGCAGAATTTTCTATTTATTAGAAATAAAAAAATATACTTCAAGTCTTTGGAAGAACTCCGAATTTCACGCTCTGAATAATATCACAGGTGCTCCTGTTCTTAGAGCAAGTGTATACACTAGTTAAGGATAGCTTCTTGCCTGTCAAATCCCCATAGACTACCTTAATTTTAGTAGCTTTTTCCAAAATCAAGATCCAGGCAGATTGTGTTGGTCAGATTTTCATGTTGCTGGAAACATTTCACATTTTAATGTATTTAAACTACTCCAGGAGCTGACACCTTCTATGGATATTTCTCTTTTGTGTGTTGACTTTTTGGATGCTGCATCTGTTTGGTGTGTTAATTAAACTCAGGCCTGACTCACTGGGAATAAAGTGAGTCAGTTCATATCTGAAGCTTAAGTGAATTGACCCTTAAATTTTGGTAAAATCCTGAAGTGCTAAGGCTTGGAGAATGGGCCCAAGCCAGAGTTGACCTATAGATGAATTCTGTATATTTTATAACTGATAACCATTGTGCTAGTAGGTATTGCACTAAGTTATAACAACCCACCTATTCTGATGTAAAACGCGCTAAAGCATTGAAATACTGAAGCCTGAACAATAGACCCCAAGCCAAAGCTGCTAACTTAGTATGGAATCATTAACAAAGTGTGTAAGCTTGCTAGTGAAAGATGCATCTTAGACAGAATATAATCAGTAGTGAGGATGAAATGCTGAGAGAATGTATCCAGCTTCCCTTGTTTAGCCTTGTTCAAGGCTGAGAACCCAAGTACCTGGCCTTGTTAGAAACAACCTCTGCTTCCCGCCCCGAGCCCTGGCCAGGTTTTGGGTGGAATCCAACAGGAGAATGAAAACAGAAATTTTCCACTCAAAACAAAGGTGCCAGCTATCCTGGCTTGCTGATTTTTGGGTATATAAGGCTGGACCTGCTCACAGCGACTTTGGAAGCCTCACCTATGGTGGACGCACCGCGTAGGATTTCCCACTTGCTGGGACAGGCTCTGCAAACCCTCACTGTAACCAGGGCTGCCCAGCCACTGCGGGTCTGGGTGATGGTAACGTATGCAAGTGGTGATGGATCTTTCTTAATCACTATTCTCTCTCTCATGTAGTAATGATTTGATGCATTACCCTGTATTCTCCTGTTTGTTGCTTTAAGTGCACTATTCTGCTTTTTCTTACTGCATGTTTTCTGTATTACACTGTTACATTGGTTATCACCAGTAAAATACACCTACTCTTTTCACTCTGGTGTCTGAGTTTAATTGGTATCCTTAATCAGCAAAACAAATCCATATTAGGATTTCAATAGTTGTCATAGTTTATTAAGTCCTGGATTTTCTGTCAAATGTCTTAGAGCTCATGTATTGAGAGGGTGCAGGTTAGTCATAAAGCTAAAGCCAGACTCAAACCCAAAGTTTTGAAATTTCTTTATATAAGGGAGGAAGATTCAGGCCAATCAGTGTTCTGTTGGTTTGACCTCACATATTCTCTCATCATTCAGTGGTACAGCAGGATCTGGAAGTAAAAAATATGCAGTGCACCCTGCAGTTTTCCAAAATGCAAACAGCAGCATGCTATTTTGCTTTTCAGACATTTTTTTTTATTATTGTATCAAACAGGAATTAGTTTTCTGGCCAGTCATACTCATAAAACAAATTAAAATATTAATTTTAAAAGTCTTTATTTTTTAAAGGGAAAGAATAAAAGATGAAAGAATAAAGGGCTCTGGATCTCCATTTGGTAGGAATATGTCCCCAGATGTGGAGCTATTTAACAGACAGCTACTCCAACAGATGCATCTGACAGAGAGAGATGGCACTCTTTGAAAGTGTTTCAAAACATAATGCAATTTTGTCCGTGTGAATTCCCTTTATATGACATTACAAATCTAAAACTATGGTTTGTGGCAATAAGAAGGGGGTATGGATTCAGATCACCGTTCTGCAGACCCCTTTCCAGGTCAACTCTCTTGGACAGGAGGTTAGACAGGACAACTCACTGAGTACTGATGACCATGCTCAACACAGCGTAAAGCAATGACTTGCCTTCAGGAACCAGGTATGGTGAATATGTGGTTTAGGCTGCTGCTGAGATTATAGAAAAAGAGGAAGAAAGACATCAGTTTGTGAGTCCTGAGAGGACCACTCTGAAGAGACCATGGCTTGGACAGTCTGTGCCAGGAGGACCTAACAGTTCTCTAAAAGACTTGAACCAAACCTATGCATTTGCAAAATGGAGGACTACTCAAGACTGTGTTCAGGTAATAGCTGCTTTTCACAGATATGTAGCTCCCATTCCCTTAAAATAAAATACCCTCCCCCCCCCCCCCCCCAGCTTATTTCTGAAGTGTCTTAACTCTTTACCTGCCTTAAATCTCTTTCACATTGTTCTTGATGTGAGAGACCACTGATACAGCAGTCCACAACTACATGAATGGTCTAAAAAAACCACAACAGTCCTGGGAATATGATTTTGAACATCTGTTTTCTTGCACATTATGGTCTGTGGTGAAAAAAAAAAGTTAGATTCAGTATCTGCATTGTGTGTTTCTGAGGGCTTTGGGAATAGAGTAGTGATCAGACATCACCTAGGCTGACAGATTTTTGAACCCCACTGCATTCAGAGATTGACTCCAGCCACAACAATGACATCTTTGAGTGAAGCAAATTGTATTATTTCCTGAAAAATAGGGGAGAAAACAAAACCAAAACAATACCCACTTTTAAGTGTCTTTATCATAGCTCCTAAAGAACTTTGTCATGTAGATAATAAGAAATACCCATATTAGTTTCCTTTCCTCTACCCTCTATAGACCTTCACTGGGTGTAAATGATGAAACATAAAGGATACTGGCATCATCTATTTTCAGATTGCCACTGTATTAGTCAGAGTCACCATTGAAAAAATAACCAACTATAACAAAGAGCAGACTTTTCTGTATCACTCGCTCCTCTCTTCCACACTATTCAAAAGTTTGTGCAAGAAGCTGGGTACTTCTTTTGAATCACACTGCTGGTAAAAGTACTCAGCAACTCACAGAAATCAAACCCTAGGCTATTTCACAGATTCATCAGGAATTATAACAGAAGATCTCCAAGACATTAGAAGAGAACAAAGCACACAAGCAATTGAAATATATTAAAAAGCCAAAATATTTTTAAGTCTTTGCCACAATATTTGCCCATCTACTCCTCAGTCATCAGACCAGAAAATTGAAAAAGGCAAGCTCTGATAAGAATGACAGAATTTTAATTAAACTATGTTTTTGAGCTTTAAACTTTAAAATACGCTTCCAGTTTTCTTCATTTTAGAATTATGTACACAGATGTGTATTAAGACTCTGAAAATCAGATTTTAAGATACCTTCTCAACAATGACAAAAGTGAGTATTTTCCAAGACCAAGCACTAACACTGTAGCAAAAAACAAATAACCACATTCTCCATTTAGAAAATCTAAGAGAAAGATTGACTTTAGTAATACCATGCAACATGCATCCCTGTAGTTAGAGGAATATCCTGGAACTGAAAAAGCACTATAGATATATTTGTAGGACTTTCATGAATCCGCTTTGACAACATTACAAGTCACTTTTCAACTGTTGGCAATCTTTTTCAGATCTGGAAAAAAACCCTCTACAAGTACCTCTAAGACAAAACTCAAAACTACAAGACACTGTGGAACCACCCACATACAAACTGATATTTCCATGGGATTATGGACTTGCTTTTAGAGTCTGACTACCTTGCAAGAGAATGAATTGCTAATGACACCAGACACTGCTCTGAGACTTTCCTTTTGGCTCAACCAAATCCCTATAAGACTTCATTCCAAGCAAAGTTCAAATGCCAGCAAAACCTGCAGACTTTAATAACACTTGGAGTGAAAGACTGATTTAAAACCACCATGGGCTTCTACTATGTACAAGAGAACTCTCAAAATTATTTTATGTATGTGGATTGCTAGTGTATTGTTAAGGAGCTTACAAGAACTGGTCATTTAGGGGATTTTGAGAAGTACAATCTTTATACAATATTATTAATTAAATCAGCTTTTGATGTTTTCCTAGAAGTAGATTAGGAACGTTTTCCAGATCACTATTTCAGTTTAGTCTGCAGTTTTATGGAGACTCAGAGTGAGAATTGACAAGAGCTACATTTTAGGCAAATAATTCTCTCTTAAATACAATAAAATATTTAACACGTCAAAAATATAAAGTCTAGAAAAGTAACCAGTATTAAACAATATATTATACTCATTGATCTGCTTGTATTTTATAGAACTTGATTCCTTTGTGAAGGGAAATATTACAACATTCACTTGCTTTTATAAAATGTCTTACATGTATGATAAAAGTTACCAGAACCCAAGCCTCAATTGATTTAAATCTATCAGAATTTCTGAAGCTGAATTATATAAAACACTTTACTCTTGTCCTAAGAAAGCTTGTTATACATTGCATATATTAAAAAAAAAAAAAAAGAGTAGAATTATTGTTTTTTTGAATTTTGATTTCCACAGATGTAGTAAAAATTACATTACTTTCCCTAAAAATACGCCTGCCTAAAATTTTTCTTCTAAGGCTTTGTGTTTACAATAAAGCTAGCATGATGTACAATGCTTACATAACGTGTAAGACTGGGTCTGTTTCTGTTACGTACAGAGACAGTATTTTCTGTTTGCAAAGCAAATCTTTTGTTTTCTTCAGTCCTCTGCCTGTTAGATGAAACGTCTATTATATTTCCAAAGGTCCTGATGAAGAAGGTGAGCTTGGTGTTCTGTTTTTCATAGTCTTAATACTGAGATGAATTGATCTTCATTAGAACAGATACCTGCTTTTCTTTTTGACTTACAGTGGATTTTTCCTTAATTAACAAGGATAGACAGCTGCTGAGGTGGCTAACATCCAATCAGCCAAAGAATCAGTAGTTATAGGGCACTACAGGAGGTGAAGAAGAAAGTGGTTTACTGGAAAAGAATGACATCAGCTCAACTAGTGCTCCTGCACAGGCCATGCTATTCCTAGTGGTGGTAAATGCTTCTTCTTGAGAATCTAGCTGTCAGAGGTTAAGTTCTCACTGAGCATAATCTCTTATTTCAGAAAAAAACCCTCCTATCAAATTATTAAATTAAATTATTTTTCATGTACAACCTAATTATGCAGGGAAAAAAAAAAAAAAAAAAAAGAAGAAAGTAGGCTACCTGGAACAGAGACATGAGTGCTACTTCTTCCTACATGTACTCATTTCAGAACTGGGTCAGGCATTTACTTGTTTGGGGTGAATTTGTAAGAAAATGAGGCAATTAGCTGTGTTATTTGGCATTTGATTTTCATCATAATTTATTGGATTAGTATAGCTTTAGGCTTACAGTTTGGGCTTATATATGTACACACACCTTTTAGTAAAAATCCCCAAATTCTTAGAACCAGAAGGAAAGTAATTCTAATCATTAAGGCAAAAGAATTGTGTATGTTAATAAATGATGTATGTTTTACAATTAGTAAACCTTAAATATATGAGAGGTATCTTGAACTGATGAAGTGTATTGGGTTTCTGTGGCAAGATTTTGGTGGGGTGAGGACTACAGGTGTGGTTTCTGTAAGAAGCTACTAGAAGCTTCCCCCATGTCCAATAAAGCCAATGCCAGCTGGCTGCAAGATGGATCTGCCACAGGCCAAAACTACGGCCATCAGCAATGATGGCAGTAGCTATGTGATAATATAATTTAGAAAGAGGAAAAAAAACTATGCAGAGAAACAGCAGCAGAGGGAGAACTGAGAATATGTTGAGAGAAAAAACCTCTTCAGAGACCAAGGTCACTGAAGAAGAAGGGGGAGGAGGTGTCCTTGGCACCGGAGAAGAGATTCCCCTGCAGCCCATGATAAAGACCATTGTGAGGCACATTGTCACTCTGCAGCCCATGGAGGTCCCTATTGGAGCAGATATCCACCTGCAGCCCGCAGAGGACCCCACAGCAGACAGGTGGATGATCCCAAAGGAGTCTGTGACCCCCTGGAGAGCCCACACTGGGGCAGGTTTGCTTGGCAGGACTTGTGACCCCCTACGCTGGAACAGTCTGTTCCTGAGGGACTGCACCCCATGGAAAGGACCCACAATGGAGCAGTTCATGAAGAACTATAGCCTGTGGGAAGCACTTATGTTGGAGAAGTTCATGGGGTAGGGCCCCACGCTGGGTCAAGTGAAGAGTGTGAGGAAGAGGGAGAAGCAGAGATGTGTGATGAACTGACCGCAAGTCCCATTCCCCATCCCCCTGCACTGCTTGGGGGAACAAGGTAGAGAAAAGTGGGAGTGAAGTTAAGCCTGGGAAGAAGAGAGGGGTGAGGAGGAAGGTCTTGTGAGAGGTAGGTTTTATTTTCTCATTATCCTACTCTGATTTTGATTGGTGATAAGTTAAACTAGTTTCCCCAATTGGAGTCTATTTTGCCAATGATAATGGGTGAGCAATCTCTCCCTGTCCTTATCTCGACCCAGAAGCATTTTGTTGTATTTTTCTCTCCCCTGTCCAGCTGAGGAGGGGAGTGACAGAATGGCTTTGGTGGGCACCTGGCATCCAGTTGGGGGCAACCCACCACAGGAAGTTACCTTTCTTCTCTGTTGGTACAGCTATTACTGTAGTGATCAGTCTGTCTGTTCAGACTGCAAAAAAATGGAAAATATCAAGGAGTATTCAAGCACATTAATAAGAAGTATTAAAAGTTGAATATTTTTGTTTCCCACTCACGTCCTCTTTCAAGGACCTTAGTTGACTCAGTTTATCAAAGAGCTATTTTATGCAAAGTCTTTAAATATATCTCTGGGGAACAGAAATTTCCAGCTTCCCAGGCTGGCATATAAAGTTATGACAAAGCATCAAGGTGGAGTAAACCTACATACACTGAAAATAAAAGTAGATTTTAAAAAATTATTATTTTTAAATTCATTTAACAGTATAAAGGAATTAATTATTAGAACCATTACATAAGGCTGAGCTAAATTCTTTTGACTGGAGTTTCTTAAATCAAGATTTTATTAGAAAGACTCCAGTTCAACAGCAGTATTAAGCATGCAAAAATAATTGGGTTTTTGATTTATTATAAAAGACATCTGATTGTATGATCAGCATGAATTTTTCTGGCTCTATGAAACCACTCAGAAAAAAAAAAAAAAAGAAAATAAACTAAAATACATTATTCAGCATTGAAAAATGCACCCTCCGTACTAATTTTCCATAATAGCCTACCTTTATCATAATCCTTACCCATTTTCTAATTTGATGTTATATATTTTTAAAGAGAATTATTTACTTTTATTTTTAATTAATTAAAAATGTTAATTACTATATTTAATTAATTTAAAATATAGTAATTAAAATTAAACTTTTAATTACTAAAAAATTAACTAGAAAACATGTAGATATATGTATGTTAGCATTAGGTGTTGGAGAAGAGAGCAGACCTTTCAATAAATGAAAACAAAAAAATCATCTGATATGGATTACACTAAATGCAACCAAAACTATGTTCAGTGTACATGTAGTAGCAAACATATAGCATATGCATATGCAGCATACAGGTAATCAGGATTTAAATAATGTATATATGGTTTTACTGTAAGAACAGCCAAATAAAAATAAATAATTGCAACTATTTTTAGTGAAGACAAAAAGAAATACTATATTACTAAAAGCTTGACTTTTGCATAATTCAATTTTGCATGGAGTAGGAACCATGTCACTAAAATTACAAGCCTACTGAAGAAACAGTTTGGTGTAGTTTTGAAAGATTCTTCCCGTCTTCATTAAATGCGAGTTCTTTCTTTATCAACACCTTTTCAGTTAAACCTATATGAGAGCTAGGAAAGCAGGGAAAAGAGAAAGAAAAAGTAGTGTCTGCCATACCAATGTTTTATTTTGTAACCTTAAGGTGGAAGTGAAAGAAAGGTTTGCTTGCTGCCTACATTCCTTATTTCTTTAGAAGAGCTGAACAGCTATGCTAAAAGGACTAAAAAAGTTTTCATTCCATGAACACTTTTCTAATAATTTTACAGCCAGTTTAGAGATATGAATTTAATAGACTTTTTTTCAACTGACCTGTTATACAGAGATACTAGCAAGCAAGCAACAACTACCTACTCACTGTGGAGCTGCTATATAATATTGAATTAATTTAAAATTTGTTTACATTTAGAAACGTATTCTGCCCAGTCAGAATGGTTCACCACTGGTTATATTTAGATATAAACCCAATATTTAAAGATAATGTTGGGGGATGTTGACCACTGTTTTTGGAAAAAGAGAACATAAGCAACAACAACCTTTTGTCTTTCCCCTCAGGTACCATCGCAGATTAATCCTTCTCACTCTAGTTAAGATTTTAACATCTATGTCTACATATCCAATTTTTTTCTGCCATTTATGCTACTCTCTGTTGTATGCATAGATGTACCCTGGGAATGTCTCAATCAGTCTCTGCTCAGATTCTTAATTTCCTTCAGACTCAACATTTTAATTTTCTACTTTATATTACTTCTTTCCTAAGGTCAGTTCTGTTTATCACATTGAGACATTCCTTTAACAGCACATTTTTTCTTTTATATGACATTTTGTCTAAAAATTGGAATAACATGATCCCTAACTTTTCAATAAGAAAAACTCAAAACTCCATAGCTAAATTCCCACAGCAGATAGTCTGATTTATCCTCTTTTTTTTTTTTTTTTTTTTTTTTTTTTCCCCAGATTAAAATAAACATACATAAACTGCATTCAAATGCTGTATGGGGTTGTCAGGTGCTAGAAGTGTGGGAAAAGCAAAACAATGAAAAATCTTCAAAACAAAGCATTCTTCCTTGACACAGGGTGCCCAGAACAAACACAGGATGAGATGAAGATCCAGTGTTTTGTGTTTGCTGTGTTGCCAAGGAGGAATGCGAAGTGAGGTGGAAGCCATGCGGTCCCTTTCTTTCACTTCTCTCCTCTAAGGACTGTTTTCCAGTAGTCTGCCACCTTGTCTCTCACCCTTCCTCTTCTCCCACAAAAACCAGCTCACCCCTCGCACCAAGGAATGTGCTGTGTCATTATTCAAGAGATAATGGCTTAACCACAGTCCCACCCATTCACACATACGTACTATTATAAACAATACCCCAAATTTGTACCTAATTTAGGAGAACGATAATCTGACATCAAATCAGAGGGACAGATTGACGGGTTTGGGCTCTTGCCCGTCCCCCCAGAAGGGACGCCTTTTGATAAGATTCCCTCGGCTACACTGAGTGATTACCCGGGAACTTAGTGTTCGTGTGATAGCAATCATTTTTTGTGTGTAGTGCTGCAGTTTGTACATTTATTGTAGGCAATCTTAAAGAATCTGTAAATGTTGCAAAACCCCCCCCCCCAAAAAAAAAACCAAACAAAACACCCCACTATTCATGAACCTGACTGGTTCTCTTGAATGCAACCAGACCTACAACATACGGGCTGTTCATGCATCTGGTGTCAGACTTACGGCCCCAATTGGCAAACCTATCAAGAGATAAGTCCAGCTGCCCCTAGCCCCTCTAAACTCTGAGGATCAGCTAGAACACAAGGGGATTCATCTCTTACTAAATTTAGCTTCACCTTAAATGCAACAGGGGTAACAGTACAAAAACACAAACATAAATTTCATTGTCTCTCCTGGCAAAATTCCTCTCATATCTCATACTTTTCCTGAAAAAAAACCAAACAAACCTTTTAAACAATATCAACAATATTATAAATATCATCCTGTTGTTGGAAATTGACCACTAAAGAATCGGTTAATGGAAGGAATAATAAATACCAGCAATATTTCATAACACATCATACAAGTAAAATACAGTTACCTTCAGAGTTTACTGCTGTGTAATTGTGGGCCAAATAGAAAATCAGACATGTTGTGACTCATTTTGTGTTAGAAATATGTATTTTAACATGGTGGAAATAAAGACTATCTTCTCCCACTATATCTCAAAGTAGACGGAAACTAATAATTATTAGCATTAGTAAAATTATATAGTTATACCTGCCATTTTTATTAAGTATAGTTTTACCCAACAGGCAACCATTTAAAACATCAATTTCAAATTTAGCTTTAAGGTACTCATCTAATATATTTTCAAGCATATGCTTATTACTAAAATGATCTAGAATGAAAACTTTACACATTTCTAGTACTTAATGAATAATTAAAAATAATGTTTAATTGCTATCATATATGATGTTTTGGAGGAAGCACAATTTACACATTACTGTCCTGGTTTTGGCCAGGATAGAGTTAACTTTCCTTGGGCTGGGAAGGAGCACTGCTGGAGGGCCAGGCCCAGATCTGTCACTGGAGTATTCCATATCATGTGTCTTCATGCTCAGTACATAAAGGAGGCAGGTACGCTGTAATTTCCTCCTCTGGTTGGCATGGCAGGGTTTTTGGTGTGGTCAGGATCACTGCTGGGGGTGGGCTGCTTACTGGTCGCTGGATGGTGAGCAACTTCATTGTATATTACAATTTGGACTTCCTATTGTTACTGTTAATTTGTTACCATCACTAACCTTTTTTTTTTTTTTTAATTCAACCTACAAATTCTCCCTTTTTTTATGTCCCTCACCTATTTTACCAGGGAAGAGGGAAAAAACTAAGCAACTGACTGCGTGGTGATTTGCTACCAGCTGATAATTGCACATTACTTTTCTTTTTCTTTTAGGAACACTTGCCTTCTCTGCCAGACTGCAAATCCAATTTAAAGTTCTACTTCAGTTGCTATCTGCTACCCCTTTTACTTCATATTGAGGTGATATACACAAAAAGAGCAAATAAGCTTTTTGAAACAATCATTGGACAAACAATGGTTGTTCATCTCATTCTAGCAAATCTTTATTCAGGTTAAATATTATGAACATAGTCAAATAGCTATGACTCCAGCCCAGAAGTTTGAGAAGTCCTGTACTATAGGGAAAGGTACATATATCTCCTAGGAGTGATCGCTTTGGAGGAAAACAGGCAAGCAGGACTAAAGATTAAACTATTTCATCAGACATTAAAAAAAAAAAAAATAGAACCACATCAACAACAAATCACACATCTGGAGTAGGTATGTTGAAGTCCAAACTTCTCATGACCCTACAATTGGAGTTTTTAAAAATTTTGCTCTTAATCAGCTAATAGAGATATTTAGTGGTCACCCTCAATCCAAACTGAGAGATGCATTTCCAGGAAAATAAGATGTCTGAAGCTAGAAAGCCTGCCTGGGTAACCATAGAAGAATAACTGCTGTAAGATTTTCAAAACAGAGAAAGCTGATTACTGGGATGGTTTACTCTGGAATGACAATTAAAATAATTCTATAATGGCTTTTGATGACATTTTGAGACATCATCCAGATCATCTTCTCATAATGCTGGTGTTCCAAGGACTCCAAAATTGAAATATTCTCCAGATTCCATCTGTGTCCAGATTGTAAAAATTATAGTGCGAATGTTGATTCTTATTCCCCCCCCTGTTTGTCAGAGATTCTAAATCAATTATTTTTTTGAAAGCAATTCTAATTACTGAATATTTTATTCTACATTACAGATTTGCCTACATAAGAGTAACAAGAAAGGAAAGTCATTATTTGGTTAAGCAGATGAAAAATTTAACTTAATTCACATCAAGACTTAATTTGCATGAAATTTCAGGGTACTTTGGAATAGTAGCCTGACACATGGTCTACTGCCAAATCACATACTTCTGTTTACATTTTCTTTTTCATTAAAAAAATCTTGTCAGTATAAGGAAAATATAGAATGTTCAAAACCAGAGTTAACTGCACAAAGCATTGCTTTATCCGTCCAAGATTCCTATCAGGAAAATCAGGTATGTTCTACCTCTTGCGAGAGTGATTGGAATGGTGTATTATTGATTGCTATCTCTGTTTCATTATAATAGCTGACAACAGAAGTAATATTTGCAATTTAAGAAAAGCAAGTGATGTTAATAACAACAGTCGTTTAATAGTGATTTGTCATTGGATTTCATTAAGCAAGGCACATTTAATTTAAGCTTATAAATAAGGATTTTGCTGGGGAAGAGATATATACTTGTCCTTTTTTGCCACTTAATGAGAATCTATAACTAAAATCTAGAATGCTTATTTTGTTAAAAGAACAGTTAATTAATATAAGGCATTTATACTTATTAGACGAAGCCAGAATTTCTTTAGCTTTCATAGGTTTTCACTGAGCATTTCTTACAGAATATTAAAAACAAATCATTCAAATTCTTTTATCTCATAAGAAATCTGAAAGTAATGTACCCCTCTCTCCAAAAGCTAGCAATGAAACTAGTATTATTAAGAAGACTTTAATCAATAATAGAAGAATTTATAATAATAAATTATCCAGCCTGACTCCCTTGAACATAAAGGATACATTTTCCTTTCCTAAGTAAAATAACTCAGACTATTCATATGACTTCAATGAGATAAAAATCAGACATTTCCATTTATTTTGTTCTTTTGAGGCATTAATATGGGTAAAACCTGGTTAAAATAGCCTCCTGGTATTCTAACTAAACATGGTCTAATATAAGATAGTGATTTCTGGCAATAAAACCATTGCTAGAAGTAGTACTTAGCTTTCTACAAATTCAAAGAAAGAGAGAAAAAAAGAAGCTCTTATGTAGCTGTACTTCATCACATGTAAATACTAGAAAATTACATTCATAACTGGAAGTGTTTGCCCATCATCACTGTATTGAGAGAAACTGAAGAGCTGTTTACTAATCTATACTCTAGGAAATGTCTACTTACTATTTAAAATCTTAAGAATGCCTGACTCAAAATGGGTAAAAGTTGCAATGACATTGCCCTTTCCTTCCACATGTGATAAGAGTATTCCAGCTCAGGCCCACAGAAAAGAAATTACCTGCATCTCTGTTTGTCCAGTGCTCCCCATGGCACCCTGGCCATGGGAATGCCCTGAAGAACATCCATCTCACAGACAATGTCTGCTCTGCACGTTTTCTTTCAATTTGACAATTTACATGATGTAACCAAAAAGACAGAAAGTTTTCTTGAAAAATTAAGATAAGAAGAACATTATTCACTGAGTTTCCTCTCCCCCGTCAATCACAGATACCATTGCATTGCTTGACTCTTCAATGCTTTCTGCAATTAGCAGTAAGCCACTGAGTTTTTGATAAGCAGATATTGTCTGAAACACATATATTTGTTGTCAATTTTAATCCTAAATTTGCTATTAAACTGGTATTAATCCTAATCTTAATTTGATATTAATCAATTCTGTCTTGCCACTTCTTTGGCTTGGCAGCTGAGCATTTTCTATATGTATTTGTTGAATATCTAAATGCCTGATGGCAATTCTAAACTACATTGTTTACATTCTGCATTTTTCCACTATGGAATAAAAATTACAAACTTCAAATTAAGAATAGATTTGGTACGCCAAGAGGCTCCACCGACTGTTTTCTGTCTCCACCCACTTTTATTAATTGTTTCATAGGCAAAGATTAAGCCTGACAGTTTATAAAGAAAAGTTGACAGTGAAAGCTCAATATTTTTTGGTTTGAGGTATATAAAAATAATTTTCATTGTTTAATTTGTAATTGAATTTAAACAGCACAGAGTGAAATTGAGAAAAGCCAATTCAGTTAACATGCCAATCAATAGCAAACATTTTGCTTCACAGATAACGATGAATTTGTTTCATAAAAGACATTTCTGAAATAAACTAAAGTTGACAGGGGAGGGGAATCTCAATCCATCCCACTACTACCAATTTGAAGAGATACCCAGAGTCTGGAGAGGGATCCCAGGCCAGCAGAGCACCTGAAGAGCAGCACAAAGGAATTCCAGCTACTCCAGCCAGTTAAGTCAGCTGCATCAGGGGCCCAATTTAAATGCCTCTGTGCGAGCACACATATCATGGAGAATAAACAAGAGGAGCTAGAGATGTGCATGTGTCTGTAGGGCTATTATCTTACCAGCACATGGAGACATGGTGGAATGGATCCTACAACTGGAGTGTTGGAACGGAAGGATACAGGCTCTTTAGGAAGGACAGTCAAAGGAGATGAGGAGGGGGTGTCACCCTCTATGTCAATGACAAGTTGGAGTGCACAGAGCTGCACCTGGGGGTGGGTGAAGAGCTGACTGAGAATTTATGGGTCAGGATTGAATAGAAGGCGGGGACAGAAGACACCTTGTTCTCCTCAGAAAAAGAGACCAACTTGTCTCAACAAGTTTGTGTTATAAAGGGAAGAGAATACACAAGTTTTACCCATATAAATGAATGAACAATTTTCAGAAAAAAATCATTCACTGGCAGTAAAGAACTTCTGATGAAACACTTGTGTATTTATAAGCACATCACTAATAGAGCAGTATCTCCCCATAATGTTGACTCCATCCTTATCCTTGAGGTGACTGCAATTACAACACAATTGACTGTACTCAGAACAATCTTTCCTTGACTTAACGACTTCGTCATCTCCTCATTAAGCCTTTTCCATCTAAACTTTCTCCTCACCTTCCTTCCTTATCTTCAGAATTCTGAAAATAATTGAAAAAGTTCTGATCTTGGTCCCTTAATTTTCATCTTCGTCTTCTTTACAAATATGTGAACTACTGTAAGAGTATCTTTTGCTATATAAACGATTTCCACCTGATTTAGCTGCTTTCTCCTTGTACTGACTAGGCATCAGCTTTGCTTACAATTACTCTAATGAAACACACTATTTCTTCTCAGAATATTACCTCTGGCTTCTTCATAGACAAAATACTTTTTTTTTTTTTTTTTTTTTTAGGACACTCTCACATGTAACCACATACTAAACCTTGATAATTTCTTTTACACAAAGAATATAAATTACCTGATGTCCTGGTTCAACTAAAATAGGGTTGTTTCCCCAGCAGAGAGAGAGGGGGAAGGAATCTCCAGCTGGGTTATTCATACCATGCTGACATCAGGTCCAGGGGTGGGAAACTTTGAATTTACTTTCTCTTTGGCTTTTTGGTGGCAGGACCCAAGTGTTGGCTTTGTTCCCTGACCATTTTGCGGTATTTCTCTGTATATTGTTTATTTTGTTCACTGTCATTGCTGTTTATTGTTGTTATCATTGCCACTGTTGTTGTTCAGATTGTTTTATCACACGGTTTTATTAAATTGATTCTTATTTTAACACCGGTTTGTGCCTCACTTCCATCCTGACCGGCTGTGGGTCGGGGAGGGGCAACAGCAACGTGCTCTCTGGTCCCGGCAGGGCTTCAACCACACACCTGCGTTTCAAACTTTCCTGTAAGTCATCTTCTTTATTTAGACTATTACATGCTCACATTTCAGCTCTAGTAATACCTTTGCATTTATCAGGTCCAGATGAGGTCTTGTTCAACCAGTGACATAATCAGAATTCTGTTACAAACTCATTTATGTAAATTGCTCTTTTAATCCCATCATATTTTTAGTGCTTTATTCTGTTGCTACATCAAGGACTATTTTTCTTCAGATTTAAGTGATGTCCTAACTTCTTCCTTATTCAATATCAAAGATAACAAGTGGCCCACATTGCTAACTTCTATCACCTTCGATATATATACTCTGTATAAGGGTTATATAGAGGTATATATTCCGTACTCTAAACGTTTTTCTGACAACTTTTTTGGATAAATTTTCATTCAGCATCTGCAATATTAGCCATTTTTTTCCATTTACACTTTATTTTGCCTTGATATTTATGAAAAACTTGAGAAAGCTCTAGCTGCTAGTGCTCTGGGATGACCACCTGCCACACTAACTAATGCTACTCTTCTGATTCTTGGCCTGTGTCCCACCTTTTGTAAATCTTTTCAATCAGTGTTTATTCCTTAGTCTTGATTTCACAGAGTGACAAACACAGCAAAAATCTTGTCTGTCAATAGCGCCCCTAGGAGTCTTGAGACTTAAGTAGTCTAAATAAATAACAAAAATAGAAATCTTGTCATCTCAAACCACTTGTTAGGTTTGGTTATTCAAATGGAAATCACTTCTTATAATGACTCCATATAAAAGTATATAATGAAGGTTTTCCTAATAAAATTTGATACAAAATAGATAGAAAAATGCCGACAGAAAACCAAATCAAACCAAACCAAAACCAAAATCCCCTATCTTTGAATTATGGAAGTTATAGGCAAAACAGTATTGCCACCTGAATAACTTTATATTATTTTCATTGATGATCTTTAAGAAATAAAATTTTGGAACAATTTTTTTTAAAATTATAAAAAATATATTTCTCAAATAGGTCTGGTTGAGAAATTAAACTAAACTGGATCTTATTTAGAAATTTTCTGTGCCTCCTCTGCATTTTATTTGTCTTATGCAGAACTGTCTCACATATGGAAAATGGCAGGTAGACACTAGTTATCAGAGAGGTGCTTTTGTAACTCTCAAAATACAGTCTTAAGAGCATTTCAAAAGTTTGAGACACCTCTTTCGTTTGAAACCACATTCACATCTTTGTTTTCCAGCACTAGGAGTTTCTTTGAAAACAAATCTGTCTTTTGTATAAAAAACCCCAACTGTACTGTATGGAGATGTAATTATTTTCTCTGCTGCTGTGATTATTTCTTAGAAAAACAGCTGAAATGTCCAAGCAAAGTGTTATGGCCCACTTGAAAAAAAAAAAAAAAAAAAAAATTGAAACAGGGGGATTCAATAAATACAGGTAGATCTTGTTCTCATTCAAAGATTCCACTGAATTAAGAAACAAAGGGGAAAAAAAAGAAACAAGAAAACAAAGCAAAAAACCCACAGCAAAAACATGAGGTTGGATTTCCCTAAGTAATAAATATATGACTTCCAATTCTATCAAAAAGGGGAAAAATCTCACATTCAGTAAACAAAAAAATATCCTCATTCAGTTGTGGATCTGACCTATCTAAAATCTTTGAGAAAATTACAATGGCTTCACATGGTTCAGACAAAGAAGTGAGATTAGAATAGTACCAAAAGCCCATGACTCTTATTCATGCTTCTTATATCGTTTGATTGGAATAAATCTAACTGATTCCATGCAAATAACTTAAGTTGTGAACTACAGATTTGAGGTTTTTAGCATCAAGTTTTGCGAATAATTAAGTCATTGCATATAACCTTACTTTCTAAAGGATTCAAAGCACAAAGAAATCAAGGCCAAAACCCTTCAGATGTACACAAAATAAAAAATGTTATACATTGAATATGTACATTACTTATTGAACATTAAGTATTAAAAAATATCTGTAATATTTGTGGCAGGTAATTCTTTTACATGAATACTATATTTCTCAAAAATGCTTGTAGAAGAGAAAAAACATAAAATAAGTCTTCTAATGGTATAGTGGTAACTGGATTTTGGTAGTAACTGATAATTAATAATAATAATCAGCAGCTAATAATAATTTTATGTTGTTTGCAATACATATCCATAATCATCATATTTTCATGCTGTGCTTTTCTCTGGAAAGGTCATTTGTGTGTAACAGATTTAGTCTTTTTTTTTTTTTTTTTTCCTCTTGTGCTGAATTCTTTTTTCTCCTTTATGCAAATACAACCATGAAACATACAAGTCTGGAAAGAAACATTATTGAAATTCTGGTAAATGATTGAGCAAATACATTTAGACTAAATTCAATTTCATGCCAATGTTTACTGATCCTAATAAACTAAATATGTATGAGCTATAATTTTCTGCTTTTTAAGTTGAAGCTTTTCAACATTCAAAAGAAATCATGTATAAGAAAAGCAGGTGAATAGATAACACTGATATAGCTATGAAACACCAATCATGTTCTACAAAAATTTACAGAAGATTTACAAAATCTGGAAAAGACTCTTGCTTGAACTTTAGGAAGATGTTCCTTTTATTTCATCCTGTATCTTCTGCTTATACCTAATTATTTCTCACTTATATTTGGCAGCGGCAAACAAAGGAATAACTGTGAATTTCAGACACCACTTTGTTTGCAAAATCCTTTGAACTATCCCTGAATACTTTTAGATGGTCAAAAGTAAACAGTTAATTAATTCAGTTCACCAAATTTACTTCCTTGAGTTATGGGCTTCCTAAATAGCAGGTTAATGTGTTTCTGTGGAAACTCAATATGCTCCAGGCACCTGAACCTACAGGAAATAATTCAGAATTTAGCTGTGGAAGGATTAATTAATTTAATTTTAAAATATTATTTTTTCAGTCTAGGTCAAATAAATCCACTGTAAATTACCTATCACTAGCTAACATAACTTTGTCATGTCATTGTCCATTGAACAAATTCCTCTTTTTCATGTGTTACTTCTAAAAGGTAATAGTTCATACATAATGTGTTGTAAAAAGCTTGGCTATATTTTACTGCAATACACTTGCTAAATCCTTATTTTTTCTGTGGCTCTTCTGAACACTCTCCAATCCTTTAATCCTCTTTTGAACTCTTGGTGCCAGAACTGGACAAAGGAATACAGCAGAAGTTATACAAATACCAAGTGTAACATTGTTTTGGCCATTTTCTTCATTGGGAACCAAATGATCTCTATGTAATGGAGTTCTTTTGTAGGCTGTTGTTTACCCTCCATGGTCTTAAGTTTTTTTGCAGTCACTGTTTCCTTAGATGAAGGTGCCAGCACTGTGTGCATCCTTAGAATTCATTTCTACACTAGTCTGTTTACACTGGGCTGCAATGACACATTTGTTGTCTTCATTAATCCTATCTGCCTAACAATTTGTATCACTGGCACATTTAATCTCTTCCTTATTGACTACACCTATCCCAGTCCTCATCTCACATTCAAATTTCATCAGTGCCACTTCTGTGTTCCCTTTCAAGAAACAGACAAAAGATAAATTAGTACCACCAAAGCTATCTGTGATTCTGTAGAACTATGATAGATATATATCCACCAGCTCCTACACAGAAAAGGGTTTTTAGATGTATCAGATTGTGGGTTTGAAGTGATTTTGCTTCTTTAAATGCTTTGCAATGTCAATTGTCTTGCCTCATAAAGATTTATATAAATTTCTATAATCAAGCTTGTAGCAAATTTTTGCTTAATAAAAAATTAAAGATAGAACTATATTTCTTGGATACATATTAATCAAGATGAATTATTTTAAACATCTGCTTATGGCTCACTCTTGGTTAATTTGGTCATTATTACTTGTTCAGATCAGAATGTTGCCCAGCATCTATATCAGGCCTGTTATTTCTCTCCTTTAAAAAACTAATTTCTTTTTGTTCCATTTCTGTCGATTTTTTCTGCCATTCTATATTTTATGGGCACTAACACAGGAAGTCTTGGAATTCTCAAATTCCTGGGTACTGTTTATCTGTATCCTCTGAATTATAAATGCCTAAATCCAGTGCAGCCATTAATATACAAAGGGTTTGCTGCATAAAATGAACACACATGATATAGGAATATATATGTAATTCTATCCAGTCATAGAAGTCACTTTACATTTTTCACACTATTTAGAAAAAATTAAAAATAAACCCCATTCCCTATCTTCTAATTTGCATACATCATCCTCTGAGTTCTTTCTTAATTAAATAAACCCCGTTAATTCTAACTTTCCAGCCATGTAAATTTTCCAGCAAGTTTTAGCAACAAAATTAACGTTAAATTTCATATTCAAAAATGAGCAGCTATAACTCTCATATTGTCCAGACTCCCAATATCTGTACATATGCAATTAAGTATTCCTTCTCTTTGTATTTCTGGTCATCTTGATTCATTGTTATTATTCTTAACCTGGCTTTGTGCTAGCAGCTCAGAAACTTAACTTTCAGCTTAGTTTTATGTTAAATTCTTCCTTTTTCATCCTTGCGTTTTGTGTCAATATCTATTAAATTCTTACACCAGTCAGAACGTTAGGTCACTGTGAATAGTGGAGCAGATGGTCTGTAAGTATCTGCAAATTTAACACATATGTATCTATGATTCATTCATGCATCTGGAAATTAAAGAACATTTAGGGAGGTAATACAAAGTTCTTTCACAGATCTGAAGTTGATCCAAACATTTTAACAGAAAACATACATACCAAGCTGCTAGTAGTAATATTTTTAAATATGTAAAACATACAGTATTATGATCAACTCCACACTTCTGGAGTTAAACAAATAACACTGTTACAGAATCACAGAATCAGCTAGGTTGGAAAAGACCTTGAAGATCATCCAGTCCAAACATTAACCTCACACTGACAGTTCCTAACTATGCCATATCCCTAAGCCATATGTCGACCCGACTCTTAAACACCCCTAGGGATGGAGACTCCACCAGCTACCTCCCTGGGCAGCCCATTCCAACAACAAACAACCCGTTCTGGAAAGAAACGCTTCCTAACATCTAGTCTGAACTTTCCTGAGTGCAAATTGAGGCCATTCCCTCTTGTCCTATTGCTTGTTACTTGGTTAAAGAGACTCATCCCCAGCTCTCTGCAATCTCCTTTCAGGTAGCTGTAGAGGGCGATGAGGTCTCCCCTCAGCCTCCTCTTCTCCAGACTAAACACCCCCAGTTCCCTCAGCCGCTCCCCGTACGACCTGTGCTCCAGACCCTGCACCAGCTTCGTTGCCCTTCTCTGGACACGCTCGAGTCATTCAATGTCCTTTTTGTAGTGAGGAGCCCAAAACTGAACACAGGAATCGAGGGGCGACCTCACCAGTGCCGAGTACAGGGGTCAGATCCCTTCCCTGTCCCTGCTGGTGACGCTATTGCTGACACAAGCCAGGATGCCATTGGCCTTCTTGGCCCCCTGGGCACACTGCTGGCTCCTGTTCAGCCGGCTGTCAGTCAACACCCCCAGGTCCCTCTCTGACTGGCAGCTCTCCAGCCACTCCTCCCCAAGTCTGCAGCGCTGCTGGGGGTTGTTGTGGCCCAAGGGCAGCCCCCGGCATTTGGCCTTATGGAAACTCCTCCAGTTGGCCTCAGCCCATGGCTCCAGCCTGTCCAGGTCTCTCTGCAGAGCCTCCCTACCCTCGAGCAGATCAACACTCCCACCCAACTTGGGGTCATCTGCAAACTGACTGAGGGTGCACTCGATCCCCTCGTCTAGATCATCAATAAAGATGTTAAACAGGAGTGGCCCCAAAACCGAGCCCTGGGGGACACCACTCATGACTGGCCACCAACTGGATTTAACTCTGTTCACCACAACTCTTTGGGCCTGGCCATCCAGCCAGTTTTTTACCCAGCAAAGTGTGTGCCCATCTAAGCCATGAGCAGCCACTTTTGCCAGGAGAATGCTGTGGGAAACGGTGCCAAAAGCCTTGCTAAAGTCAAGGTAAACAACATCCACAGCCTTTCCCTCATCCAATAAGCAGGTCGCCCTGTTGTAGAAGGAGACCAGGTTTATCAAGCAGAACCTGCCCTTCATAAACCCATGCTGACTGGGCCTGACCATCTGTTGTCCATTATATGACTTTTAATGGAACCCGAGATGACCTGCTCCATGACCTTCCCTGGTACCGAGGTCAGACTGACAGGTCTGTAGTTTCCTGGATCCTCCTTTCTGCCTCTCTTGTAGATGGGTGTCACATTTGCCACCCTCCAGCCCAGTGGGACCTCCCCAGTTAGCCATGACTTCAGGTAAATCATGGACAGCGTCTTGGTGAGCACATCTGCCAATTCCCTGAGCACCCTTGGGTGTAACCCATCCGGTCCCACAGACTTGTGTGCATCCAAGTGGTGTAGCAGGTCTCTGACCGCTTCCTATTGAACACCGCACACCATATGAAAGTGGGAAGGATCTGTATACCTAAGGCAACAATTTTTAAAATATGTATTAATTTGTAGTATAAAGCTCTCTATTTCATCACTAACCAGCCAAACTATGCAAACTTTTCAGGAATTTGTTTAATAATTGGAATGAGTACAAAAATTTTACTTTTTTTGTGTGTGTGTATGTGTGTGTATTCTTCAAAGAAGAAAAAGCTCTAATCAGACATTAACTCAAGATTATTCATTTTCATGGGAACTTTCTGCAATGAAGGAAAACCATGTTTTTAAAGTATCTTTATGAAAACAGAAAAATGTTCATTTTCTCTCTTCCTTTCTGGGACAAGAACAGTAGCCAAATGTATACCAGAATAAGGAAAATATTGAATAAAAAACATTCAGTGAGAAGATATATAATCAGAATATTATGTTTACATAACTAGATTACATTGAGCAGGTTGTTCGGTAAGTCAGCTTCCCTCACAAAATTATATTCTCAAGGAAGTAGATACAGAATAATATTTCCTCAAAAGTTGCCTAATTAAAAAAGTGACAGAAGGTTATCCTCATGAATATTTTGGCTGTAACCATTGTGGCATAGAAACTCTATGCATCTAGTAAATGCATTTCTAAGCAAAGGATACAACAATATTTTATAATTTTTTTAACATTACTGTACGTATCTTAGATTTTCCACAAACGTGTGTTTTCCCTGTATACATAGGGAACAGTTTGAACTCTGCCATATTGTTCTCTTGCCTCTCTCTTCTGTTCCTCTCTGCCAACCACGTGATTTCCCCTGCTTACACTGGATATGGAATTTACCTGTCTGCAATCCAGTTCAGCTGGCTAAGCAGGACAAGAATATAATGCAATTTTCTTTTTTTTTTACATTTTTTTCACAGATTGGTTTTCTGTTGTGATTTGAAACCCCTATCATGTGATCAGATAAGCATCAGTAGTGCTTGATGAAAAAATTATTGTTTCTACATGTAACAATCACCTTTAACGTTCTGTATACATACATGTTTGCATATTAAGATTTTTCTGGTTTTTATATATATATATGCATATGAATGCATATATTACATATGGTACCTGCAAATAGTTGATGATTACAAAACATTCATATCATTACAACAGCAAAGCAAATCTCAAGAAAGCTCTGTCTTGGGGTTTACAAAGCAAAGTTTCACAGTACTCTTAATGAAAAATATAGCTTTTTCCAGTTTAAATGGAAAGAGGTAGCAAATATCCCACAGAATTTTCTATGCAATAAAAAACTTAGTTTAACATGAGATTTATTTACCAGTTAAATGAAATTCTATTACTGCAGTATTTGAAAACTGTAGATATGTAATGGTGAAGCAGCATTATTTTGAAAATAAATATAAATATTTAGGTATGGAGATATTTCAAGGCTTTCTGGCAATGTCATTTTTCTCATCCTGGCTCTGTAATCTTTACACATTAGATCAAATCTTAACTTTAAAAAAAAAAATCATCATTTTTATTCCTTTTGCTTGTGACTCTCAAGTTGCAAAGGCATTTAATAAGTAAATGAGAACACTGTTTAGGGGGAAAAAATCAATTCTGAGTCACAACTAACAGAAGTGCATTCAATAAAGTTGTATTACAGACCTGCAAATTCCCCAGAGAAGCTCGATAACAATTTATTGCATATGAATGTCTCTTTCCAAATATCCTACCAGTGTAAGTCTTTAACCTTCAGAAATGTTACATCCATTAAATTATTTGATTTTACCGATAAGGAAGCACTAGCTCTATGTTTTTTTGAAAATAAACTATTATAGGATTGTTCATTATTTTTAGATATTTTACCTGTATGGAAGTTTTAGTGCCTAATACAGTGGGTTATCTGTTCCAAAAAATGCTGAGATTTAACAACTGTGCAAGTATATGCATAAATGAGAAACTAATAATAAGAAAAATTTCTAGTCTTCATGTAATTCAATAGCTGTCTGCTATCATGTTCTGTACCTTAGCTTTTCTCTCCCTACTTTTTGTAGCTCTTCCAAATCTCATTTTCCTTGCCTCAGTATGTGATTTGTTGTGAGTTACAGAGACACATTTTAAGGAACTGTAAGGGCTTGCTCTTCTAGAAGACCAAAGTGTGAGGAGAGGGAGAGCAGAGGAGCTGTCTGTGGTGTGTGTTGTCCACATGGGTATCTTAAAGGGAAACCCATGTTATACACCAGAAAAAACACACTCGGAGTATTGTTTAAAAGCATCCCAGCAGTCAAAATATTAGCACACAAAAAATAGCTCCATTAGCACACAAAGAACTGCCATAGCTGGTCAGCTATCCTGAAGGCAGATTGGCAGCATCTAGAAGATGGAGTCATGGCTATAAAAGCAAATATTTTCACACATCTATTAACACTGGCACTGCTCCAATCTAAAAAGACAACAGTAAAGTTAGTGACAGATCTGTCTTTTAGTCAATTTAAATTCATGTTGATTTTCTGTATTCCCAATGTATTTGACTGCTTTATTTTAAAGTGTTAGATTTACTGTGTAAATTTAGATTCCGTTTGGTTTTGTGAGAGAGCAGTAGTCTGTAGGCCATTAAAATAGCTGTAATACACATTCTTATTTGTTTCTACCTTGTCATACACAGAGACAAAGATCACTTTCAGATAAAAATATTAGTAGAAAGAATCAATTCTGAATGCAGTACATATTGTTAAATGCAGTTCATTGAAGGGCTATAAATATTCACTAAAGGTTACTCAAGTCATGCTGAAAGATGTAGTTTTGACAAAAAGTAAATCAAGAGAACCTGTGACTGAACTGAAATATAAACACCACCAAAAGACATACCCCCACCAAAAAAAAAATAAATTGTTCGTATGCAATTGGACCAATAAATTTAGACACATTCCGTTAAAGAGCTTCTAAAAGTAATACAATAAGGTAAGTCTAAAATTTCTACAATTTTAGGATGAAAGAAGGGGACAGTCTTTTGGTTTTCCTCAGCTGTACTTTAAAGCTGTGTTTTCTGTTGAAGACACTGCACTTTATGACTACCTTGTTATATTATTAACAAAATAATATACTAGAATGTTTAAATCCAGAAATTTTGTCAGCCCAGTACTTACAAGGATATTACTTATTTCAAGCCACATTGTCGGTTACAAAATAAAATGTGAATTTATTATTCTGATATGCTGGGTTTGTGTGTGGCAAGGGTTTTTTGGTAGTGGGGGAGGGGGTACAGTGGTGGCCCCCTGTGAGAATCTTCTCAGAGCTCTCTTGGCTTCAAGTCAGACCCACCTCTGGCCAAGGCCAAGCCAATTAGTCACAGTGGCTGTGCCTCTGCCATAACGTATTTAAAAAGTGGAACTGGGAGGAGGGTTGGGAGTTGTGAGGAGGAGTTGCGAGGAGAACATGTATGTGAACACCAAGGTCAGTGGAAGAAAGAAGGAAGAGCAGGAGGCGGTGCCCCTGTGCAGACTCCCTGTAGCCTTTGGAGAGATGGCAGGGTGACCTGCCCTGCCAACATGGAGGTCACTGGTGGAGCAGAGACCCACCTGCAGCCCATGCAGGACTCCATGCTGGAGCAGGTGACTGTGCCTGAAGAAAGCCAGGACTCTATGGTAAGAAGCCCATGATGTTGTAGTTCGGTGCTGGGAGGACTGCAGTACAAGGGAGGGACCCACGCTGAAGCAGCTTGAGAAATGCTGCGGCCCATAGAAAGGACCCATGTTTGTGCAGGACTGTCTTCTGTGAGGGGACACCACACCGGAGCTGGGGAAGAATGCAAGGAATCCTCCCCCTGAGGAGGAAGGAGCAGTGGACTCACCTTATCTCCCAGTCCCTGCTCCCTGCACCACTCAAGGGAGGAGGTAGAGAGATTCAGAGCAAAACTGAGCCCAGGCAGAAGGGACGATCCAGGGTAAGGTGTTTTCAAAATGTGGTAATGCTTCTCACTGCCCTACTCTGTCTGTTAAGTGTTGTTGTTAATGTCTGCATTGAACTGATGTTCTTTTGTCTTCCCCCAATATGTCTGTCTTTTGCCCATGACCATAACCCCTCAATGCCCTTATCTCAATTCCTGAGCCTTTTGTTTTATTTTTTCCTTCCTATTCCTGAGGGGGAAAGTATGAGTGAGTGGCTGGGTGGTGTTCAGTTACCCTCTGAGCTCAAACCACAATATCTGAAGAATTGAAAATCCTGATCTGTTTTATGTAAGAAAGGACATGAAAAACACTCAGGAAGTTCACAAAATGTACTTCCCCTATGCACCCATACAATAGAACAATGGAATAATTTAAAGTGACACTAATTTAAATAACTGTCCTGGTTCAACTAGGATAGGGGTCAAGTTTTCCCCAGCAGAGAGAGAGGGGGAAGGGATCTCCAGCCGGGTTATTCATACCATGCTGACGTCAGGTCCAGGGGCGGAGCATTTTTACTTTCGCTTCTGGTTTTGGGGTTGTGCACACACACGCGGCGGGCTTGTTCCCTGACCATTTTGCGCTATTTCTCTGTATATCTTTTGTCTTGTTCACTGTTATTGCTGTTTATTGTTGTTATCATTGCCACTGCTGCTATTCAGATTGTTTTATCACACTGTTGTATTAAATTTCTTCTTATTTCAGTCCGGGGTCTGTGCTTAACTTCCAGCCCGACCGGTTGAGGGTGGGGGAAGGGAAGCAGCAAGGTGCTCTCCGGTCCTGGCAGGGCTTAAACCAACACAGCCTTTATTGGCACACCAATGTGGGGCTCGAGAGCTGAAATAAGAATAAAATGGGACAGACCCTGACCAGAGTGTGATAGAGCAATCTGTTGAGTGTAATCTTTCTGTTTGTATTTGTGTTTGTTTGATAAGAAAATGTTTGCAATGCTGACCCACTTGCTTGCGTGGTGGGGCTGGATTAATCCTTATATCCAGTGTATGATCCCTGTGGTGGCGTTTGTTATCAGTGGAAAATGTATAAAGGGTCTTATGTTGTTGTACGGGCTATTGAACACTTATAATGCCTTTGTATCGCTGTGGGGTGGGGGGTGGGCCGGTACCTGTTTGCAGTTTGGGCTTTTGTTAGGGGTCTCACCCCCTCTGTGGGCAAGCCAGGGGAAGAGATCCTCTCGGCTTTGGGGAGTTTCAGTTATCCTTGGAGCCTGCGGGCCAGTGTGATTGCGGCACAATGCTTTCTGAATGTCTGCCCGATTTTGGTTTTGGCCATGCGGCATTTCTCTAACAACAGCTGTGCCCGGAAAACTGTCCCGAGGTCAGATAATAGTGAGTGGCAAGGGGTGTGGGAAAAGATGGGCAAAGGCCTGAGTCGGTGGGCACCTCCAATGCTTTGGAATTTCACTCCTGAGCAAATGCAAAGCCCTGAGAATCTGATGGAGTGTTTAGAAAGGGTGTGTTACCAAACTGGCAAAAACCCAGGAGACACAAATCGCTGTGATGTGTTGGGGACTTGCCCATGCTTACCGTGTCCTCTTTAATACCACCCACTGCCCAAAGGGGGAAGAAAAGGCCACACAAACAATATCTGAACTGGGGGCACAGGCAGAGCCAGTCTCAGTCGCCTCCAGCAGCACAGCAACTGAGCCAGAGAGCCAGCCAGTGCCAGTGTCAGTCGCCCCGATACAGAAAACAAACTACACCAGAAAGTCAATTTGCAGAGTGAGGGATGAGGATGAGCCAGGCCCATCACAGGAACAGGAGGAAGGACCAGAGGTGACTGTCCGATCTCTATCCCCGACTGAGCTGCAAGATATGTGGAGAGATTTTGGCCGCCTGGGAGGCGAGCAGATTTGCACCTGGCTGCTCCAATGCTGGGACAATGGAGCCAGTGCTTTTGAGATGGAGGGGAGAGAGGCCAAGCAGCTGGGATCTTTGGCCAAGGATGCCGGCATTGATAGGGAAATAGGGAAACAGACTCAAACCCTCAGCCTTTGGAAGCGACTCCTGCTCAGTGTAAGGGAGAGGCACCCCTACAAGGATGATATCCTATGTCAGCTAGGCAAATGGACCAGCATTGAGAAAGGCATCCAGAACCTCAGGGAACTGGCTGTGTTTGAGATGATCTATGGTGATCTGAATGATGAGCAGTCACCCATGGACCCAGATCAGGCCCCTTGCACACACCTGATGTGGCGAAAGTTCCTGAAGAGCGCACCAGAAGCACACTCGAAAGCATTGGCAATAGTGTCCTGGTGGACAGACACCCAGACTCTAACAGTGGATGGAGTGGTTGGCAAGCTCCGGCAATAGGAGGGAAATCTCCCTTCATCTCAACATTCCCTGGTCTCAGCTGTGGAGGAACTGTCTCAGAGGATCCAGAAAGTGGAAGAGGACATGTCCTACGTTCCACCTGCACGGGCTAATGTCTCAGCCATTAGAAGTAAACGTTTCCCCACCCAAGAGAAAGGCAGCAGAAGGTACGCAGCGCAAGGGACCCTGTGGTTTTTCTTCCGCAACCATGGAGAAAACATGAGGAGGTGGGATGGACAGCCCACTGCCGCCCTAGCTGCACGAGTAGAGCAGCTGAAAGGGAAGACCATCACAAATGGGGAGTCCTCCAAGAGAAGCGCAGCTCCAGTGTCCAGTCAGAAATCCCCCAGGCAGAATAGAATGGCGAACATTATGTCTGACCCTCTTGAGGGGACCAGTAAATCATTCTTACAAGAAGTGAGTGATGATGAGCAGGATTAGAGGGGCCCTGCCTCCAGCCAGGTGGAGGAAAGGGATAATCGGATTTACTGGACAGTGTGGATCCGATGGCCTGGCACGTCAGACCCACAAGAGTATAAGGCTTTGGTGGACACTGGCGCACAGTGCACCCTGATGCCATCGAGCTCCAGTGGGGTTGAATCCATCTGCATCTCCAGAGTGACAGGGGGATCCCAACAGCTGACCCTACTGGAAGCTGAAGTGAGCCTGACTGGGAAGGACTGGCATAAGCACCCCATTGTGACTGGCCCAGATGCCCCGTGCATCCTGGGCATCGACTATCTCAGGAGAGGGAACTTCAGAGACCCAAAAGGGTACCGGTGGGCTTTTGGTGTAGCTGCCCTGGAGGAGGTTGAAGTGTTGTCCACCTTACCCGGCCTCTCAGAGGATCCCTCAGTGGTGGGGCGGCTTAAGGTTGAGGAGCAGCGAGTGCTGATTGCTACCAGGACGGTGCACTGGCGGCAGTACCACACCAACCGAGATTCCCTGGTCCCCATCCATCAGCTGATCCGTCAACTAGAAAGCCAGAAGGTGATCAGCAAAACTCACTCACCCTTCAACAGTCCTACATGGCCAGTGAGAAAGCCTAATGGCGAATGGAGGCTAACTGTGGACTACCGTGGCCTGAATGAAGTTACGCCAGCGATGAGTGCTGCAGTGCTGGACATGCCAGAGCTCCAGTATGAACTGGAGTCGAAGGCAGCCAAGTGGTACGCCACGACTGACATTGCTAACGCGTTCTTCTCCGTTCCGATAGCGCCAGAGTGCAGGCCACAGTTTGTGTTCGCTTAGAGAGGCATCCAGTACACCTGGAATCGATTGCCCCAGGGGTGGAACCACAGCTCCACCATTTGCCATGGACTGGTCCATACTGCACTGGAGAAAGGTGGGGCTCCAGAACACCTGCAGTACATTGATGACATCATTGTATGGGGGGACACAGCCGAGGAAGTCTCTAAGAAAGGGAAGAAAATAACTGAAATCCTCCTGAAGGCTGGCTTTGCCATTAAGCAAAAGAAAGTTAAGGGGCCTGCAAAGGAAATACAATTCCTAGGAAAAAAATGGCAAGATGGGCGTCGCCACATCCCAGTGGAGGTGATAAACAAGATAACAGCCATGGCCCCACCAACCTCTGAAAAGGAGACTCAGTCTTTCCTGGGAGCTGTGGGGTTCTGGAGGATGCACATCCCAAACTACAGCCTGATTGTGAGCCCTCTCTACCATGTAACACATAAGAAGAACGATTTTGAATGGGGCCCTGAGCAACAACAATCCTTTGAACATATTAAGCGGGAGATTGCCCAAGCAGTAGCCCTCGGGCCAGTCCGGGAAGGGCAGGAGGTTAAGAACATGCTCTACACCGCAGCCGGGGAGAATGGCCCTACCTGGAGCCTCTGGCAGAGAGCACCTGGGGAGACCCGAGGCCGACCTCTAGGCTTTTGGAGCCGGGGATACAAAGGCTCTGAAGCTAATTACACACCAACTGAGAAGGAGATACTGGCAGCGTACGAAGGAGTTCGGGCTGCCTCAGAAGTGGTCGGCACTGAAACACAGCTCCTCCTGGCACCCCGATTGCCGGTGCTGGGGTGGATGTTCAAAGGAAAGGCCTCCTCCACTCATCATGCAACAGATGCCACATGGAGTAAATGGGTTGCGTTGATAACACAACGAGCTCGAATAGGGAACCCCAGCCACCCAGGAATACTAGAGGTGATTATGAAATGGCCAGAGAGCAAAGATTCCGGGATGTCACCAGAACAGGAGGTGACACGTGCTAAGGAGGCCCCACCATATAACGAGCTGCCGGATGAGGAGAAGCGATATGCCCTGTTCACTGATGGGTCTTGTCGTATTGTGGGAAAACATTGACGATGGAAGGCTGCAGTGTGGAGTCCCACACGACGGGTCACTGAAGCTGCTGAGGGACGTGGTGAATGGAGCCAGTTTGCAAAGGCGAAAGCCATGCAGCTTGCTTTGGATATTGCTGAGCAGGAAAAGTGGACAAGGTTCTACCTCTACCCCAACTCGTGGGCAGTGGCGAATACCCTGTGGAAATGGCTGCAGCAATGGAAGCAGAGCAACTGGCATCGTAAGGGTAAAACCGTCTGGGCTGGTGAAGTATGGCAGGACATTGCAGCCCGTGTGGAAAACCTCGTTGTGAAGGTGCGCCATGTGGAAGCCCATGTACCCAAGAGTCGGGCCACTGATGAACATCGACACAACCAGCAGGCAGACCAAGCTGCTAAGATTAGTGTGGCGCAGGTGGACTCGACTGGCAGCTCAAAGGTGAACTGTTCATAGCTCGGTGGGCCCATGAGACCTCGGGCCACCAAGGTAGAGATGCAACATACAGGTGGGCTCGAGATCGAGGGGTGGACCTCACCATTGACACCACTGCAGAGATCATCCACGGATGTGAGACGTGTGCTGCAATCAAACGTGCCAAGCGGGTGAAGCCCCAGCGAAATGGAGAGCGATGGCTGAAATATAGATATGGAGAGGCCTGGCAGATCGACTACATCACACTGTCACAGACACGCCACAGGAAGCGCCACGTGCTCACAATGGTGGAAGTAACCACTGGATGGATGGAAGCTTACCCAGCACCCCACACCACCACCCGGAACACCATCCTGGGCCTTGAAACCCAAGTCCTGTGGCGACACGGCACCCCAGAGAGAATTGAGTCAGACAACGGGACCCACTTCCAAAACAACCTCATAAATGCCTGGGCAGAAGAACACGGCATCGAGTGGGTCTACCATATCCTCTACCACGCACCAGCCTCTGGGAAGATCGAGCGCTACAATGGACTGTTAAAAACCACATTGAAAGCACTGGGAGGTGGGACCTTCAAAGACTGGGACATGCATCTAGCAAAGGCCACCTGGCTAGTCAACACAAGAGGATCTGCCAGTCGAGCTGGCCCGGCTCAGTCAAAATCTCCACGTGCTGTAGATGGGGATAAAGTCCCTGTGGTGCGCATGAGGAATATATTGGGAAAAATGGTCTGGTTTAGTCCTGCACCAGGCAAAGGTAAAGGCAAACCCATCCACGGGATTGCTTTTGCCCAAGAACCTGGGTGTACCTGGTGAGTGATGCAGGACAATGGAGAGGTCCGATGTGTACCACAGGGGGACTTGATTCTGAGTGAGAACATGCCATAAATTATGCTGTGCCTGTGTAAATTATTACTTTGTTATTGTTAACTGCTAAATGGCAGCTGGACATGACGCAGATGGTAAAGAATAAAGGGTTGGATTATGTCCTGGTTCAACTAGGATAGGGTCAAGTTTCCCCAGCAGAGAGAGAGGGGGAAGGGATCTCCAGCCGGGTTATTCATACCATGCTGATGTCAGGTCCAGGGGCGTAGCCTTTTTACTTTTGCTTTTGCTTTTGGGGCTGGCGACACACGTGGTGGGCTTGTTCCCTGACCATTTTGAGGTATTTCTCTGTATATCTTTTGTCCTGTTCACTGTTATTGCTGTTTATTGTTGTTATCATTGCCACTGCTGCTATTCAGATTGTTTTATCACACTGTTGTATTAAATTTCTTCTTATTTCAGCCCGGAGTCTGTGCTTAACTTCCAGCCCGACCGGCTGAGGGTGGGGGAAGGGCAACTGCAACGTGCTCTCCGGTCCCGGCAGGGCTTAAACCTGCACAATAACCAACCAGAAGAGAAAATATTTGCTTTTCAGTGAAGGAACTCTTCACAGATTTCTTCTGTACTTAGACTTCATTCATTTGGATTTATTAGCTATATACTGTCATAAGGAAAGAGTGCTGAAGAGAATTTATGAGGTATCAGTGCAGTTGATTACCACAGCCACTTTAAAAGTCATCCAGTCTCTTTTTCTCGCATACGAGAGAATTAACAGTAGCATAACTAACATGCACTTGTTAAGGGATACTCTCCTTTTTGGCTGTGTTACAAAAGGCAGCCTCTGAACACCAACCTCGTTAAATGTAATTTATATTTGGTAAAGCTTGACACAAAAAGAAAAGTAGCTAATATATTATTTTTTTCTTTTTCATATTATATAAACCCCTATATTTTATTAGAATTTTCATGCAGTCTATGAATTAAATATGTGTCACCTCAGGCCCTTAGATAGAAAAAGACCATGTAATTCATCATCTACCACAAATGTTTTACAGTATTATAAAGAAGATTAAAAATAAGGTTCAACTCAAACATCTGTTGATTGTTTAACAAGAAATATTTGATTTTATATATATATATTTAGTGCATAGGTCCTTCCTGTTACATTGACATATTAGTGACTGTTATGCAACCTTGACAAAATCATCAATACCAACAAATAAAGTCTACTATAGGCCGCCCACCCAGGACAGAGAGGTGGATGAAATATTCTACAGGCAATTAGGTGAAATCTCATGATCGCTTGCCCTCGTTCTTGTGGGAGACTGTAACTTCCCAGACATCTGCTGGAAATACAACACAGCAGAGCAGGATGTGTCCCAGAGATTCCTGGAATGTGTGGCAGATAACTTCCTGACACAGCTGGTGAGTGAACCGACCAGAGAAGGTGCCCTGCTGGATCTCCTCTTTGTGAACAGAGAAGGACTGGTGGGTGATGTGGAGGTTGGAGGGTGACTAGGGCACAGCGATCATGAAATAATAGAGTTCTCTATTCTTAGAAGGCCAGGAGAGGGGGCAGCAGAACTGACATCCTGGACTTCCAAAGGTCTGACTTTGTCTTGTTTGGGCACCTGCTTGAAAGGATCCCTTGGGAGATGATCCTGAAGGGTATAAGGGCCCAGGAAGGCTGGGCACTCTTCAGGAAGGAAGTCTTAATGGCTCAGGAACAGGCTGTCCCCAGGTGCTCTAAGAGAAGCTGGTGACAGAGAAAACCACCCTAGCTGAACAGGGAGCTTTGGCTCCAGCTCAGGGAGAAAATGAGAGTTTACAGCTTTTGGAAGAAGGGGCTAACGACTCACAGTGATTACAAAGATGCTGTGAGGCTATGCAGGGCAGAAATCAGGAGGACTAAAGCCCAGCTGGAAATTAATCTGGCTTCAGCAATCAAGGATAACAAGAAATGTTTCTATAAGTATGTCAAGAGCAAAAGAAAGACCAGGGAGAGTTGCCATCCCCTGCTAGATGCAGGAGGAAACAGGTTAACAAGTGATGAGGAGAAGGCTGAGGTGCTTAATGACTTCTTTGCCTCAGTCTTTAGTAACAAGACCAGTTGTACTGAGGGAATCCAGCCTCCTCAGCCAGAAGACAGAGACTGGGAGAATGACCCCACTGAATTCCAGGAGGAGACAGTCAGTGACCTGCTGCATCACACAGACACACACAAGTCTATGAGACCAGATGGGATACACCCGAGGGTGCTGAAGGAGCTGGCTGGGGTGCTCGCCAAGCTGCTTTCCATCATTTACCAGCAGTCCTGGCTGATCAGGGGGTCCTGACTGATTGGAAATTGGCCAATGTGACTTCCATCTATAAGAAGGGTCAAAAGGATGATCTGGGATATTACAGTCCTGTCAGCTTGACGTTGGTGCCCGGGAAGCTGATGGAGCATCTCATCCTGAGTACCATCATACAACACATGCGGGACAACCAGGGGATCAGGCCCAGTCAGCATGGGTTTATGAAAGGCAGGTCCTTCTTGACAAACCTGATCTCCTTCTACAACAGGGTGACCTGCTTATTGGATGAGGGAAAGGCTGTGGATGTTGTTTACCTTGACTTTAGCAAGGCCTTTGACACCGTTTCCCACAGCATTCTCCTGGCAAAACTGGCTGCTCAAGGCTTGGATGGGCACACACTTTGTTGGATAAAAAACTGGCTGGATGGCCAGGCCCAAAGAGTTGTGGTGAACGGAGTTAAATCCAGTTGGCGGCTGGTCACGAGTGGTGTCCCCCAGGGCTCGGTTTTGGGGCCACTCCTGTTTAACATCTTTATTGATGATCTAGACGAGGGGATCGAGTGCACCCTCAGTCAGTTTGCAGATGACCCCAAGTTGGGTGGGAGTGTTGATCTGCTCGAGGGCAGGGAGGCTCTGCAGAGAGACTTGGACAGGCTGGAGCCATGGGCTGAGCCCAACTGGAGGAGTTTCCATAAGGCCAAATGCCGGGGGCTGCCCTTGGGCCACAACAACCCCCAGCAGCGCTGCAGACTTGGGGAGGAGTGGCTGGAGAGCTGCCAGTCAGAGAAGGACCTGGGGGTGTTGATTGACAGCCGGCTGAACAGGAGCCAGCAGTGTGCCCAGGTGGCCAAGAAGGCCAATGGCATCCTGGCTTGTGTCAGCAATAGCGTGGCCAGCAGGGACAGGGAAGGGATCTGACCCCTGTACTCGGCCCTGGTGAGGCCGCCCCTTGATTCCTGTGTTCAGTTTTGGGCCCCTCACTACAAAAAGGACATTGAATGACTCGAGCGTGTCCAGAGAAGGGCAACGAAGCTGGTGCAGGGTCTGGAGCACAGGTCGTACGGGGAGCGGCTGAGGGAACTGGGGGTGTTTAGTCTGGAGAAGAGGAGGCTGAGGGGAGACCTCATCGCCCTCTACAGCTACCTGAAAGGAGATTGCAGAGAGCTGGGGATGCGTCTTTTTAACCAAATAGTAAATGATAGGACATGAGGGAATGGCCTCAAGTTGTTCCAGGGAAGGTGTAAGGAACTTTTTGGACTTTTACTATGTCTCAACATCGCTGTCTCCACGACAACCACCTCCTGACTCAACGTAAAGGAGCAAACACACAGTCCCCGACGAAAACCACATCCGCCCTAGACGAGAACATCAGCAGTCATCTATCGAGCTGCGCCTACACGCGCGAGCGCGTGAGCCGGGTGGAGGGAAAACCGCAGCGAGACAGATTGGCCCCTCGCCAGCACGACCACCATGGACACCCAGGCATGCGCGCACGGAGGGCCACGGGGTGGCACCTACAACAACGAGCCCCGTGGAAATGGGCGGACAAACTGTGGGGACGGGGACTATAAAAAAGACAGACTGTGTACTCCTTTGTAAGAGGGAAACCAGCTAGAAGATGGGAACCAACAAGAAGAGGGGAACCAACTCGGAGCCAGGAACGTGGAGCATCATCGGACCGACAGAACATCGCCGGATCCCCAGTCGTGGTGGTGGTAATTAGTTGCGCCTCTACCGTGTTCTTGCTTAGGGATTCCGACCTTTTCCTTTCTTTTCCTCTCTGTCCTATCGCTCTTATTAGGTGTTATAGAAATAAAGTTCATAAGGTTATGCAGCATCTGACCTCGTTTGTGTCTTAATCTCGCTCTCGGGGTTGTTTAAGAACCCTCCCCCGATATCGGATCGGGACAGAAGGTTTAGACTGGATATATAGGATCTATTTAGACTGGATAAAGGAAGCATTTCTTTCCGGAACTGGTTGTTTATTGTTGGAATGGGCTGCCCAGGGACGTGGTGGATTTCCCGTCCCTGGGGGTGTTTAAGAGGCGGGTCGACTCTAGCACTGAGGGATCTGGTGTAGTTAGGAATTGTCAGTTCTAGGTTAACTAGATGATCTTCAAGGTCCTTTCCAACCTAGTTGATTCTGTGGTTCTGTGAAATAAGCAATGAAGTTTATTTAAAGGCATCTTACAGTGACTAGTTCAGAGTTAATGGTTCCACTTGCACAAATCAAGCTTTGAAATATGATTACCACACTCAGTACTTTTAGTATGAAATTACTTCTAAACTACAGATTCCTGAATGCTTGACTATGAGTAAAGGAGCTTATTCAAGTGAACATACACAGGATATTCCAAAAACTAATGGAATAGACACTTTTCTCTATGGAAGAACAAACAGGTCATTTTTAAAATGGAAAAGTTCTTTAGGGGAAAAAAAAAAGAAAAAAGAAAAAAGAAAAAAAAGAAGAAAATGGAATCCAAAGATTTGTGAACAGTGAAACAGTACACTTAGCACACTTAGTATGAGTAGGCAAAAGGTATGTATTTAAAAGCCATATCTGGGAAAAAAAAAAAAATCAATAGAAGGACGGAGTCGGTATTTGAAACAAATACTTGTATTTTTTTGGGACTGTGTTTACGTGCAAAACAAGTCCCCTGATTTAGGTATGAATGTTACATCAGTTCATTTCAATCACATTTAGGTTATTCATTGTGTTTCATTCTGAAGGAACAAATTCATTCTGATTATTTCATCTATGGCTGAGAAAATTGAACTCTCACAGATTGCAGTCCCAGAAGAAATTCCTTGGTGTTAGAGCTGCAAGTAATTGTTAAACTCCCACATGCCTCAGGGGAGAAAGCATGTCCTTGATTAGAAAAACAAGTGGGGGGGACGGAGGGATGAGATAAACTATGCTTGTAGTTAATGGGTATTGTGGAATTGTGTATTAAATGCTCTGGATAACTAAGTAATATTTTCTATTTTTAACTAGAATATTAATTCATATTTAAAGTAAATATGAATATTTAGAGCCTATACTTTTTTCCTACTGAAAGGTAGATATCCTTTAAATATAAAAAGAACTGTTAGTGAGCAGATAAACACACAGGGCTAAGACACATACTTCTATTCATTCTTATTCTCATTAAATTATATACTTCTGAAAATTCAGAAGTGAAGACAAGTTTAGTTGTTCTCTCCTGAAAAAAAAAAAAATATTGCTGAAAATTCAACCCACGGTAACATGAACATTTTGATGGTTTCTAAGACTGCAAAAACTATGATTACGGAAACTTGTGTGAAGGAGAAGGTTTTTTCATATTTCTGATTACATTCCAAGTGATACTCATTTACACACTAACCAGCATGAATGACAGAAGGAGAGCTGCAAAGGCCTAAATTCCTTCAAGACTCAAGATTTTTATGGGATCTTTCTTTGACACAAAACTGTAAGTGCTGTGTATGCTGTAGCCATAATGGTTCTTAATCAATTATTTAAGGATATTTAGTGCTCATATAAGAAAACGGAAATGCTGTATTTATATTAGATACCTAGAAATCTCTATTATTATTGAACAGAAGACATACAGCATAAATATTCTTGAACTTTCAGAAAATAAGTGAAGATAAGCACATGGGTGAAAGAGGAATTAAATTTATGGGCTGGAGTTCCACCTGGCTTAGATTCAAATAGTAACAGATGAAGCTCTTCTGATAAAAACAGGCTCTTTTTTTTTTTCCTTTTTTTCTTTTTTCTTTTTTTTTTTTCCCTAGATCACTAAATCTTGGGAGCATTGAGAAACTGCTATCTGGAAGTCCTCAGAAGAACCTGATGTTTAGGTTTAGGATACCTAGAATATTTATTTCTAATAATATGCCTGTACTAACTATCACACTCATCTAAGCAGCAGGAATTTCAAGCTGTCAAGTTTTGAAGCCTGACTCATAGCCTCTGTTTTTCAGAAAAGTGTCTTAAGAGCCAGGTTACTCTATAAAGGGGGCCTTCCTTAGCTCCAGGCTGTGCAACTGTGAGTGAAAGTTAATAGGAGCCTGACACTAAGGGGAGTCCTTTAGCATTAGGAAAGCCTGATTTCTTTTCTTATGTTCAGGGACTGACTCTATGTTTTTCAAGCAAAAGTTAGAGAACAGAAATGTATCCACACAAGAAGAAATCAAAGGATTTCCATTCTTAGAGGAAACTTTCCCCGATTAATGCAGATACAGGGTCTCCATATTTCATTCTCTCTATCTAGGCTTCTTGCATCATGAATCACCTTCAGAAGCATAACTATTTCATACTTCCCTGTAACCTGGTGTAAAGAATATTTTCTAGTAGAGCAACAACAAATGGATTGAACATCTGTAAGCTCACTGAGAGCCAAAACTCTGGACATTTCCCTACCAAGACTGTGTATGAATTAAAAAATTATGTGAAGAAAAAATCTACACTCTTTCTTTTGTTACATGTTTACCAGTAAAAGGAATTTTCTGAGTCAATTCAGTAAACTGAAGTATGTTTCTCTTATCAGCTAATTCTATGCAGTTCTTAACAAAAGTGTTCAGTCCTTTTATTTCTTTCAAATACAGTGTCCCAGCTGCAGACAGTCTTACCTGTTGGAATACTCTATGGCTTGTTAATTAGTATAAGAACACCAAGAATAACTCCATCAAGCCACCTGGGATATAATCAATATGAAGCAAGATGTAGATGTTTAAACACCTGCTGTAAATTTCCATTGTTCTCAATGTTTTCTCCTTTGTAAATTTATCTTTGCATGTTCATCACCTCAGATACTGGTAAATTTTTTATTGTATTTTAAGAAATCTAGGAAATCCTTCTCTACTAAACTTTTAAATTTTTCTTTTTCTTAAAGGAGGGCACTCAACACTGAAAAAGGCAACAGTATTAATAAGGTAAAGTTTAATTCAGTTGGTTCTGAAATAGTAAATTCTCAAAAAGCTACTTAGGAATGACGAAAGCTATTTGAAATGATGGGCCAAATCTGCATAAGAGTTTTGGATTAATTAAAAAAAAAATAAAGTTTGTTTGGAACTTTTAAGAAAAGTAGTGCAAAGAAAAGGCTTGATGAATTGAAGGGTATGGTGTGAAGACATTCTTTACTGGATGTGTGAATTCTCCTGCTGCTTAAAAAAAACCCCACCCAATGCCCATTTTACAGTTCTCACTGATGAATCCCACTGAGTTTGTTGGTTTTTTTTGTTTTTTTTTTTTTTTTAATAATGCATATATTAATTTGTATGTATTTAAACAAATATTTCAGTAGGATTCAGACCCAGATATTCTTCCATATGACTGCCATATTAAATGAACTACACTGTCATTGCAGCATTTTCCTCCATCTAGTGCAAAAAGTAATTATACAAGGTAGAATGGATGCATATTAACAAGAAAGACTGTAGCTTTTTCTTTTTCCAGCAATACACAGGAGAGCTTTTATTTGAGAGGCACAGATGCAGATACTTGTTAGGAAAAGGAAATTAAAATAAAAGGTTTCCCCTTTTTTGAAACATATGTTATTTTTGCTGAACTACTAGATATAAGGGAAATACCACATTTTTCTTTCCTAGTTTTGTGAATCTTTGTTTCTTTTGTTACTGTTATCAGTCCAGGGTATTGAGGTAATCAAAACAAAAAGAAAGAATATTTAATAACTTAAAGAAATTGTTTCTCCCTCTCTGCTAAATAATTTGTTAGCCTGCCAAGCCACATTTTACAGTTTTGATTTTTGGTATCCCAAAATGATGTTTTCATGAGAAAAATGATTAGCAAGTCAAGTACAGCATGACTACCCTCTAATATATCCTAAAAGCATAGAGTGGGATATTATCGATCTATTTAGAATAACAAAATAGGACCAATCATAAAAAAATCTAATTATAGGTATTCCAGTAATGGCATCAATAGCTTCTTTATTTGTAAATAGCTGGAAGTATTCAAAGGTCTCTCACTCAGAATTCATGGGGTTAAGCACAGTACACCTATTCCTAGAATTTTTTCTAGCCTTGACTATATTCACAAAGTTAAGAAAAGAGCACTAAAGATGAGAAGTATCATTTGTTTACAGTACTTGCTTTCATTTCTCCAAATCTATCAACCATGCAGGAAACAAGGCATTAAATGAAGTAAATCTATTAGTAAATGAGCAAAAGCTACCTGTTTCTAACAATTATGCTGTTAGAAAATCAATGCAAAATATATGAAGTCACAAATAAACTACTTGGTCTAATTAAGACAAAAAGAAAAACAAAACTTGAAGTCACATCACGAGAACATTGAAAACTAACCTCTTCCATTATCACTGCAAACAAATCTTAAAACATTTCTACTGCCTTCCTTGCTGTGCTGGTGCAGACCATCTGGACCACAATTGTGCCCTTGTCTTGGCTACAAGTACAGTGAGCTGGGATGATCTGGCACTTTCTTATGCTTATACAAGTGCAGTGATCTGGGATGATTAGGCACTCACTGACTGTACCCAAACTCCTGCTGCCTAAGAGTGAGTTGGGACCATTAGGCTCTCCTTAACTGTACGTGGAACTCCTGTTGTCTGGGAACATATCTATAACTTCTGTGCTCTGGATCGTAGTCCACTCTGGAAGGCACCAGAACTATCTGACAAAAACTGTGGCTGAGATGAAAAAAATTACTGACCAAAGTCAATCGTCTTGCAATCCTATAAATAGCTATCCTAAGTGAGACCCTTTGAGCTCTCTGGAATCGTAGCAGACTGTGACCTAGTATCTTCTCTGAGCTGGGATGCCTCTTAGAGCAGATTTTGCAAAGGTTTTTGAAGAACAGATTTTGCAGACTTCCACAGTCATCCACTGGTAGATGCCAACAAAGAAAAAGGATTTCAAGTAGTCTGCTGACAAACACTGATGAAGAATAGTGAGTAATTCACTACAATTAGTTTTTGTGATGTATCAATGATCATTTGGTAACAATAATTTACTATCATAGGTTAACCTCTATATTTGTGTGTGTGTGTGCATTCAATTTAGGAAACTTTATAGTGTTGATTATAACAAATTTTGTTAAATTACCTTTACAATCAGCTGATGACTAAGTATTGCTAAAAATTGTTCAACTTAATCTTGCAGTTTACCATAATAGAGTTAACAGATCTTAAAGTGGTGTTACCTAAAAATTGTGTATCACTCATTCCTCAACAAATTAGCACAAATAACTCAACAAGATATTTTTCTTACTCTTTCTATTCATTCCATTACAGAATAAACTGTTGGCCAAGTCTGGCACTAGGATTGGATCTAGCTGCACCTAGACTTCTCTCTGAGAAGGAATTTAGAAAACAAGAGTGGCCAACTGAACTCAATGGGAGGGTCTCCCTTACGTTTTTACATCTCTGGTCTCTGTAAATCATTCTAAATCAATTCTAACTCAATTTTCCTTTGTATATTTCTTCCATGTAGTAACTCATTCACAGCACCTGCCATTTTGGAGGATTAATCATAACATGAAACGGCTTCAGACCTGCCACTCGCTTTCCCAGGTATAAATCTAAGGTATCATCTGTAAATTTATGTTCTTGAAAATGACTGTGGTTTGAGTTGTTATAAGTATATTGTATTGCCTATAGCCTTTGAAGCACCAGCTAAAATAGCTACATAAGCACTGACAGCTGATGTCTGTATATTCTTATAACTAGATGTATTTACCTTGCTAAAACCTAGGGATATTACCACTTTCTGAAAAGTTAATACAGTGAATGCACTTAACATTCAATTCTTTGGGGATTTAATAATAATGCAAGTAAACCAGCAAGAGATCTTTGGATTACATTATTTCAACCACAAGCTTCATTAACTAGATTTTTTTTGAAATTGTCTTACTCTATTCTCAGTACCTGATGCTACACACCCAGGTTTCTGAAATCCAAGAAAACTGTTGTATGATAATAGTAAAGAGGTTTTCTACTTTTAAAAACTAATCCTGAATTTCCTATCTGATGATCTTCTTTATAATTTTTTCAAATATTGAAAACCTACACTCCTTTGCCCACAAGAAACAGAAATGTTGTTCACTTTAACTGGATTTAATACAAGTCAAATGTAATACTATTTTTGGTATATATTTGCACAGAACTAATAATACAATAATCCAACTAACATTCACGACAACAATCTTTAAAAAGCAGTTTTCACTAAATGTAGGGAACTTGCATTGTATAAATGAAAAATATTTGATAAATATTTCTATAAAAGAACAAATCTTTTTTTCTGCTTAACGGCTATGATTCCTACTCCTAATGCATACTGGACAGTGAATTGGTCTCTGCTTTCATCATAAAATTTGAGCTGTACTGTTATTACAAATTTAGATTGATATAACCCAGATAATAGTATCCCAATGAAACTTTTGCTTAACTAATGACTCCAGTGTTTGATCTTCTTTTGATACAATAACGTTTTAATACATTATCAGAAAAAAAGGAAAAGAAAGACAGTTACTATTTCACTGAAAAAGACTGCATAATTATCCACCATCAACAGCAATTGTATCTATTTCCAAAGGATTCCTCTGTTTCACAAACACACAGCTAAATAAAAACAGAAAAATAAATATAATAAAATTAAGAAAACAGTCAACCAAATATAAAAATGACTAGGTCTGATTTTCAAGCTATACATATTCAAAGAATTTCCAAAACAGGATCCACTACAGTGTAGAAATTGAGTGACTTCACTGAAAAAGAGGATTAAACCAGATGTTGTTCAATTTGTCTTGAATGCAGAAGTCTTACAGGAGCATTCTCAAAGGTTTTCCTGATTAGTTTTAGGCAATGAAAATTGGCTCAATTTATATCCAAATAAGCAATGAAAGATTTTCTTAAGGTTTTCCTATTCTTATTCAAGTATAGACTGCATACCAAAACAAAATCACTTTTTCTTAGTCATATTATGAACCACATTTTTATTTTTTTGTAGAAAATTAATTTTTTTTATGTGGAGGATTTATTTGGTATTTTATCTGTTTGCTCTATAGTGAACAGTTGGCCCTATGTTATCTATATCAGGTGTATATAGCTCAGCATTTTTTGTTAGATTCTGTGGAAAACAGTTTTAGTTTGATACTCTCTTAAACAAATGTCAGTAATACAGGGCTAATTCTTTCAGCAAAACTAGAAAGGAAAATTGTTTATTCATAAGGTATCGCACAAAATTCATTAGCACAGCTGTTACTGCCTGCACAAAGAATTCCAAATGAACACGATGGGTTATAAATTTAAATTAAAATTGATTAGTAATGCAAATCTTAATGACTGCAGAAACAGAACTGTGTAAAGTCATGACATTGTGTACTGTATTTCTCTCTCATGAGCTATTTTAAAAATATATTTATGTATAGTGCCAAACTGTATCTATGGAGGTATATCAGAAATGAGCCAAAACTCACACATATCATTAGTGGCCAAAGCAGCCACTTAGTGAACCAACCTGCTAGTGTAATAATACCCTGTGAGAGGGGAAACAGCCTTGTGTAGCACTCCTTCCAGGGCAATTTTTGAATATGCAGATTATGTTTCTCTGGCTTAATTTTCATTAGCAGTTCAGCTAATGTCTTTAATGTTGTTAATATATCTACTTAAATGCTTAAGGTCTCAAATCGTCTGTCCATTTCTGAAAGTGATAAACATACTGTCAGATACAGGTGATGTATTGCTCTGCTAAAAACTGTTTTGGTAAAATGGACATATATTTTTGAATCTTTATTAGAAACGTGGTTGTTTAAATTAACTTTATAAAAGCATAATCAAAATTCCCATATTCAGCTCAATTCCAATTAGAACAATAGATCTTGTCTCTAATTAGAGCATCCTTTGACACAGTTGTTAATTACATGTACATTTAGAACATATTCAGAAATTACAGTGAGGAGAAAAAGTACAATGCTGTTAAGACAGACTGTGGTTTCAATCCTTTTTTTTTTTTTTTTTCTTCCTTTCTCTTATTTTGTTACAGAAGTTCTTGTACTTGTCATCCATGCAGATACTTAGTTGTACTTACACATTGTCTTACTGTGTGTAAGCCTACATTTAATTTTTTCTATTAGGATCTATGCCATGATTTTGACCAAAAAACTGATATTCAAGTTCAAGGCTATGGATTTAATCCATCTCAATTATAGCTTTAAGGTCATGTTCACATTCAGGAAGGACTTTAGTCTATCCTCAGAATTCTTAACAGACATTTATTTATGATCCAAGAAAAAAATAAATTGATTTTTATTATTTTAATCAAATAACAGAGAGGAGTGTCTTGCTCATTTAACTCTTTGGATCCAGCAAATTGCTCTGTTGAAGCAACATAAGAAAACCAGGGATAACTAATTAGGTAAAATTCTATGTAAAGTGAATCAAAGAAGACATTCCTGAAATTATCAAACTGTTATAGCTCTAAAAAAAACCCCTACCCTTGCTGTTACCACCTATTTCAAAGGGTAAATTATCCAGCTTGTCTTTTCTCTTAAAAACCCCCATGATTTAATGGACTTTTAAGTTTTAACTGGGAGGACAGAAGTACACTTAATTTTGTGGCTCATTCATAGGAATAAGTTTCAAGGAAAATATATACTGCCGGTTCAAATGAATGAGGTATTATCTTGACCCTGCTGCTTGCTGCAGCAGGATTATTTCTCTTTTGAACATATATTTGCAATGAACAGTACTTATTTAGATGCCAGACTGGAGCTATTCAACTTCAGAAAATGTATTCAGGAAATAAATCTAAAACAGAAATAATAAAAGGTAAGTCCTATTTGCAAGGTAGGCAGGAATTTTAAGAAATATGGGACAACTGGGCATAACATCTATAAAGAGTCAAATGTGACACACATAAGAAAAAATGAGATACAAAGAGAAGTGGCATATTTGTTGAAAAAACATGGTGAGGAAATCATAAAGTGCATTATTTAGGTAGAATGGCAATAATAAAGACATCAAAAAAAGAGAAAATAATTTCTTATCAACAAGTGAAAACTACATGACTATGTAGGTATGTAAAAAATATTCTATAGATCTAAAAAAGGGAAGAAATCATAAGCAATTTGCAGATTTTGTCACTTGCAAATTACGTGAGTCATCCCAGAAGAGTGTCAATGAGAAATTTATACTAAGGATGCAATTCTTTGTACAACATATGTTTTACAGAAAGGAAGGGTAGGACAAATCTACTTTTAAAGTAGATTTAGACAGTTATATAAAAAAACCCCTAGAACTATTTTTTCTGATTGCGTATTTCTGAGACCTGAACACAGGATCTCAAAAAGATATAAAATAAATTTGAAATAAAAGCATAGAAATATAAAAAAGAAGCCAGGTTCAGGTAGCTAAAACTCTATTAATTAGAAAGAAAAAAATTGCTTTATTGTTTGATATCAAACCATAGGGCAGAAAGAAGCTTAGAGAAAAATGTAAATCCAAAGAGTTAGAAATTTAATCTGTCACTGTTGAAAATTATCAGCTCATTCAATCACTGTTCACTTTTCTATGAAATATATTTGTGCATCATTGTTTCCTGTTCAGCTAATAATATGAGGGCTATCTGTGCACCATCTGTTAATCTTCTAGGGAACAACCTTGATATAATCAGTTTCATTGTGCAAGTGCTATGTAGGCTGAGCATCGGTTCTGTCACAGTCCTTACACCTTGAATTCCAAACAGCAAGTAAATGAGAACAGTGAAGTTCTTTCATCAATTAAATGAGAAAAGTGAAGTTCTTCCATCAGTTGAGGTTCTTTTGGTCATCTGTCTTTTCACTGGCATAATGTACAACCAGCTGCCTGGAATTTCTGTGTAAAAGCTGCTTTTATTTTTAAGTCAGCGTTTCCACATTGCTGAATAATAACAGAATATTGAGGCCTTGCAATTCGACTGAGAGTAGATAAAATATTTGTTTGTCTATAACATCTGCTATCTACATATAATATGACATGTACAAAATACCAGGCAGGATTTTTTTTTTTTTTAATTATTTACTTAATACTATCTGGATATTTGAGATTGGATTTCAAAAAACTGATACTAACCAAGAACATAAAGATGGCTTTTGGTTTTGTTGCCTTTTTTTTTTTTTTTTTTTTTTAATGTCGAAGGATTGGGAGAGCACTGGTTTTATCCAAACTTATTAATTAATTCCACATAAATGCTTAATTCTTATTCTCACTGGGACAGGGTCTATTCCAAATACTCATCAATTTCACCATATAAAGAAAGAAAATTATGTATAAGGACAGAATCTTCAATGTTATAAAGAAAAGTAAGATATGGTAAGGGAAAATAGCAAAGTGCTGTATCACATTAGATCATATAATAACTTAAAGGGTAGAACTTTGCTGTCAAATGCAGACACTGTGCAGAACAAATGTTTTCTAATCAGGATCTTCAGTGGAAAGAAGATAAAATAGTCTGACATGTAATGTAAAATTAAATTTCAAAGGAAAAAAACATTTTCCCATCTTTCAAGGAATACATTTTTGTTTCTCACTTTGACTGTGAACTACTTTGAACTCTTCAGGTCTTTTCTAAAATGAAAAAAATCAAAGGAATTTGAGGTAAAGCTACTTGCCTTAAATTACAGTTTTAAAGATTAGATGACCTTGAAGACATTTCCACTCTTCAGCTGAAATAAATAATATAGATATTGGACCTGAGAAAAGCTGAATATTACACAGTAGGACATCTGAATCATAAAATATTCTCCTGCCTCTAAAACCCTGTCATACAAATATGCATCAATTTAGAGCCAGGGGAAAAAAAAAAAAAAAAAAAAATAATCAGAGAATTTGTCTTGTTGAATAAAAGTCTCTTGCTGATTATAAAGCATGTGAAAAATTCAAATCAGGCAAATACATGTTTATCTGTAAACCTTCAACATTTTCTGTAAGGAATTTCAGAACACTTCATTTCTAAACCACTTTGTTAGTGCAAGATTTTTATAAGTTACACTTCTCCTTCATAATAAATATTGTCAAACATAGTATCATTTGTCACCTTGTCATCCCTGATTCTTACACACTTATATATTTTTAGGATCTGTGACTGTATCTCTAAATCTGAAGGACGATATCTTAAATTCTTAAGCATACATTTCCATGTTTTGAAGAAGACATTCAATTAGACATCCTGATCTTTTTCTTTGACAAAATAAACAATAATTTGGATGAATAATAGACATACAAACCCACAACTTTTCAATCTGAACAACTACTCTTGTCACTAATGGCCCTGGGTATACGTTTAAAATGAATCTTAAGCCTTAGTCTTCACAAACCTAAGGACTGAGGAGAAACAACTTTAAGAACATAGGAAAAATGATGGAATCAAGAGACATAAAGTAAAATTCTTCTTAAAAAGAAAAAAGAAAAATAATATACATCAATTAATCCCTGTTTTTCTGAAGATTTGTTAAAGTAACTGAAGACATGTAAAATAGTACTGAAAATGAAAGAGGGAGGAAAGCGAGCAGGACATTTTGTGATTTAAGCCTTGAAGCAAAAGACAAGGAGAGGTAAAACAGGAACCTGGCAAAATGTTAGAAGGAATACTAACAAGGCAAAAATAATGTTTGGATAAGAAAGTTCACTAATGAACCTTTATAAGTTATAAATATAACCTATGAATGATGATGCAAATGAAAAAGATGTATGAACCTTTATGAAAAAAGATATATGAAAAAGCATATTGAACATTTATAAGTTATAAATCTAGTAAACAGAAATAACTGAGTTTGTCTAGTAGTGATGGTTTAAAAACAGACACAGGATATTACAGGAATATTAAGAGTATTGGAACCATGTGCTTTCCTTGCATATCATCAAAACTGTTCCCTTCTAATAAAGAGTGAAGATAAGTAAATCTTGAGACACCTGATGTCTATGGCAAACATCTAAAAATAAACAACTCCAGCAAACTTAACTCATTTTTAAAATATTGTTATTAAATTATTTCAAACTTTGACCTTAGCTATAAGCTTTTAAAGACAAAAATCTACTCCAACTGCAATGACTGTATGGGAAAACAAGGCTTTTGCTTTTTTTTTTTTTTTTTTTTTTCTATTTAATGTAGCTCAGGACATTTAAAAGGATTTTAGGCTGACAGATTACTCTCACTCCTTTTATAAGGCCTTCACTGGGGTGTATTTTCTGTATTTGATGTCCTTCTTTACTATTTTTTTATCCCCTTTCCTTCCATCTTTCTAATTACATATAACTTTATCATCTTTTGTACACCTATTCATAGACCTGGAATCACCTCCAAGAGAATGACAGTAGTTCCAATCTGCTCCCAGCTCTGCTAGAAACCTCTTTTTCCTCTGATGCATTCTACCCTTAAGACCTTGTTGCATTTCAGTGATAAATCTGTGTAAGTAAATCAACCTGTTGACTCAACCAATAGAATAGCATAAAGTCAGTAAGAATATAATCTAAATTTCTATCACCACAGTACCCTTGCTTGACTAAATTTTCATCTGAAAGTTGCAAGCAATATACCATATGTAGCACAGGAAATACAGAATAAGACTTTATTAAGTCACTGTCAAAATACCCATTACTCTTCTTACACATTGGGTGAAAATAATCTTTAATATCTCCAAAAGCAAAAACCTCTCAGCTCTTATGAAGAATGTTTCCTTTTTCACTTTCATAAATAACATGTAAACTGATAGTGGCTTATACATATATTTTCACATACCAAAACAAAACTAGCAAACCAAACAAAGGAATTCTATGCAATTATTCAGTTAGATCAATCTATACAAAATTAAATCAGGAACACACAAAATAAGTAAGATACTACTGATAAAAAAACCCCTGCACTTAGGGTCCTTACCATGTCCTCTTTGAAAAGTTATCTTTAACATGTCATGGACTGATTTTTCTGTCCATATTTATCACTATTTTAAAAGAACATGCAATAATAGCAATTACCAATGTAAAAAACTTGTTCTTATAACAACTACCAAGCACAGCTGCTGTGGCAAAAGTATGTTTATCACAAGAGACCAGTGGAGTGGATCAGCTAGTTAAGTGGAAGGAACTAAAATCTTTCAGTTAATTAGCTACCTACCTCAAAGATTGTTTCAATGATGATGTCAAAAATAAATATTAATAATAAGAACACATTAATAGCCTAGATGCTTCCAAGAGTGATCCTTTTACAGAATTTATAGAGGTCTACTTTCTTTCTTTTCTCCCCATTGTAATCATGAATCCATCATTTTGTAGAATACCCTGACATGCTTGTTTTTTGTAAGATCCTAGTTATGATTATTCTCAGTAATCATAGCAATATTCTACCTTGTATATTGTTTACCTACTGTTAAATCAAACCATGCAGCTAACTATCTGCCCAGATGAGTAGTTCTCTGCAACTTCAAAGTCATACTTATGAGCAGATGCAATCAGTCCTTCTGTGTTGATAAAATACTAATTGTTATAAAATATCTTTGAGGCATATCTGCATCTCTCTTGGTGAGAGCTGCCCGTCATTTAAAAATGAGGAACCTGCAGTGACACTGACAACTGTAAAAAGAGCAATTTTTTTTCTGATTTTTTTCTTTTTTCCACTTGAAATCATGTGTAACGAATTCTGAGTCATGACTGACTAATGCTCTCTCTTTGGAAACAAATTCATTGGTAAATTAACACAACTATAAGGAGAAGAAACAGAGGCTAAAGATCCTCGTAGGCAAAGCCAGTATTTTATTTGGAGCTCATCCTAAGATGCCAAATGCCTTGACTAAAAAAACTTAATTAATGGCAAGTGATCCAAACTGGATAATACATATTTTCTTCTTATGATGTTTTCTCCCAGATGACAAAGAGTCAGAGTTGCACAGACTTAATGGACTATCATTGTGTTGGTTATCAGTTTTCCAGTCTTCAATCTTAGTTGTATCTGATGGCTTCACCATTCTGCTAGGTGACATGCTACCAACTATCTTCAAATGATCTCAAGAGCTAATCTGAGTGTTTATTCCTTCTATTATTTTTGAATAATCAGTTTTTGAAAAATCCCTGATAAGTCCCATTATTAAGAAACATCTATTTTAATTTTCTGAACAGGAATAATAACATTTTTTAGAGACAATATTTGGGAAATTGTCTAAAAAATTACAAGTCCAGATAGAATTATTGTTTAAAAAATATTTTTAACCATAAGAATACTTCAGTATTGATAGTTATCTAAGTTTTCCATTTGTATGGTTTAATAAGGTAAACTGGTGGGTTCAGAATATGAACTGAACTGTAATTAAGTTGTATGTGAAATATATGGCAATGACTAGAAATATGTTGAGCTCATTTAAAATTTTTAAAAGCAAATAAAAGTGTTCTAGGCTTTGCTACTGTAAATATCCTTTTTTTTTTTTTTTTTTTTTTTTCATAATTATAATGCCCATTGCATCTTTCAGACATAAGTGAGTAAAAACATACCAAAAGATGTACCAGAAAATGACCTGTGTGAAAAAAGGTGTAAAATTTTGAAAGAAGATAATAAAGGTAAAAAACTATGGTTACTCATTTCTGGATGGCACAGAAAAGGTTCTAAACCATCAGATCTGGATGAAGGACTATACCTCTGGATAAATTGAGAGAGACTTCCTTCTGATTTTGAAGTGTCCTTGTTTTTACATGTTCATGTATATGCCAAATGTTCTTAAGTTTCCTTTGCACTGAAACAGGAAGAGATAGAGAAGAAACTTGGGTGTACGCAGATAACATCTCTCAGATGTGATTCCCAGACATCATTTTGTTCAGTAGCAGAGAACAGAGGGAATATAAAGAAAAAAAATCTAATAACAACAATTATATACTAGATATGTCATTTAAAAATGTATAACCATATGCTCTGTGGTAGAAGGTGTCCTGTAAATTTAATGAACAAACTTAGTTACCTTTATAAATGAACTGAAGAGTAATGTTAAAACCCAGTGGGAAAATTAACAGGCAAAAGAAAGAGAGAACAATATTCAAATAATTGAGTTATATATTTTCAGCTAAAACTACAAAATAAAACAATTTTACTTCAGCTTCATATTATGGACATTATTAGACTCTTACATTGACTAGTACTTCCACATGGATTATGAACTCTACAATTATCTGTATATTGCATATTGTCTGTCTTTCCTCTAATTCAGTTATGTTTGGTAAGACCAACAGAGGTTTGCAAAATATATAGGACGTTAGTGTATATAGTATATAACCAGTTCTGTCCAACACATCACTGACCACTTTCTACTTAGAGCTTTTCAGACATGATTACATATTTAACTGTAGATTTACTGCATGTATAATTTCACCTCTATTTATAAAACAGTGATTTATCATCTATCTCTCTCTTATATGACACACAGAGGGCAAAACAGCCTTCTGAAGAAAGGTTTCTAGGCACCCATTATGAACCAGAAATTACCTTCTTAACCTCTGCGATCCGGTCAGAGGTTTAGTTCCTTGCTTCCCCAAGCCACGTGGTGAAAATACATTACCTCTTATATGTGTGTGTGATTTTGCTTAAGTGCATGACGTGCTTGTCATAGGTGATAATGAATCTGTGAAAATGAGGTTTTGTAGCCATATGAAGAGCAGACACACGTCGCATCCTTCCTGACTGAGGCATTTGATGTAGATAACCCTATATACTGATGAAACAATAGTTAATGTCTCAACCGTCTGATAAAGAACTTCAGCAAAGGAAATGGTTTCTATGGAAATGACGGAGTTGTACAGGTAATGGCAGGGAGGAACGGAAAGAGGAGGGGTCCTGTGGATATGGGACCACATTTTTTGGAGGCTAAACTTCCTTATCTTGAGAGACTCTGTGAAGAGCTAATAAAGAAGCCATTTTCACGACACATGTGCCAAAAGGAAAAGTCAAACAACCAAAAGGAAAGGTCACACCTGCAGGGAGGGGGGAGTAACTCCCCAATGACCCCCAAGCCCACCGACTCTTTTTCCAGAAGAATCTGAAGGTACAAGCTGCTCGTGTACCAAAAGCAAGGAGAATTCTAGAAACATAAACTCTGCATGATGCTTAATTAGCCTAACGAGTCTAAGTGCCCACCTGGAGGATGGGCAAGGAATTATAAAAGAACACAAGTCAAAGCCCTGGGTGGCTGCGCCCCACCAGAACTGGACCCCTTGACTGGCTGGACCAACAATGGAACAAGGACTGGTGAAATCTTCCTTTTTGTCTTTATATTTTCCTCTCTCCCCTTTTCTCTCCCACTCTTATTCTGTATGCCCCCATATAAGGTAAGGTTGGCTGGGCATGTTTAAGGCTTATCGAGGTATGTTATAAGATCTGTCACTAGTCAGTGTAAGTTTAATACCTGTTGCAGAGGTTGTAAAGATTATTGACAAAGTTCCATGACAATTATCTTCCATGAGAGAATAAAAATTGAGCTTTGCAAATTGAAGAATCCTTGGTGTCATTTCACCTTAGTCCTGACTTGGAAATCGGCAAATTGGAGTCATCGTCCCAAGAAATTGAGACGTGACATGTACTCTTGCTTTAGCACATCCTGTGGAGCTTTTCCTGTATCTGATTTTCCACATGGCTACAGTTATTTAGCTTAGAGAACATACAGGCATGATTCTTGTACCTTTTGGATTTTTATGACTATTCAAAGATCTCTGAACTTTGTAGGCTGAAGTATTTACAGAGAGAATGTAACTTGATTATGTGATAAAATAGATGGGTTTATGGGAATATAATTGAATGTAGGATTTGTGATTTTTTTTTAAAAGGTCAGTGGAATAATTTATACTTTTAACTTTGGTAATACACAAGATTTACAAAATCTAATGTAATATTTAACTAGTATATTTGAATGTTAATCCACATACTTCTAAAGACCTATATCTGAAACTATGACATTAAGCATACCAAATTTTAATTTCAGTTTTAAAATAAGTGCTTAGTTAAAATTTTTCTTTTTTATATCAGTGATTTCGAATGAGCATATAGTGTTCTATTTACAAATTCTAACAGAAATAACAGTGATTTACTGTGTCCACTCTTTTTCGAATGGTATGAACTATGTGACCCAAAAAAATACGACCAACTGACAGGCTCAGTTCCTGTGGACAGAAAAATGTGAGTGTTAAAATAACTGTTGTGAAAAAAGACACTTTACAGATTATGTACCATAGAATCACAGAAGAGTTTGGGTTGGAAGGGACCTTTAAGGGTGATTGTACTGGGTCTGGCTGAGCTGGAACTGGTTTCCCCTATAGCAGCCCTCACGGTGCTGTGGTTTATGCTGGGAGCTGGCAGGGTGTTGATAGCACCCTGGTGTTGTGGCTACTGCTGAGCAGTGCTTACACAGCACCAAGGCTCTTTCCAACATTTTTCCCCCCAGTGGGACAGGGTGGGCAAGATCTTGGGAGGGGACACAGCCAGGACAGCTGACCCAAACTAACCAAAGTGATATTCCTTCCCTTGACCCTGATGAAGGAATCTCCAGTCTGGCACGGCAAGGGTTAGACAGTGAATCCTCCCACCAAGAAGGGGAACAGAGGCCCCCTGCCTCCAGCCAGGAGGAGGAAAGGGATGATCGGGTGAATTGGATAGTGTGGATTCGATGGTCTGGCACATTAAATCCACAGAAGTACCAGGCTTTAATCAACACCGGGGCACAGTGTATACTAATGCCATCAAGTTACAGAGGGGCAGAACCTACCTGAATCTCAGGAGTGACAGGGGGATGTCAAGAACTGTCAGTACTAGAGGCCAAGGTTAGCTTGACCGGGGACAAGTGGGAAAAACATCCCACTGTCACTGGCCCAGAAGCCCCTTGTGTCTTGGGCATTGACTATCTCAAGAGGGGATACTTCAAAGACCCAAAAGGATACCGATGGGCTTTTTGGTGTGGCCAGTGTGAACACAGAGAAGGTAAAACAGATGTCTAATCTGCCTGGCCTCTCAGAAGATCCTTGTGTTGTGGGACTGTTGCAAGTTGAAGAACAACAGGTGCCAATTGCTACGAGATCCTTGCACCAACAGAAGTATCATACAGACCGAGACTCTCTGGCTCCCATCCAAGAATTGATTCGTCAACTGGAGAACCAAGGTGTCATCAGTAAGACACATTCGCCTTTTAGTAGCCCAATATGGCTGGTGTGAAAGTCTGATGGAGAGTGGAGGTTAACAGTAGACTATCGTGGCCTGAATGAAGTGACGCCACCACTGAGTGCTGCTGTACCAGATATGTTAGAGCTCCAATATGAATATGTTAAAGGCAGACAAGTGGTACGCCACAATCGACGTTGCCAACGCATTCTTTTCAATTCCTTTGGCAGAAGAGTGCAGGTCACAGTTTGCTGTCACATGAAGGGACATCCAGTATACCTGGAATCGACTGCCCCAGGGGTGGAAGCACAGACCCACTATTTGTCATGGACTACTTCAAACTGCACTGGAAAAGGGTGATGCCCCTGAACATCTACAATACATTGATGACATCATTGTGTGAGACAATGAGGCAGAAGTGTTCAAGAAAGGACAAAGAGTAATTGAGATTCTTCTGAGAGCAGTTCTTGGGAATAAAATGGCAAGATGGACGCCGTCACGTGCCTATGGATGTTGTCAATAAGATAGCAACTATGTCTCCACCGACCAACAAGAAGGAAACACAAGCTTTCCTAGGACTTGTGGGATTTTGGAGGATGCATATTCCAGGTTACAGTCAGCTTGTGAGCCCTCTCTATCAAGTGACCCGAAAGAAGAACAATTTTGAGTGGGGTCCTGAGCAACAACAAGCCTCTGAGCACATCAAACAGGAGATAGCTCGGGCGGTAGCTCTTGGGCCTGTTCGGACAGGACCAGCCGTGCAAAATGTACTTAACACATCAACTGGGGAGCATGGCCTCACATGAAGCCTCTGGCGGAAGATACCAGGTGAAACTCGAGGTCGACCATTAGGATTTTGGAGCCGGGGATATCGAGGATCAGAAGCCCACTACACTCGGACTGAAAAGGAGATACTGGCAGCATATGAGGGGATTCGAGCTGCTTCAGAAGTTGTTGGTACAGAAGCACAGCTCCTCTTGGCACCACAATTGCCTGTATTACATTGGATGTTCAAAGGAAACATCCCTTCCACACACCATGCAACCAGTGCTACCTGGAGTAAATGGGTTGCGTTAATCACACAACTGGCTCGACTGGGAAAACTTAACCATCCAGAGATCCTGGAAGAGATCATGGACTGGCCAGAAGGTAGAGATTTTGGAGTGCGGCCTGAGGAGGTGGCTCGTGCCCAAGAGGCACCGCCATATAACAAGTTACCAGAAGATGAGAGGCGTTATGCTCTCTTTACTGATGGATCCTGTCGTGTGGTGGGAAACCATCGGAAGTGGAAAGCTGCTGTGTGGAGTCCCACAAGACAAGTCGTTGAGGCCACTGAAGGAGAAGGCGAGTCAAGTCAGTTTGCAGAAGTAAAAGCGATCCAGCTAGCCTTAAAGATTGCTGAACAAGAAAAGTGGCCAGTTCGGTATCTCTACACTGATTCCTGGATGGTGGCTAACGCCCTGTGGGGGTGGCTACAGGAGTGGAAGAAGACCAATTGGCAACGCAGAGGTAAACCCATCTGGGCTATTGCATTGTGGCAGGACATCGCTGCCCGAGTGGAAAACGTGGCTCTAAAGGTACGTCATGTAGATGCTCACGTGCCCAAAAGCTGTGCCACTGAAGAACATCAAAACAATGAGCAAGCAGACAAGGCTGCCAAAATTGAAGTAGCTTGGCTGGACCTGGACTGGGAGCGTAAGGGTGAGCTGTTTGTAGCTCGATGGGCCCATGAAACATCAGGGCATCTCAGGAGAGATGCAACGTACAGATGGGCTCGTGATCAAGGGGTGAACCTGACCATGGAGGCCATCTCACAGGTCACTCATGAATGTGAAACATGTGCTGCAATCAAGCGAGCCACACGAGTAAAGTCTCTGTGGAACAGAGGGCGATGGCGGAGTTTTTGATATGGTGAGGCCTGGCAGATTGACTATATTGGACCACTGCCACGAACACGCCAAGGCAAGAGCTACATACTCACCATGGTAGAAACAACTACTGGTTGGCTTGAAACGTACCCTGTAAATCATGCCACTGCCCGAAATACCATCTTAAGGTCTTGAAAGGCAAATTTTATGGCGACATGGTACTCCTGAAAGAATCAAATCAGACAACGAGACCCATTTTTTAAATAATCTTATAAACTTCTGGGCAAAGAAATATGGCATTGAGTGGGTGTATCACATCCCTTATTACTCACAAGCATCTGGAAAGATTGAAAGATACAATGGACAGTTGAAGACTATGTTGAGAGCATTGGACAACGGGGAATGGAAGCACTGGGATAAAAATTTAGCAGAAGCCACTTGGCTAATTAACATCAGAGGATCTGTTAACCATCCCGGTCCTGCGCAAACAAACCCCCTTCATACTGTGGGAGGAGATAAGCTCCCTGTAGTACACATAGGGAAATGGCTGGGGAAGGCAGTGTGGATTGCTCCTCCCTTGGGAAAAGGCAAGCCCACTCGTGGGATTGTCTTTGCTCAGGGACCTGGATGTACTTGGTGGGTAATGCGGGAGGATGGGACTACTCAGTGTGTGCCTCAAGGACATTTAACCTTTGGGGGAAAATAATCTGTGGGATGAGTTGTATGTTGCAGGAAGTGATGGAGGAAGTAGGAATGACGAAGAGTGAACCAGATGTGTGCAATGACGACCCAAACCTAGCTGGTGCTGGAGTCCAACAGTCAAACATACTGCTCCTGTCCTGAACATCCATCTTGACAGCTGGGAGCCAAGTCACTGAACATCTGAAGGAGTGAAGAAAGCTTATGGAATGGATAAATGAATATTATGTGGGACCTGGGCATGACGTAAATGGTATGGAATAAGGGGTGGAGACTGTACTGGGTCTGGCTGAGCTGGAATTGGTTTCCCCTATAGCAGCCCTCACGGTGCTGTGGTTTATGCTGGGAGCTGGCAGGGTGTTGGTAGCACCCTGGTGTTGTGGCTACTGCTGAGCAGTGCTTACACAGCACCAAGGCTCTTTCCAACATTTTTCCCCCCAGTGGGACAGGGTGGGCAAGATCTTGGGAGGGGACACAGCCAGGACAGCTGACCCGAACTGACCAAAGGGATATTCCAGACCATATGACGTCTGCTCAGTACAAAGCTGGGAGAAAGGAGGAAGGGGGTGGGGGCACCCTTGGTCCTCCGAGGCAACCACTACGCATATGGGAGCCCTGCTCCTGAGAAGGCCCAACATCACCTCTTCATGGGAAGGAGAGAATAAAACTGTTTTCTTTTTTTTTTCTTCCACGTGCAGACCTTTGCTTCACCTTGCTTACATTAAAACTGCTTTTGTTTTACCTACAAGGGTTGGACTATCTTATTTTCTTTCCCCTCTTTGCCCTGTTGAGTAAACAAGGGGAAAAGGGGGCGGAGTGATAGAGCGACTTGGTGGATACCTGGCATTTAGCCAAAGTCAAACCACCACAGTGATATAGTCCAACCACCCTGTAATGAGCAAGGACATCTTCAACTAGTTCAGGTTACTCAGAGCCCCATCCAACCTGACCTTGAATGTTTCCAGGAATGGCATATCTACCACCAATTTGGGGCAACACGTTACAGTGTTTCACCACCCTTATCATAAAAAAAATTTTCTTTATATCCAGTCTGAATCTACCCTCTTTCAGTATAAAATCATTACCACTTGTCCTATCACAACGGGCCCTACTAAATGCCTGTCCCTATCTTTCTTTAAGTATTAAAAGGGCACTATAAGGTCTCCCCAGAGCTTTCTCTTCTGCAGGCTGAACCCAAACTCTGTCCTCACAGGCAAGGTGCTCCAGCCCCTGATAATCTTTCTGGCCTCTTCTGGACCCATTCAAGCAGGTCTGTGTCCTTGTTATGTTGGGGACCCCAGAGTTGGACACAGTACTGAAGGTGGGCTCTCATGAGAGCAGAGTAGAGGGGGGAAAGAGTCACCTCCCTCTACCTGCTGGCCATGCTTTTCTTGATGCAGCTCAGGACACAGTTGGATTTCTGGGCTGTGAGTACACATTACTGGCTCATGTCCAGCTTTTCATCTGCCAGTACCCTCAAGTACTTCTCGACGGGGTTACTCTCAATCCCTTGATCACCCAGCCTGTATTGATATTGGGGGTTGCCCCAACCCAGGTGCACGACCTTGCAATGTATTGCTACAATTCACAATTACAAATGTTAAGATTAAGAAAATAAATTGCATTACTAAGGAAACTTATTCCTAATTTACTGGATGGTATTTGAAAGTATCTAGTCTACCGATCCTGAAGCAATTAAAAAAATAAGATTAGGTGATTATAAGTGGATTTTTCTAGGAGGGAATTTTAGGAGTTACAACTGTACTTGACAATGCACTGCAAAACTGGATCACTACTTTACTAACTTAGTGTAAAAATTTGAGTTCTTCTGGGACTGAAGTTTATTATTTAAATTCTTGCTTTATTAATTTCCCACATTTAAAATCAGAAACATATAATAAAAATGTACATTTCCATCAATAGCAAAGCCAGCTAAGTATAACAAATCCATATTCTTTGAAGGAACATTTTCAGTTAACATTTACTGCTTTAACAGCCTTTAATAAAGATATTCTGGAAATCTTTTTAATTCTGCTGCACAGCTGACAAAACCTTTGTTTTGATCCAGGTGCTCAAAGGACAAGAATTGCTATATTATTATAGACTTCTTAAGGTAGTATTAATTTTATCACTATGTAAGGATTCTCACTTTGAAAAAGTTTTCTGTGACATTTGAATTGATATGCTCTTTGAAAGTCCTCAGAATTTTCATGTTTGTATTGGTGAATTCAGTCCCCAAAGGAGATACTCACAATTTGAGTTGCAATTAATCATGTTCTGTTAAAATAATATCTGCATTAAATTAATGGCAGTTCTTATATAAATCATAGCATGCAAATACCTTCTGAATACTACCACTGCAAAATGGAATTATACTATTGATTTTTCAGTCTGTCAGATTAGTAGGACACAGTTCAAATAAGCTCTAATTGAAGTCAAGAAAAGGATAAATCTATTCAAGCATCAAGAGTAAAACAAAATACTGATTTAGTAGAACAACAAATTAACAAGCTAGGGGACCTGTCTGTAGATCACATTTCATATAAGATTAATTCCTGGTGTTCCAGAATGGATTGAAACATGCAATTACAAAAATTAGCAGCAATTTTGCCTCCTACCAGGATTCAAGAGTGAGAAAGTTACTTTATGAAATGATTGCTTCCAAGAGAACTTGTGAAAATAAATTCAAAGATGAGGAAGTATATAAAGAAGCTGCAGAAATTTAAGGTTCTTTCTTTGCCACTTGACTGACAGTACATATCAATTATATCTGCCCATTTCATTTCAGTGTTTATTACAAATTACTGCTGATCTCACAATTTGTAAAGCAGAGAGGTTAATCAGGTAAACAAAGGAAGACCAAATAGCCTTCCTTGTTATTTGATTAGCCATATACCATTACCAGTTCAATTAATGTTCAAAATGTTATATAAGTATAAAATATTTATAGAGATATCTTAATTATAACTGATTGAGGTAACTGGGTTGCAATTCTCAAAACATAAAGGATTTACACAAGAACTGTGTGGAGCTGGATGAAATTCCTACTTCGACTGAAATTATTGAGAATTTCCTGCTGATTTTCATAAGGCCAGTATTTCACTTTGCCTAGCAGCCTCTATTTTAGTATATATTTTTGACACACCAGAAGCAAAAGAACATAGTCTTGTCAAAGGTATTATTTTGAAAAAAAAGGTCATGCTGATTATTCATATTAAGGTAACATTTTTTCTACTCTCTGTTTTTGTGTGTGTGTGTTTAGTCCTGTCTGACAGAGAGAAAAAAAAAAAAAAAAAAAAAAAAAAGGTATTTTTTGGAGGGAGAGAGTAAGACAGGATAGGAGATGGACTAAAAAACAGAAATATTTTTCATTTTCCTATCATGAGAAAATTAACTCATTCACTTGTCACACCTAGCAGTGCTTTGAAACCTTTGATTTGGTTCTAAGCTTTGAGGCTTCTTATATGCAATTGCATATGAAGATAACTGTTTGAAACAAAAATGGAGGGGAAAAAAATCCACTCAAATTAGATAAATTCAAGCTTTATATCATCACATTGGTAAAAAATACTATGGGATGATATTAAACTATAGGAAAAGTGTGCTAGTATCTCCTAATACAACTGAGTTAACAATTCCTCAATGGATGAGTTATTTAGAAAGACATTTATTAAACAGGATTAAAATTAGGTAGTAGTTAATACCCAAAACAATAATTTCTGATTTTCTATTTTTAAAAAATATTTTAAATGAAGAACATTTCACTCTAAATCAAATGAACAGCAATGACATATGAACAGAATTTATAATTTGAATTTGAACAAATAAACATATTCTTGAGTATGACCTATTATTATTAAAAACCTGTATGTTTCAATGTAAAGATCTGGAGAGCAGATGTTGAGTGCAATAATATTGAAAAGAACAAATACAAAGAGAAAGAAAATGGTCAAAACTCAAACCAACTTCTGTTGGGATTCTAGAGGGCTTTCTGCAAGAGAATGGACATGTGAGCAATCCTGTGTGAGAACAAGACTGATAAGAGCCTCAGCCTGAGCAAGAATGCAATAAGGATGTGACCCTGAATGAGGGGGGAGAAACTCAACGAAACAAACAACCCCCGGAAGGGGTTGGGACGGAAGAGGAAGTTCCACAAGGCAGGAAGCCTGGCAAGGCTGATGTGGCACCTTTTATCCAATCATAAGAAGATTTAAAGCACGGGCTAAGTTAACTGTCCAATCTTGAGGACTTGTACTGCATGTTACTCACGTGTGCGGGAGAACATTATGAAAGGGCTTTCTTAGTTGTAATAAACGGGCATTGCTTGATCACATTGGTCGTGTGCGTGCTCAGCTCTCTCGCAGACTTCACCATCTGATATTGAAAACTAAATGGATCCATGCTCTACATTGTTCAGTAAAATACATTTTCCAGGCAAAAGTTTTCAAACAGAAATAAGAGTGGAATTTGGGCTTCCATAGGCACACTAGGAGGAAATTTGAAGTTCTTTTTTTGGGTGAGAGAAATGGTGTTTGCATTTGGTGGTGGAGTGGGTTAGTGAAATACAGATCTGAATTATAGCTACTTCAGAAGTTTTCTTTGTCTTCTCTACCTCTTAGCCAAAACATGTGCTTTGGAACATTAAGAATTTGTTAACTATAGGTACAACCCATACAGCAAGCTATACTTTTATCTTAAAGGGCAGAGGAGAAACACTATTTAAATAACTGATGCTTATAGTTTGTATATTTGCTAGCTCTTCTATGATACATGTAACATCCTCACAAAAACTATTCATATATTTATAAATACTTTCAGAGTTAGTACAGTGTACTTTAAGAAACACAGAAATTCATCCACAATGGAACCATGCATGTGTCAAAATATATTAGATACAGTACATTTAGTCTCTAAGAAAATAGGCTTTTTCATTTCTGGAGTATCAAAAGAATATGATGGGATAAGCCTTATCTGTCCTTCACTGATAGGGTTGAAAGCCACCATCAAGACCAAGACCCACAGCTGATCTAGGATTGAATTCACCTTTCACTGAAGTCAGTGGCAAGACTCCCTCAGTCAGTTTGCAGGTGACCCCAAGTTGGGTGGGAGTGTTGATCTGCTTGAGGGTAGGGAGGCTCTGCAGAGAGACCTGGACAGGCTGGAGCCATGGGCTGAGGCCAACTGGAGGAGTTTCAATAAGGCCAAATGATGGGGGCTGCCCTTGGGCCACAACACCCCCCAGCAGCGCTACAGGCTTGGGGAGGAGTGGCTGGAGAGCCGCCAGTCAGAGAGGGACCTGGGGGTGCTGATTGACAGCCGGCTGAACAGGAGCCAGCAGTGTGCCCAGGTGGCCAAGAAGGCCAATGGCATCCTGGCTTGTGTCAGCAATAGCGTGGCCAGCAGGGACAGGGAAGGGATCTGACCCCTGTACTCGGCACTGGTGAGGCCGCACCTCGATTCCTGTGTTCAGTTTTGGGCCCCTCACTACAAAAAGGCCATTGAATGACTCGAGCGTGTCCAGAGAAGGGCAACGAAGCTGGTGCAGGGTCTGGAGCACAGGTCGTACGGGGAGCGGCTGAGGGAACTGGGGGTGTTTAGTCTGGAGAAGAGGAGGCTGAGGGGAGACCTCATCGCCTTCTACAGCTACCTGAAAGGAGGTTGCAGAGAGCTGGGGATGAATCTCCTTAATCAAGCAATAGGACAAGAGGGAATGGCCTCAAGTTGCACCAGGGGAGGTTTAGACTGGATATTAGGAAGCATTTCTTTCCAGAAGGGGTTGTTAGGTGTTGGAATGGGCTGCCCAGGGAGGTGGTGGAGTCCCCATCCCTGGAGGTGTTTAAGAGTCGGGTCAACATAGCGCTGAGGGATATGGTGTAGTTGGAAACAGTCAGTGCTAGGTTAATGGTTGGACTGGATGATCTTCAAGGTCTTTTCCAACCTAGAGGATTCTGTGATTCTGTGATTCCTATCAGGTTTAACAAGACTGGGTAAGTCACATAGAGCTCCTAAGTATAACATCCCACATTCATCATAAATAGATTTCACATAAGTTTCTTGACAATTGCCAGAGTATAAAAAAAAATTTTTTGTCTGATGAGATGTTTCAGAATTGTACAGGTTTTTTTTTTAATTCCACATATTTCTAAAGCATATTTTCCAATCAATCAGCTAATGGAATTAGAATAAAAAAAGAAGGTGCATTTCCGGAGCTGTACTTAATATATTATCTTTAAGCACTTCTATGATCCTAGATGATCTAAGACTCACAGAAGTGCAATCTTATAGTTTTAGTTAAGCTTTGGGGTTTTTTTTGAGATTATACTAATTTTATGTTATTTCACATGTTTTTAAAATCTTATAAAAGAAAGAAGGATGCATCACCTAATTGCAATTTGATTTACCTATACTTCTCTTAATAAATATTGCATTTATATGTATTTTCCCTATTAACAGGCAGTGAGAACCAAATAATATTATAGTAACAAAGGGTGAAGCTGGAAATCAATTCTCAGATATGTTAAAAGTATAACAGAAGAAGAAAATAATACCTAAATCTCAAATATTCTGATATCAAGATGACAAATTTATAACACTTTTTCAGGATTTTTGGTTGGGAATGTATCATAAATTACTGCAGTTAACAGGAATAATAGCAATTATCAACAGTACTTCAAAATATCTACATTCACCTTTCCCACTTACAGAGAATTTTTAACTCCAAAACATAGAATGCAATTACAGTGCTAAATCAACAAATCATGGACTGATTCAGCTTTAGCTGTCAGGCTTCTGAGCTTAGGAAGCTTTTAAAAAATATTTCTAAGTCATACCAGTCTCCTGAAAACTTAATTCACACTTCTTAAAAGGACATTATCTAAGGACACAATCAAAAGTAAAAAGCCATAATAGAATCAAATAGTACACCAATCACTAGATTCTTGCATGGCAAGTCAGGATGGATCTTCACATTGTACCTATTTGTTTTGGGAAAAAAAATATAATTATTATTTGAATAGACGTAACTGAAGGAAATCTGTCCAAAGGATTCATAAGTGATTAAGAAACTCCCACTGACACATACTATATATATAACAACAAAAATAGGTAACAATTATTTGTCTGAAATATACCAGGGCAGAATTTCTGATTTTTTTAATCCACTTTGTCCAGAGGTTGAAGGTAACATGAAGGGCCTTACATTATATGTGTTTTAGAAGAAAAAAACACCATCACCACCACCAAATAATTTGTATGACTTAGTCTCCTTCCTTGCCCTTTACAGAAATAACAAAGAAAAACTATGCTCTTTTTTTTACATATGTATAAATCTTGTAGAAAGTAGGCTGTGTAATGTTTATGCCCTTACTGCACAAAGCATGTACCTGAGGCAACCTAACATGGATTCAGTACTTCAAATAGTCAAATAACTGTTGTTTTTTTAAAAAATTACATCAGAATAATTCATTTTTAGTGCAAAAGAACAATGTCATTCCAGCTGAGAGGAGTGCAGAAAATCTTGGCAGAAAAGAGATATCTTATTACTATTTTGTCGCCAGAGTAAAGACTATTGAAATATTTTTTCTTTGATGTGGGATCTTATTTTACTTACCATTCCTATAAGCAAATCTACTGACTTTTTCATTTGATTACTTAATAACAGGTTAAGTATGTAAAGTTGAGAGGAAGATCAACTCTACTCACTACTATACAGTTCATATATGTAGATCTATGCATTTTTGTCTCCTGTTAGCTGATTAGACTGCATGCACAATACTGCAAAATCAACACTCCCCACATTTGCAGTTATTCAGTCTCTGAAGACTGTATACTCACTTTACTTACTTCTTTTTTATGCAACTAGCAAAAATTCCAAGATATTTTACTTCAGATTTAAGTGAATTTAGCAAACACTTCCAGGCAGGTGAATGCCGTGTATCACATATTTGCCATCAGTATCCTGGATGACTTCAATCCAGATAAAGCTCAAGAAATGTGAGATAAAATAAATGGTGCTTCATAGCTTTTTTCTGTACATTGTTATTCTGTTCCAATTTAAACAGCAGGAAAAAGTACTGTGAAACTAAAATCAGCTATTAAAAAGAAAAAAATATTGCAAAGTGTTTGGCAAATATTAGTTTATGTTAGTTTATATTCTTATTAGCCAAAGATCAAAGCAATTACAAAATCCCTAAACCTAATTACAGCAGGTACTTCAAAAAAATATTGAGGCATAGAGCATACCTAGTGAACACCACATAAGTACTTTGAAATAAACATCCAAGAAGCAGCAATAACATTTTAATTAGAACTAACCAGTCATTTTTACACTTGGTTCAGCAAAAGAACAACAGGAAAAAATTATGCAAGATATATCTTAAATATTTCTAGTTCTTTACACATCAGAAATCAATGTACAAAGTGTCTCTTTTGATGTACAAAGTCAGTCCAGCTCTAAATGAGGTTGCAACTAACAGAATTAACCACTTACCTTGCAGGCAAACCTTAATGCACCAGGGGAAGATTGAAAGTCTGAAAAAGTCTTAAAAAGTAGGAGCTGATTAGCTCATTTTGAAATATTGTTTAGCTCTCTGTTGAACAGCTCTTCATGCTCTTAAAATAATCTCTTCTTTTTGGCCAATAATTTAATTAAGCTATGCTAGTTTAAAAATAAGTTTTGTTGTCAAGCTGAGGGTCCCCAAATGAAGAACATGGCATATACAACCTGACTGAAAACATACAGTTCCAACATCCAATTCAAGAAACTTGAGAATGTGAAACTACTAGTCCTCAAAAGGTTGATACTTGAAAGATGGCCAGAGGTAAAGAAAGAAACCTCATGCTTAATTCATCATTGGTGGTCATTTGTGATTAATTGATGGTTGTTGGCATTTATGAAAGAAAAGAAAAATAATGATTTCCAGTAACATGAGGAAAGGTAATAGTTTGCAACTTTCATGAAGACATTTGAGTAGTGAATTATTTTAATAAATAAATAAATTCATTAACAGTAAAGGACTCTTCCTTCACAGTCTCAGGTTGTTGATATAATTTGAGAGTATTCAGATAGTCAAGTGTATTGACTAAAACAGTCCAGAGAACCATTATATTCTCAGCAAGCACTAGAAGAACCTTGGCTGAACAGTACTATTTTAGAAAACTATCCTAGAAAACAAAAAAAATATTTAGGGTTTGATGGGACAGTACAGAGATCCTTGAACTAAGAGCTACAAAGCCGTTGTATTAACAACAGAACTAATTAGCTGATCCACTGAAATGACCATACTGAAGCCAGGATGAGGCTTGTTGGGAGATCTCTGACATTGCAGTATTGGAATGTTATAACAGTTCTATTTCTGCCTCTCTGGAGACATACTCTTTTATGGGTGTGCAGTGCTGAAAATCTAGATTTACGGAGTGGGTCTGGAGGGTTGGTAGCTGCATTCACATGGTGTCATACTTGAGTAAAGAAAACCTCTACCCTAGGTTCAAATCTGGCTTCTAAGGGGGCAGTTAAAGAACTCGCTCTGTTTCTGGTCCTGGGACTAGTTTGTGAAGCTCAGATCTAGGAGCATCTATATTGATAAAGTAGATTTTTACTGAAATCTGATAAACAGTAATTGTCAATACTCTGAAAACTTTAATTAAAATAAGTTAAAAGAAATAAGGTATGATGTCTTTAAATAAGAGATTATGCATGCGTGTATAAGATTTGGTTATGGTTTTGAAACAAATAGGGGAGATTTGGAGGCTACAATATTTTCCTCAGTACCAAATCACCTAGTGGGATGAACTGTTTTTATTTTAGGATGGAAGTAGAATAGTTAGGATCATTACTTGTTTACATTTATAGAGATTATGAGACAATATGTAATCATCTATTTAATTATTACTCGTTAAATTTTCCTTAAATTAAGCAAAAGTGATGATGGATTTTGACAGACAGGGGCAATAAAGGATTCTCTTGTTTTACTAAAATGGTGTTTAGAAATGGCTCTGCTACATACAGAGATGAACATAAACTCTTCTGAAGCAAGGGAAGTTACTGGTATGCATGCGTGTTGAGGTTTGAACTTGGCCGGCAGCCAGACCCCACTTGGCCAGCTGTTCACCTCCCCCCTCCCGGTGAAATAGGGGAAGGATAAAAAGAAGAAAATTAGTAGGTTGAATAAAAAGAAAGAATTTACTAAATATAACAAGAGAACAACAGTAACAATAGTGAGTCCAAAAAACCGGGTGAAATGCAGCAGTGGTTTACCGGTCACAGTGACGGCCCCCCACAGCAGCAATCGGTGTGTGCACCAGAGAGAGCCCACGCCCGCCTATATACCCTGGGCATGACATCACATGGTGTGAAATACTCTAACTATCGATCAGGACCCGGCCCTCTAGCTGTGCTCCCTCTCAACACAAGGAACGTTAACTCTATCCTGGTTGAAACCAGGACAATGTCATACAAAAGAGATGAACTTCAGTTTTCACATTCTCTTCTTACCATCACATGATAGATAACTGTACCAGACATACCTAAAATCATACTTCCAGAGAGAATGAAGTGCGGACAAAACAGGTGATGCAATTCCTAAAACTAGTGCTGATCCAATACACCGATATTCATTCCACAGCAATAGCAGATATATTACCGCTGCCTGTGGCTTCTTGGCAGTGCTTGGTAATTTGGGCAAATCATCACACAGAGTTTGGTTTCTAGACTAATACTGGTTTATATAGTGTTAAGTGCTGGGCAGTAAGCAGGACAAGCAAATTCTAATACAAAGAACCTTTATAGTACTTCTGAACTTTTGCTGAATGGGATTCATGAGAAATGCCACCATTCTGATTTTAGTTTACCAATCAAATCCAGCAACCTCCTCTTGTTATGGTGAGACAGTCCCCGTTGCTGGAATTATTCTCACAAATTAAGACAAGTATGGGTGAGCAAGTCACGTCAGACTTCATTTCTCATCACCACAGAGATATGCAATTCATCTGACATATTTTGGGATGGGAGGAAACCTTCCCTTACGCCCTTTATCTGTGCAGCCTAGGTGCTCAATGTCTTTAGGGCGATTTTGCAATAACTGACTCAGAGGTAGACATCTACACCATGATATCTATATCTAGCCAGATGAATGCAGACCTGTCAGTCTTTTTCAGTTGCTCAGTATAGCTGTTCTATTTTGATCCCAATAAAAATTTTGCACCCTGTTTTACAGACTATTGGTTAGTTTAGAGTAAACAATAAAAAATGGTTTCCTTCTTTCCAGAAATTCAAACAGTGTTGAAACTGGTAAATATTTGTATATTTTTTCCCCATCTAAAAGAATATTTATCTACAAAACATTTCACAAAGGAAGAAAAAAAAGCCTTTAGAAATTCCAAGTCGATTCTTTCAGCGGGTCAAAGGTGAAACTAAAGGCACAAAGATAGGTAAAGATAAAAGCTATACCGAAAATAGCATGGGACATAAGAATTCATAAATAATCTGTCAAGAATTACAAGAATTATGCTCAAATTAAAAATACACCAGAGCATAATCACTACACTTCTCTATATGTATATGGTGAAGTAGTTTCCAAATAAAGAAAAGCTACCTGGTATATAATATAAAAGTATATAAAAGGATTTCTGAGTTGCTGTATCTGAAAGTGCTAAAATTGTAATTTCCTTTTTCTCATCTGTAGTGACCAAGTAATTAGTGGACATTCTGGCAATAATGTCTACTGAAGTCTATGTAATTATACTGTGCTATTGACAATTGTCAACACTGGTGAGCTGCTTTGAGTTCCTGAGATTGCTTACTGCCTTACTTTTCTGGAGCTGAAATATGGAGCATAAATGTATGTTAACATGAGAGTTTCTTTTATTAGAAGCACTGACTTTCTCCTGTAAGGCCAGTAAGAGAGAAAAATAGCTAATTTTTATTTAATTGTTTTTTCACTGTTATCTTAGTGATGAACACAGTTCATGTCAGGACTTTTAAAGACTGTTTCATATAAGAAGTTGTTCAATTGGTTGTAGCATTTCAAAAGACAACTCTAATGCATCTTCCAGACTGTATGTCATCCATTTAATTTCCCATAATTAATTTTACATCTCTGAATCATTTAAGTACTGCAGATGAAATGCTAGCCCTAGTGAATTCCACTGCGAGTTTTGAAATTAACTTCAATAAAGCCAAAATTATGTTTACAATATTTCAAGAAAAAGACTGATCACTCTTGCCAAATGTTCTCCCATTTGCAGTCATATACTAGCTGTACTGCTATGAAATGAAACAAACCCAAGTTTAAGAATAACACTTCCTGTATTGTAGATTATACATTATTCATTGTATAATCATCCTTACTCAGCACTGCATTATCTTTTCCCTCCAGTTTCTAATAGCTCATTATTTATTTAAAGAACTTTTTTTTGATCCCTTGCAGAACTTTAATAATAAGGTCCAGCTGGCTCAGAAATACCCTATGAAAGCAAAGATATCAAATAAACTACTATTTACCATGCTTTTTTTTTTTTTTTTCCCTTGGAAAAGAAGTTTCCAGTTACCTAGAGCAATTATTTTAAGGTAGAATTTACTTGTTTTGTGCTCTAGCTACTCAGATTTACTCTTTCTTTATGTAGCTGCTCTTTGAACTTTTGTTAAAAAAGTAGATATCCCTGATCTTAGTTAAAAAAAAAATAAATAATGAAAAGAGTAGAATGATGATACTTTCATAATTTTCTCTTTCTGTTGCAAATATTGGCAGAAAATATTAGAGAAAGGTTCTAACTTACTTAACTGAAATTAATTGAAAACATCAGTTCCACAATCAAGACACACTGTTTTGCTGTTGTTCACTATTTATAACAAGCCTTTCTAGGAAAACACATTAGGAATAAAAAACAAAACAAAGCAAAAAGCAAACAAATAAATACAGGTATTTTAGAAAGTAGTTGAAATCAGGTTTTCACAGTTATATTTAATAACAAAATACCCTGATTTTCAGCAATGCAGAGTACTTGTCTACTCTCACAGAAGAGTGAAACATTTCTTGGTCTGTAACAGGAGACTTTCTTCCCAAAGACCATCTATTCACCCTTCATCTTTATCATGGATTTTAAAATCCAGCATACAAACTTTGATGCAAAATGAAAGTAATTTCAGCAAAATTGTATTTGGCAGATCACTCTAATTCAGAAATTGTGCACACACAAACTATATTGTACTTTTATAATTTCAAAATAGAAAAGAATACCCCATTATCAAAACCATGATCCAGACACCAGAACTGATTTCCTGACTGACTTCTTTCCAAAAGATGTCCAGAATATTTTTTGAAAGCCATAGATTATTTTGTGGCTTAAGTCTGAAATCCTCTTAAAATGTGAGTTAATAGCTGAGAAAGTAAGAGGCATAATTTTTCTTAACAGTAATTAAGAGTTTATAGGAAGAAAATCAGAAGAAAATACACACACACAAAAAATGTTTATGACTATTTGTAGCACTTTCCTAAAACCAGAGTATAATACAGTCTTACTTGACAGAATTGATGGGCACTTGTAATCCATTCTGACAATAATCATATATAAATAGGTTGATAGCAGTATTTTTGCAGTACCTCTTAAAGAATGATACTATGTATTAGCTTCTGGTTTTAACACAGGAAGAGAAAAGAGGAAGTGCACTCAGAGCTGGGGATTCTGACTTTATCCCCCTTTAACACTCTGCCATTTATTTTGTTTCTTTGGTTTATATAAGTTACAGACAGATTCTTATTCTTATTACTTTTTATTTGAGGTTCCAATTTTAGTCTTTAAACAACCACAAATCTGTTGTGATACCTTACATTAGAAAATAAGTTAAGCTAGGCTTTTAACAATCAAAATTAAAAATTACAACCTAATTAAACAGTTTATCAAAAAAAAAAAAAGGAATATACTTATAGAGGAATTTAAATGCCTTTTACTGTCATTGAGCAGCAAAGTTTGAAATTAATTTGCTTATCTATTACTTTAATTGTATTATTCCAAACACCTTTGAAATACACCATAGTCAATATATTTCTGGTGTCACTAAACCCCCATTGTTCTAAAGTTCTTTGGCTGTTAAAATCAGTTAAATAGACCATAAGTGTTCCAAATGACAGATTATCTTTTAAAGGTAAATATAATAATCATAAAGTATTATATAAATAACTAATCTGCAGCTGCCTGGCTTGTTTATTGACAAAATAAAACGGTTCTGTAAACCTTGATCTCTTAAAATTCTAAGCCTAAAAGATATTCAATATATTTAAAGGTTAAGAAATTAATGTGCAGCTAAACTTTGAGAATTGAATTACTGCAGTATTGTCTGGCAAGAGTTCAGTGTAAGTTTCTCTCAGGAATTTCCCTTAAAAGTTTTAACTTTCCTTAAAAATCCATGATTGAAAATGGCATCTGTGGCAAGCTCTCTGTAGCATTACACTTTTTCAGTAATATTAAAAGACCTTCAGAGAGGTTGAAATTTGTGGTTTTAGTACAGGTAAGCATGGAAAGTATGGCAGCCTCATGCTCTCTCTCTTCTACAAGAAAAGGAAGAAGAGATGTTTATAGTAGCCTGGCTCTTTTCTTACTGGTCCTTGTCAATTTGTGGTTCTGATCTGCAACAAACAGCTATTCTGTGAAATGCAGAGCTATTAAAGGTGAGGAGGAGAACTCCACTGCTGGAATACAGAATATTTTTGAGAAAGTGACTCTTTTTTTTCCTTCTGATCCCACTCTCTCAAGTACTTTGGACTTTTCCTACAAGACAATGCAAGTCTAGCTTTCAATTTATAAGGTAAATATTTGGTTTTCCATATTATTTCAGCTATCGCCATATGCCTTGAATGTCAATCTTAACAGAAAATAAAATAAGCATGTCGAGTATTCTTATAAAGACCTGTGGGTTTTTTTAAAATTAAATTTAAAAATCACTGTATTCCTTCTAAACTATCTATTATACTAACTTAAAATAACCAGATACCTGTCAATATATACGTGTGTGTGTGTGTATAAATATATATATATAATGGGTGTCAATTAACCAAAAAAAAGAAACACCATGGTAAATCAAACCCAAAAGTTCATCAGATATTAATGCAAAGAAACAAATAAAAGCATATTTTGGCAGAGTTTCTACAAAATTATAACACCAGCATAATTTATACAGATATTGGCAAGCTCTTATGGTACAGAATGAAAGAAATGGTAAGATTTATTTTATAGAAAAACATTCAAAACCTCTGAAAGATTTGTTCCTATTCTTCCATGTACTGGAGCTCAGTATGCAGCTGTACACAGTACAGCTTAGAAGGAGGGAAAGAAAAGAGCACAAACCGGCAAGTCTGGGTAGATCCCAGAGGGTGTCAGAGAGGCCTCTGCAGAGCAAAAGATCAGTTGGCTGAGGTACACGGTAAGAGGACAGAGGGACCAACACAGGTGAAGAGCCAGAGGATGTTTGTGGGTATAATGCTGGTACAGACAGATAAAAACCTTCACTCTCAAAATGGATGTAAAATTTTCTTACCTCCCTTCTTAGGCAGAATAAGTCACTGTTCCCACAGGAATGTTTTGTTGAAGCCATACTGAATAAACATGCTTTTCAGCAAGGTGCATGAACTTTGCCTAAGATTAATGTTTTCATGGGACTGTTTTGGGTGGGGGAAAGGAGCTTCACTAGTGTAAACGGGGTTGTCTACCCACACCAGAAAGTGTAAAGATACTCAAAACCACAGACAAATGCTACCTCTGAAATACTTTGCCCTGTCATCACTGGAATCTGCTTTTGGACTCTATTTCATGTCAGCCTGCCAGGCTGTGAAGCCATGACATGCTTCTCCTGCACCTGGCACAAAGAGAGCTCAGTTTGAGATAAGCACCTTCTTGATACAAGACCTGAACTTCCACTCAGAAGCTATAGACTTCAGGAGAAACAATTTAGGGAAAATTATGACTTTAAAAATATATTATATTGTAAACCCACAGTCTGTAGTCTCATTTAATTAATATATATATATATATATAATTGTCATACAGATGACTTGCTCTTATATAATTTAGGCTCTTAGTAAGTCTTGTTTGTTTTATGAAAGAAATTTCCATTTCTTCTCAACTTGAGAAATACAACCCCAATAGGTCTATGCTTCATACTGTTACAAAGAGCAACTATACATCATCCTTGTTAGAGAAGTTTTTATTAGTAATGAATACATGAAAGGGTAAAAAATAAGTGGGGTGTGGGAGAAATGGTACCTTACAGGCAACTGTGAATTAACTAAGATTTAGAGTAATACTTTCTCCCCATGCAAATTCTACTGCTATTTTCTATTAATTAATGTAATTGATAACAGTTATAAAGATATCTGGCATTTTAATCATGTAGATATGTCTTTTGCTGTCAGAAGAGAAAATTAAAACAGCTAGAAGCCTTTTATTTGTGGAGTTAGCTGGAGAGGAAATTAAAATAGAGCTGGTAATAAATGAGCAATACATTCAATTTAAGAAATCACAGATGTGGGTCGCAGGGGTAAGAGGATGCAGAGAACGATTGTGACATTCTTAAAACTGTGTGTCTTTCTAGACATATTAAAAGCAAATTGAAAGTCATACTGATGGGCTTGTTAGTACATAATGCTGTCATTAATATGATTAATTTACAATATAGTTGATTTTGTTGGCATTAATGAACATTAAAAATACCAAAGCAACCACTGAACAAGTTACACTGTGTAGAAATTGTTGTTATTTGACTGCATATACATGTGTTCCACTTCTTAAAGGAATTTGATGTTATATAGTTAATGTATCAGGTATTTCAAGGAAAGCATGCACTCTTTTAATTAACTGGGAACTGGGTTATATAAAGAAGTCGAGTATCTCTGATCACTAAAGGAAAGTGAAAATTTCATATGAAGAAGGAAACCTGGACTGGATAATTGTCTCTGACTTCTTATAAAACCCAACAGTACAAAATAATGTTGTCCCTTTTGAAAGAGTGATGCTTTTAACCACCCCTTTCTTTTGGGAGACATCAAAAAAACTGAAAATTTAAAAGATGAGCACTCAGAGCAAGGCACTAAAAATTGTGAATTTCCATAATACATACACCTAGCTCTATTGGGTATTTCTAGTGTGAAGAGAGAAAACAGTCAACTGTTTCTTGATTCTTTGCTTATTATTTTGTGATGTAGTGGGTACTGAAGCCCTCTTGCTGTTTGTGTGTGGTTTTCCTGCTCATAAGTAGATGAAATAGACAAAATACTAATTTTATTCTTGTGGGGCATAGTGCCAGTTGATTCTTTTCTTTCTGAGGAAGTCTACTCCTAGTCAACTCATTTTCTGCATTGCCTGTCATTCTTCAATGAATTAAAGCAGAAATGCCTAACACGAGTTGTGTTTGGGAAAGCTGCTGCGAATAATGGTGCAGAAAACTGGTTCAGGTGCCAGGCTGCAGAATTTTAGGTAGCTCCTTCACATCAGAAGATGGTAATAATTAGAGAGGTCTCTGAGTAAAGTTCTACAGTGCAATCGAAAGATTTTGAAAGCTAAAGAGATCATGATGTTTGAATCAAAAGTGAAAATATGTACAGCCTTTTCTGAGGGGATCCCATGCTCCTCAGGAGAGTTCTGGATCAAAACCATTGATAAATATTAATATGTGTGTTCAGGCCAACAGAAGATTAGCCAAGACTGGCATGGAGAAAACTCTGGTAATAGTAAATGAAATGAAAATATGTGGTCATCAGTAAGCATCATATATTCCAGGCAGCATACAAACTGATAACATATCTTGAAAGAGAATAAATATATGTAAGGAATATTTACAGAATCACAGAATCATCTAGGTTGGAAAGGGCCCTGGAGATCATCTAGTCCAACCGTTCGCCTAGCACAGTTCCCACCTACAGCATATCCGTAAGCTCTAAATCGACCCAACTCTTAAACACCCCCAGGGATGGGGACTCCACCACCTCCCTAGGCAGCCCATTCCAACGCCTAACAACCCATTCTGGAAAGAAATGCTTCCTAATATCTAGTCTGAACTTTCCCAGGTGTAACTTGAGGCCATTCCCTCTTGTCCTACCGCTTGTTACTTTATTAAAGAGACTCATCCCCAGCTCTCTGCACCCTCCTTTCAGGGAGCTGTAGAGGGCGATGAGGTCTCCCCTCAGCCTCCTCTTCTCCAGACTAAACACCCCCAGTTCCCTCAGCCGCTCCCCGTACGACCTGTGCTCCAGACCCTGCACCAGCTCCGTTGCCCTTCTCTGGACACGCTCGAGTCATTCAATGTCCTTTTTGGAGTGAGGGGCCCAAAACTGAACACAGGAATCGAGGGGCGGCCTCACCAGTGCCGAGTACAGGGGTCAGATCCCTTCCCTGTCCCTGCTGGCCACGCTATTGCTGACACAAGCCAGGATGCCATTGGCCTTCTTGGCCACCTGGGCACACTGCTGGCTCCTGTTCAGCCAGCTGTCAATCAGCACCCCCAGGTCCCTCTCTGACTGGCAGCTCTCCAGCCACTCCTCCCCAAGCCTGCAGCGCTGCTGGGGGTTGTTGTGGCCCAAGGGCAGCCCCCGGCATTTGGCCTTATGGAAACTCCTCCAGTTGGGCTCAGCCCATGGCTCCAGCCTGTCCAGGTCTCTCTGCAGAGCCTCCCTGCCCTCGAGCAGATCAACACTCCCACCCAACTTGGGGTCATCTGCAAACTGACTGAGGGTGCACTCGATCCCCTCGTCTAGATCATCAATAAAGATGTTAAACAGGAGTGGCCCCAAAACCGAGCCCTGGGGGACACCACTCGTGACCGGCTGCCAACTGGATTTAACTCCGTTCACCACAACTCTCTGGGCCCGGTCATCCAGACAGTTTTTAACCCAGCAAAGTGTGCGATTGTCCAAACCTCGAGCAGTCACTTTTGCCAGGAGAATGCTGTGGGAAACGGTGTCAAAAGCCTTGCTAAAGTCAACGTGAATTACATTCCCCCCCTCCCCCGAGTTTAAGAGGTCACAGATACGAGTCACAGTAGAATACACAAAGAAATATCTTCCTAAATTAATGTCTTTTTTGTTCCTTTAGATATACCACAAAACTGAAACATGCAGTTTTCCAAAATAAAAGTTTCTGAAATTCTTATTTTTCACTGTGATTCATGAATGACAGTACTTTGTTACCAAGAACAAAACACTGTTTTCCAGTAATGCATAGTGCTCTCAGTATAAACTGAGAAACCGAACACTTGAGACTCATTCATCTGGTCAACTTTCTTAACGTGCCTGAGGAATTGATACATATGTTCTGTTGTAAAGAAGTTGCATGTATGTGTCTTAAATACAATATTTAACTTTTCTGGGGAGAACTGAGTAGCTATTTATTGAAACAATGCATGCTGAGTCTCTACTACCATCAACAGACATCTTTCTGGAGTGAATTTAAACCCAAAATGTAGAAAAAAGTAACAAGTAACTTGTAATTGTAAATCAGTAACAAGTTTCCATCTCCCTGCATACAAGAGACTGAATAGCTACCTACTGCTTTTGAAAATGCAAAGTACTCAGCCACCCACAAAATCTTGGTGCTGGACAATAGCATTTGAAAACTTAATTCTGGTACTGTACTGTCACACTCTGAGATTTGTTGACTGTTAAGAGCTTTTATTTCTTTGCAAGATATATACACATCTTTGTTGCTTATTGTACTGAGAGTCAATATTTATTTCTCAATATATATTATGGCTCAATATTACTATGCTGAAGTGATAAAAAAGGGGTTTTTTTGGAATGTTTTTTTAATCGCTGAAACTTGAATTAGGAAATGAAAACAGGTAACATCATGTATATCTGATTTCAATAACAACAAAATTAAAAATATTTTTAAGAAATCAGACAGGAATAAAGGCATTTTCAGGTTTCCACACCTTATAAAAACCTATAAAAAATATAACACATTCCGACACACAAACACACACACACAAAACCCCCATGAAGGTTAGAAAACAAACCAGAGTGCCTCTATCCTGAGTCTGGTAGTGATATTTATTCCTGGCAAATTAAAAACCAAATCATCAAACTATAGAAACACCTTGAGTGTGTTCTGTAAAATTAATAATAACTGCCCACATTATCATGTAAGTAAGAATCTCAGTTTAAGTGAATCCTTTGAAATATTTCTTAGAAAGAGTTTTTCAATTGAAACAGTGGTGTTCATTTGAGGTTTGGTGCTGAATCAGCTTACATGTCATTTTGAATAAATGTCTCTGTGTGTGCACAGATGTATAAAGGTCCTCCTTTCACTTTCTTCGGTTTATAATCCAGCAAATGAACCACAGTAAAAAAAAATAAAACAAAACAAAACAAAAAAAACCCAAACAAGATATCTGAGATTAAAATATCTGAAAAAAAAAAAAGGTTTTTATCTAACAATTTGTAGAAAATCAGATTGGAATGTAAGAAGCAAAGTGAGAAAGTCAACACCCAGCAGAGATGTATTCTGACTTAACTTCATGTCTCAAAGCATGGAGGGAAAATAGTGAGGCAGAAAACTGCTGGAAGGGAAATGTAAAGAGAAATTTATATGAAAGTTATTTTCAGGAAAATTTTTTGTTATGTGACCCAAAATACTATTTTTTAAGCCTTAAAGTCAGTAAAGCAAATCAGTTATTTCTTTTTTTTTTTTTTTTTTTTTTTTCAAGATTAGGTAAAATAAATCTTTCCCCAGTTATGATGTAATTGTAGTTCCTAGTCACATTGACTACTCCTTCCTTTTGATCCTTCTTTAAGTTTAAATTGTCCTTTTTTGATCTACTTTTATAAACATGATAATTCATTGTTTAGAAAAAATATTGTAGAAACACATTAGAGGTAACATCAGAAGGGGAGAGTTGTTGCTTTTTTTAAATTTATATTTCTTAAATTGCAGGTATTCTCAGAAAATAGCTTTAGCTGTTTTCCAGGATGAGCTGAAATGAAAGGTGCTTGAAGCAGTTGTTTTCCTCCTTGAACAAGAGGTTATTTCTTATATTCTGATTCAGGGCCCTATAGGAAGAAAATTGCTTTGAACTTTAATTTTATAGCAGTCCTACAAAAATTAAATCACTACCTGCGGTTTGTAAATTGAGTAGTGTTATTAACATGTTATATATACAGTGTCTTATTTCAAGATAAAACTAGGTCATTTAAAATATTTATGTAACGATTCCTGTGTATATGTGTGTGTTTTAGAAGCCTTGATCCCTTTAGGTATTTTTGAAAATCTTGCTAAAGAACATGTTAAAATACAGATATATTTTTATGTTTGTATGCTTCCTGAGCACTTTAAAATATTAGAACTTTAAGCATATTAAAAAACACACAAAATTATAATATTCAAATGCAATGAACCTTTTAATTGCAACTGTGTGACATCAACTCAGCAAAGTTGACGGCCCTCAAGACTATAAAGTTAAACCTAAACAAATGGAAAGAAATAGTTCAAATATGTCAAGCAACAATTTATATAGAATCTACTTGAAGTTTATTCAAACAGTAAATTAAACTACTATTGCTTAGATTAGATCAAAAGAGCACACAAATAAAAATCAGATTAATTTTATAATATTCTCACTTACATGTATATATATTAGTACAATTACAAATGCAAGATTTTAGTAAAAGACATAATAGACAAGTATGTATTACTACTCCAGACAATGTAGGTAAGAACTACATATTTAATAAAAAATGTGAAAGTTAGGCACAGCATGAAAATGCTTAAAGCTGAATTTCTGTTATTTTTCCACAGATTTAAAAATGTTACTCCCCAAGCCTCTATTACTCTCAAGATCTAAAATTGTGAGCCATTTGCTTTCTCATTTAGAGTATTTTTTTCTTTTCAATTTTTCAGTGGCTCTTCACCGTCTTGAATCATCACTTTATTAGAACTTCATGACTGCAAATTATTAAAACACAAAAAGAGAGAACAGCGCTAACAAGAAACATTGGCAGCATTAATGATGCTAGGGATGGATGAACTGTAGAGCAGGTTGTGAAGAATTTTATTTCAGAAAATGTCTATATGAAGGTCAGTCTGAATGTTTCAAGAGAAAAGAGTCAGTTCAGTTAAACATTTCTTCACACCTTGCTCTGACCATTTATAGAGAAATAATAAATTAAATTATATTAAATAACAAAATCTGGTTTGGGATAATTTGAATAAACACAATGGTCAATTCATAATGGCAAAACAACTATAACATCAGAAAAATATTATCCTTTATTTCAGGAGATTTCTTCCTTTTAATGATAGATGAGCTTATAAGAATTGATACACCTTGAAGAGTATATTGTCAGAGCTTCACATGAAAGATTGTACAGTATTGTTTATATTATGCAGAGGCATAGGCAATTCTTAAACAAACATTGAAAATATTGTAAGTGCAAGACAGGAAACAGTCAATATTTTTTGAAATTTAGAATCCTAAAAAAAGATGGCATCATAAATTTTTAATAAAGAGATAAATCTAGCAATAATAAAATGAATTTGATTAATGGCTTTTGTACCAGTAAATATCCCTACCTCAACACCATTTACTCTTTCTTATGGCAACTTCAGAAGCAACAACAAAAACCATCTAGATGAGAAATTTGATGTAAAATAGTCTATACCCAAACCATCCTTTTCTCGCAGCGACAAAACATCAGAGTCAAATGCCTTTACTAGTCACAGAGTTCCTTTAATTTTCCACTGCCAGTGTAAGTGATTGCTGGGTATGCATGTAGTACTGTTTCAGCCTGCTGTGACCTAAATGCAGGATGCTGAAGTAAAGTGGCAAGCTAGAAGATCCTTTCCTACAGTTTCAGACATCTTTGGAGGCTCTGGGGAGATTTTCCTTCTCCTAAAGCAAGCTGATGCTCAAACAGGAAACTCAAACTTTTATTTGGTTTTTGATGTCATGTATTAAAGTGTCTACAGTTTGTTCTTTCTTGAAATAGGTTTGCTGAACTTTAATGGTAAAGACACATTAGGTGGATTTAAGGATACCAGCCATATTTCACATATCACTAGTGGATGGTATAAACATAAAAACCCCTGCAACATTAAACAAGATCATATTTAATTTCATAATTCACTTTGTGGTCCAAAAAGTCAGCAAAACATGAACAAACTACCAGAGAACAAATTGGACCTACCCTCGGGCATCTTTAAATTATTCATCAGTCTTTTTGGGAAAAAAAATGTTAAATGTATTTTACTCCACTTAAATATTTTTTGTTATTTAAGCAGCAAATATTAGATAGCTTGTGCTGGTGTAAACAGAGCCTTTTACCATTTATATTGCGTTCCTCGTTAAATAAAGGTTTCTTTAGATACTCCTCAAACCAATATTAAGAAAAAATATTATTTAATTGTAAAGCACACACATCTTTCTATCTCAAAATTAGAATCTGGTACAAATTAATGCAAAAGAAAAAATGGGGGGTTGTGGAAGCAACAGATAACTGGATACACAAGTTGAAAAAACAAGCAAGGACACATTGAACAGAAGAGTATCATTCAACAAGCAACAATAAGGAATATCAAGCAGTGAGAAAAGGAAGAAATGCTCTGCAGTAGGAACCATATTATTTAATCGTAAGTGACCACTCATGCAGTAACAAACACCTGGAGTAGAAAACAGTGAGATAAACTCAGCTATTGTATATCAAAGATATGGCATGTGCACTGTTTAAACAAAGATAAATTATCCTCTATCCCTGAAAGTGGAGATGAAACATTGCATATAATTTTTAGAAAACTTGAGGAGTTCATGATGCAAGCTCAATGTGTTGCTTAAGTACCACACATCCAAGATGTATAAATAACAATGACAAAATTTTACCAATCTTGTGTTTTGAGAAAAGCCTGAATTAGTATTTTGCAGTGAACATTTATTTTTATAAGTATACTTTAAAAAAAAAAAAAATTCTTTAGTTTGTAAATCTGTTCTGAATATATGGCCAAAACTTGTGATACAAAAATAAAATTAAAAATCAGCTGAAATCATAAATATCATAAGATGATCTCTTTATCCCATTTAGGCCTTCAGTATCAAGTACACAAAAAACATTGCACCAAAACATATGTTCAAGTCCTTTGATATTTAAAGGTGAAATACACCACTAAAGAAAAGAGACTAGTCATTCCTATTTTTCCTAATTTTTGTATTCTAAGTCTTGATTTATGTCAGTCCACCTTTAGTTAAATAAAGATGTTGATAATAGGAAAACTTTCATGTCAGGTGCTTTCACATAAAATCCATCATTTCATGTCAGGTTGATCAGGATCTCCTTTTTCATTAATTGTTCTTTCTTATCTTTTTCAAATACTCCATGGTCATAGCGTCCTGCAATAACAGGAAAAACTGCAGAGTCTTCAACCAGGGATTGTTCATTTGAGTAATCTCTGAGACATAAGCTTAGTACTTGCTTTTCTGACTGTTGTTTTTAAACAGAGCCATTTATACAGAGCAGGGACTGGCAGGAAATAAATCAAGCTGTCAATGGTGTGAAACCTCACTGGACACGGTTACTATATGTGAAGACAAGCAGTAGGTATGTGACAGGTTAAAAAAAGAATTGTCAGGACACAGTAAAACTCCAGTGAAAACTGCTTTTACCGATTAGAAAAAAGCAGAGTGAGGGAGAGAAGATACCTTCTGATCTTTTTTTTGATCCTTTGTTTTTTTTTTTAAGGTTACATAGAGACTCATTCAACCTTTAATTATTATAGAAATTAAATGCATTATCTGTGTATATTTTGCTCTTTTTCCACATCAGAGTGATCACATATTTTACATGTTATCTATAATATTTTTCCATAGTGTGAAAATTAAATAATAATTGATACGTCAAAACAAAAAATCTCAGCTGCAATCAAAACTTGGAAGCAGACTCTCCCTGGAAAACTTCCAGTATGAGGTTTTCCTAGTCAAAATATGAAATATTCTCAGTCAATCCTTATATCCATAAAAATTGATATACATGTGATAAGTTTACAATTCTAAAGACATTACATTCTGGTATCATTTCATTATGTTATAGTAATAAGAGTCAAGTCAAGGGGTCTATTATTCTGACAGTGTAGAGGCATTTTTTTAACAATAAATAAAGTACTCCACAAGTTATTTTATTGAAAAAAAAGAGCATGGTTCCATTCTTAATTCTATTTTACACACACTAGGTGTCATTCCATTCTTCATAAGTTCACTTTATTCCTATACACTTAAATATTTCCCTGCTGGAGTTTTCTATTTAGGCAAAAAAACTTACAGGAAGCTGAAATATTTTTTATTTTATATTTATACTGGTGTTAGGAAAAAAAATAATATTACAGTTCAGTAATTCTTAAATGCATTAAAATATTCTGTCAAAGATTCAATAATTTCACAAAACTTAGAATGAAAACAAAAATGCTACCTTTAAAACATAAATACATTAAAAAAACCCCCATTATTAGTCAATTTTTATATAACGTATCTAAAGTATAGGTGAAACTGGAAGATAGAGCTAGATGACTCTGAAGCATAGGGTAAGGCTAAACTAAGATTTAACTCTGAAAGTTTGCTTTCAGTATATTCTGTGACTGTGCATTTCAGTCTAATTTGTGTACAATAATAAGCAACTTTCCTGTGGAAATTAATTTGCTTAAAGCTCAACTTGTCTAAATGACATTTGAATAACAATCCGTGAAGGGAGAAAGAAAAGGAAGTTTTTCTCCCACATTTGTACTTATAAGCAAAACCAAGTTCAGGAGCTGTTCTCTGGATTCCCGGCAAGTGGAGTGGCTAGTTCATATCCACACTGTTTACCATTTGATCTGAGGGCTCATCTGAGCTCAGTGTGATCATAGAATCACAGAATGGGTTGGGTTGGAAATTACTTTTAAAAATCACCTAGCCCAACCTCCCTGCTGTGGGTAGAGACATCTTGCACTAGATCAGGTTGTTCAAAGCCCAGTCCAACCTGACCTTGAACACTTCCAGGGTGGGGACATCCATAACTTCACTGGGAAATCTGTTTCGATGTCCCACCAACATCATCATAAAAATTTTCTTCATTATGTCCACTGTAAATCTACCCTTTTTCAGTTTAAAACCGTTGCCCTTTGTCTCATCACTAGCATGCCTTGGTAAATAGTCTTTCTCCATCCTCCTTATAAGCCCTCTTTATATATTAAAAGGCCACAATAAGGTGTCCCCAGAGCCTTCTCTTCTTCAGGCTGAACAACTCCAACTCTCTCAGCCTTTCCTCATAGGTGAGGTGTTCCAGCCCTCTGATCATTTTTATAGCCCTCCTCTAGACTCTCTCTAATAAGTCTATGTCTTTCTTGTACTGGGGACCCCAGAGCTGGATGCAGTACTCTAGGTGAGGTCTCACACAAGCAGAGAATAAGAATCACCTTAATGTCTCTAATGTCTCAGCTATATGGTGTTTTCATGGTGTGAGATGTAATGTAGGTGTTGCATGTCCAGGTTTGTGACTTAACACCATACCAGAGTGAACAAGATTGCTGAGATAAAGCTGGATTAAGGTAGAGGGAGCCAAACATGATTCAAGTGTCTTCTCCAAACAGCCTGCTGAGAGTGATTTCTGCCACATTCCTCTGGACCCCTTTAGGGTAATTCTCCTAGAAAGCACTGTCATCTGATATGGGTGAAAACCATGCAGGGAACGTTTTAACAGTTAAGCAACGGCTGGTCTGTGATCCAGTGTTTGAGTTTCCTTCCATCACTCTTTCACTTAGTCATAAAGATGGGGAACAAGGTGCAATGCCTAGTTCTGTCTTCAAAGCAGATGAAGGATGAATGCACATCATCTAACTTCAGGCACTGACTCAGATATTTTAAAGATCTTAGCAGGTATCTTCTCTACTCAGCAAAGAAAGCAATAACTCCCTTAATGTCAATTACAACCAGGAACATCTTTCACATTACTAGTTAACAGAGAAAGATAAGATTAGCCTTCTGGCATCTAATTTTATTAGATGATGTGACTATTAAATACTCGATCTTTCCCTCTACTACAAATCTTGAACAGAAACAGTGAAAGGCAAATTTTATTTCATATTCTTGTTTAATTTTAAAAGTCAATTAAAAAGTAAGGACTGATAGAAAATAGGTGAAGGAAGAACAGAAAGCAAAGCAGAGAAGACAGAGAACACAGTGAGAAAACATACTGCTGAGGAGAAAAATTTTTCATGTAAGTGGAGAAAAGATAAAACTTATCAAGTATTCTCATTTCCAGAGGCTGATCTTTATAAATGTGAAAAGCTAAAGGGCAGCTGATCAGCTTTATAGATAAATAGTAAAGCAATTTTTAATACACTTTCCTATCATTATGGTTATTTAAAACATAATGAAGAACATATGCTAAGCATAAGAGTATCCACAAGTCTCTATTTCATGCATGTTATTGTATAGTAAAATTGCCTCTTAAATGTTAGCATATAGAAGAATTACATTGTGTAATGTGAAATTAAGTCCCAGTTCTGCACTGAGTCACAGACATAAAGTGTATATTTTCAAGGCCTTCTTTACTGAAGATCTGTTTAATAAAGAATTTCCTTAGGTGCTGCAGGACAGTTGTTACGAAATAGCCTTCCACATAATAAAATATGTCCATCTTTACACAGGAGCACTTTGGTAAAGTCTGCTAGCAGTGTGTAAGGATAGGAAACTACTGACTGATGTATAGCAGGTTGCATTCTATTGCAATTATAGAGTCTTATCAAACATTCACTATGGATCACGTTTACTAAGTACAGTAAAGGACCACCTCCTCAGCTTCAATCTGGTAACTACCTGTTTAAAACAATGCATTTTGCTTGTTATTTCAATGAACTAATAATTTGAGCACTACCATGTATTGCATATTATAATTGGAAGCAGTTGTCTGATCATGCGTGACAAGAACATGCAAGGAGCCACCACCTCATTCAAGTTAAGATTCACTCTCAAAACTGAGTATCATCTACAGACAAAGCACAGGAAAACTCCCTTGCTGAGGAAGCAATGGTTCCCCACAGTAACTTTTCCACCAGCCTTGCAAGCTCTGTTCTGAAGACACTGTTTCTTTCACTTATTTAGAAGATCCTTGCTGTAATTTCAGAAGATTCCCAAAGCAGCTGAGCAGCTGGAAACTTCAACTGAGTCTTCTGAGAATTTAATATTTTCAATTTTTTTGTAGCTGTTCATTCACATTGATAATACTCATTATTAATACAGCTTTTTAGAGTTCTAATACGATGTTCATATCCCCTAGCTAACTAAATACTGTTTGGGCAAAATATCTCTGCTTACCATGGCTGAGATAATTACAAAGACAGCTTCTAAATTACTTTTGTCAGTTTGCCAGGAACAGATTTTTATTTAAATGATACACTTTACTGCTGTATACACATTACACTGAACAAGCTAATGAGGGTGGATTTGATATTTTGCTTCAGAAAATGGTTTATCTCACAGCAGAGGTGGGTCTGGATTCTTTGAGGATTATAATTATGTTCCTCTTATAGTTTTTTTTTTTTTTCTGTTGGTTGTTCGTGGGGTTTTTTTCCCTCTTTTTAAGAGAAATACTGATAATGTTTGCATTTAGGCATAAAAGTACCAACTATTCATCAATGTGAATATGATTAGCTTTCTCCCCTCTCCTTCTTCAAAAATAGACTAATTTATATTTTCCTATTACTAGATTTCATGCTCATTTAACATTTGAAAACAGTTAAAAACTTACCAGCCTGCCTGCTGCACAGACACACACATTTTGGTACTTGTGAGTTTGTGTGTTTGACTGTAAATGTGAATGTTAAATCAGTTTAGCTTTAAAATAAAAACACCTTCCCATCCTTTAAAATCTTATATTTTCCACAGTGTTTCAGTATTAGTTCCTACATATCCACTTGCATACCCATTTCTAAAAAAATTGGTTTCTCTCATCTTCCTCTCTCACAGCCTCTCTTTGCCTGCATTCCCATATTGTTCTTTACTGTACTGACTGTGTAGGGAAATGTGAGTCATTATGAGTCAGACCTGTACATTTTGAATACTGTAATAATTGTTTGGATCCCAAATGGTAAGTCTGAATCTATTCCCACATCAAAAAGGCAACATTTTCCCTCAAAAGATATTTCATGTATTTATAGGGTTACCACCCTAAAGGGCACAGGACTCTGATCATCCTGCCATCAGAGGGGCTCATGAAATTGTCACTCAGATTCAAATTTTAAAAATAAGTACAAAATCAATAAACTCATTTCCAACCTTCCTATCATGTTAACTAATTTCTTCTTGAGAAAACCAATCCAGATCAATCAGAAGAGAGATACACATAGAAAGACTAAAAATTAAGACACATGGGCATAGTACAATTTTCAGATATCAGGAACTTCAGTGCTTTTCACTAGGCCAATAAAATCACTTTTGGCCTCTTAAACAATTTTAAGTGCCACTAGCTTATCAAAGCCAAATATAACACTGTGGAGAGTAAGGGATTTGGCAGTATTACAATGCACATATATAAGAAATATAAGTGAGGCAAGATAGGTGTGAGGTTTGGCCTGATTTTGATAGAAGCCTTTAAAGGCCCACCAAATTACACAAACTGAGCAACCCTACTCTGACGTTTCTCCAAAATACTCATTCCTATTCTTCTGCTCTTACCTTCTCTGAAACGTCTAGTCCTTACATATTTACATCTGACACTGCCGTTACTGTAGAACTAAAATTTAACATGAATAAGAGAAAACACCCCATAAAACTGTGTCTGTCTTGATTACTTCTCCTGATCTGATTTCAGATACTTAATTCTTTAAAAAGGTTTCTGGGTTCTGCAACATATCTAATTATGTTGTCAATTCCAATTGCTTTATTTTTTATTAATGAGAGTGATAAATTATTTCACAGCAATTTTTTCCTAATTTTGAATACTTTGTAGAAATGTATTGCCAGAACTTAACTGTTCTTTTTAGAAAAATTGCTTATCCTTTCGTATTTTCTTAAAACATGAAGGATCAGCTACTTCCAAGGACAACTTGTAGATGTGCAATCTGTACAATCATTTTCTGCACTAACTTTATGCACTAACATACTTTCGGGTATGAGAAAGCAGAAAACTGTAGCAGAAGCTCCCTACATTTCTCGCAGATACTGATAGTTCTATTGACTTTCTAATCATAAATAGTAGTATCTGACCAAAATTAATATTCTGTTTCATATATTCCTCTTATACATTAATTCAAGAAGACTGATTAGTGGTAGTCACTGCTTCAGAAGTTAAAATACAGCTGAAAAGGGCCTAGGAAGGTATTCTTTACTATATTAGTTTGGTAGGGTACTAGTTACAAAGATGTATGGTTAGCTTTTGTGGGATGTGGTAACACTTCACAGGTCTCGTACCTGGCCATATCCCTCATTCCACCCCAACTCCATGACAGGATAATATGCACATCACTCCTCACATTTCAGTGGTAAGGAAAGTTTAAGCATCAGGTCTGAAAGGATATCCAACCTTTGCCAAGGCACGGAGTGCAGACCCCAGTTCTCTTGGGTGCCTGTGCATTAGCTTCAGGGTGTATTAGGGATCAAACTAATGATTCAGAAGACTAGAGACTAGAGTCTAAGTGCTTGTATAGTTAAGTAGTTATGGTGGGAATTGGAGCAGAAGACAAAAAGTGGAAAAAAAGTAAGATCATGCAAGGAGACAACTGAGAACATTTAAGACACCTTCAGTGCAATTGTGTGAAAGTCACCTAAAAAAATGCCTGTCTTTACTACTGACTTTAATTTGAAGACTGCATGTCCTAGGTACAAACATAAGCAAACAAATTGCAAGACTGAAGATAAACCAAGTTTCATATTTGTTTTATCTTTAAAAAATGAAACAATAATTATTAATATGATCAATAAATTAATATTAATGAATTTAATAATAATGAATTAATAAATAAATGAAAAATGAAAGTAAATAAGTATGTTATGTCAAATGTGATTACATATTAGATTTTTTCACTTACAGAAGCCAGTCATCGTAATATAAAGAAGACTTAAAAGGTATGACTTCTTTGTTATGCAACTATAGAAACAAAAAACACCACTCTGATAATCTTTCTCTTGAATATGAATCAATCTTAGTATTTTAAGTCAGAACACAATTTTCTTTTGTAAAGCAAATATTAAGAAGTGTGATATCCAAAGAAAAAATAATTACAGCCAATTCTAATTTAACACACACAATAAATTCACTGATTTTTCAGTTATCAATCTTTCCTAGCTAAACGGAGGGTTCTGTGTGATCACTGTGGTAAAAAAGGAGGCTAAATTCTGTTAGTATGATATGTGGAAGTAGAAAAGTATTTGGGGAAGAAAAAAGACTGTTTCTTCTTAAAAAGTGTAAAATATGTCATTGATATTTATTTCATTAAAAGCAACATAAAAACTATTGAAAAGGAATTTGGCAACACAAAAATAATTTTTAAAAGATAAGGAGAAAAAACCATTGATTTCTGGCCTGTTTTAAAATACCAGCATTCCGTCACATTTTTCAGAAAACAGTAATAAATTACTGTCCATTTAAAAATTAAATGAGAGGAGAAGCTAAAAGAGAACCAGGCAAAAATAGGATCAACTGGAATAAAGACATTTCATACAGTTACTACATGCTTTGTAAATTTTAAGATCTTCTAATTATTTTTCATATTTGCCAAAATAAATAGATTCTCACTTGGAAACTGTTTAAATATAAACAAAAATATACTCAAATAGATTCCAGATCTTTTTTTCCTCTGTTTTCTTCAACTTGTTCACCACATTTCTTAGGATTTTTTAAATTTTTAATGAAAACTTTTATATAGAAAATTTTGTTTAACTATAATGCAACCTTAATGAGGACTCAGAACTCCGATAAAATCCTTTGTTAAGTTCAGTTACTGTACATTTGAAAAAAAGGAACTGTAACATAAAGGAGAGAAATTCAAACAGAGTGAAAACAGCGGGGAAAGAAAACCTGAAGATAATTGCTCGAGATTCTTACTGCATACTGCTGGATGATTTGGAACATTGTCATCCTAACTGGCTATCTAACCAAACTGAACCATAAACTCAAGCACAATTACACTTTCTTGTCCAGTCAGGTTCCTCCTTTTATACCTTCTATTTTCAATCTATTGTTAAGCACAGAATGATAGCAAAGAAGCTGCTAACTAGATTTATAAGACTCCTCTGAATGAAACCCAAAGAACATGTTTTTGTTTATTTCTCCCTTTCACTTTTACTAACTGATTTCAGAGATGACAGCATAAAAGGAAATAGTTTAGAATCTGTGTTTCATTACCTTGAGGTTCATGATCTTATAGCCTTCTGGCTATACAGGAGGCTTTTTCATCTGTGTGTCTTACTCTGACTGTTTTTCTCACATCACTTTTTTTTTCAAGAGTGTCAGATGGACAGGACAGATAGCAGTGGTTTCTAAAATTATAATTCTTGTAGTCTCTTTTCAGTTTTTGTTATTCAGTATTGATATAATACATGCCTAGATGGGGTACAGGAAATCTACCCTCATTAGATAATTTTGAAAGATCCCTATTTTAGTTCTTCTTTCTGTCAAATTTCACTAGAACTTTAGTTATTGCAAATCTGTGGTTTGTATGTTTGCTACTTTTAAAAATTTAACTCATACTTCCAACTTTCCCCTGTCAAGGTACCAATATTTAGAATAAACTTTTTGATCAGACTGTCACAGAAACCATGAAATCCTAGGTTTGGACAATTCTCTTCAACACTTTTAGTTGGGGAGTTTATTTTAACATATTCTAGACACTTCAAAGCTTGAAATTCAAATTTTTTTTTCAACACTTTTTTACTGCCAGAGTATATTAGAAATAAACAACATCACAAAGTAATGGTACAACATCTGCAATTTAATGCGAGAACAGGTCTGCTGAGAAGGATGTGACAGACTTGTCTTCTTTCAGATGTATATTTCAACAGTTCTACACCATAGTACATTGTATTCAGAAAATTAAACAATTGCATATTGTGAAAATGACAAAATAATATATAGCAGAATAAAAAAAAATAATTTACTTAGCAAACAAGAAATGGTATCATTTCTTAGGAAACAATAACACTGGAAAAATCTCACAGTTTAACAGTGGGATGTATCCGATTAAGAGAAAATTCAACACAAATGTATCTCAAAGGAATTTGTGGAATCTCTGCTTTAAACTAGTTACAGATATGTAGATACTTCATTCATTTAGAGTAAAGATATCAAATCCCAGCTAGAGCTTAAGGAATCTTGAAAAAAAAAAAAATCCTGTAAAATGAAATATTCTATTTATAAACTCTATTTAACAATAGAACATTCATACTGATATTTTTAGCAATATCTATTTAGTTCAGTTTTCAAAGATGTCCAACAATCACAGATTTTTCTATTTCCATGGAAATTGTTGTTGTTCACAACTTGGAAGATGTTATGTATGAAAGCTAAGAAAATGGATAACAATGGACATTATTACAATGAAAGGGATGTTAGGAAAAGGAGATAAAATAAAACATAACAATGAGCCATTTACTGAGAAAATAAATCATAATACATTAAAAGGTCTTTGATATACTTTCTGTTAAAATTTAAACTTCTTTCTGTTCATTTCACCAGATTTTTGTACCAAGAGAAAATAAAAAAGATGGACTACTTTAGACTCAAGACTGCTTTAATCTAAAGTTAGATACAAACTACTCAATATTCAAGCAATAGATAAACATATATGTAACCTGCATTTTCTTCTACATAGCAAAAGCTTTTACCTAATTGTCAGTGCAGTTCGTCTCAAAAAGTTCTTAAAATATACTGATTCATTGTTCTTCAAATCTGAGTCATAATGCTATTTCTCAGGATCATCAGATGCATTTGCTAGCTCCATCCATATGAACCACAAATCGTTTAAAAACTTTTTAAGAGGTATCAGGCCTGTACTTGGATTAATCTTAAAATGAGATAATTTCAGATAAGAAATCACACTTTGAAAAACAACACTGAAGAACTGTAGCTCATTCTGTAAACGTACACCTTATTTTTTGAGTATGACTTCTCCACTGAAATTATTATGTTAGAGATTACCTATAAAAACTTATTCTTATCAGCAAAATATTTTTTCCAATATTTTAAAATGAAAGTATTTCTGCAGATTGAAACTTTAGATTCTCTTAGACTATTAATGGTTATAAAGTTATACCTAACAACATACTGCATTTGTCATCTTCAGTTTTAAACAATCTGTCTTCACTGAATCTTGACCATGGTAATTTTGGGGGGAGTTTTGTCATGTTTTCCAGTCTGACATTTAAGTTTCTGAAAATCTACATCCATAATCCATAGCTGAATCACCTTCTCCAAATAGCTACTTTTCTGCATTGAGAACTTGAGCATTAACTGCTAAAGTCTGAAAGATTAAAGAAGAAATCAAACCCAGTCATGTAAAAAGGCAGTGAAAAAAGAGTTCTTTGACCCTTTCAGCTCCTGTGAAAGCCTCATATATGTAATATGCAAACAATTTCTCCTGATAGTTTTAATTTGCAAGAAATAAAGGAAAAATATTCCTCTTTTCTGGGTAAAAAAGTACTGATTTGGTACTAATTTGGTTCTGACACACTCTTCTTTCAGTGACAAAGGTATTGTCACTATTGTTAGCCAAAGCACATGCACAAACTTGCCACAACATCATTGCAAAGTTCCTTTAAAACAAATCACCTTAAAACACTCGTGTTTTGGTCTGCGTTCCTTCCATTAGTTTTTGGAGCAAGACTAAATTTGTAACATAGGATTTTTATTCACTTTGAACCAGAGACACTTTACTCTCAAAGCCAATAGTCACATTTCTGTGTGAATTTTGGAAACACTATGGAGAGGTTGCTAATTAATAGGAGCTGAACAAAATTATCTGATTCTTTGTATGGTTGAGATTTAAGACACATCAACTGGAAGACTTTTGAAGGAATCCTCTTACAATAACCAAGACCTTTAAGTTAGTCAAGTGTCGAAGAGAACAGTTACTTTGTTTTTCAGATAGCTTTACAGGACAGGAGATTGTTTCCTGCTTAAACTTCTGTTCTATATAAACAGGCATTCACAATGTGTCTTTCCCAAGTAGCACTAAACAGTCTATAAAAGATATCTTTGCATGCATTTGTGATATTATGAGTCAGCCATGAACTTGTGATGAGCGTATTCAACCTACCATTTCTTTTTTCTTTATATGAGCTTGACAAAAGACAATGAAAGATTTGTAAACTCTGCAATTATGTTTTATCAAACCACAGGAAAAAAATTAAATTGAAGAAAATAAATTTGTAGAGAGAAGAAACTTAGATCTCCTGGATGATACATTAAAGAAAATACCTGAGAAGTAATTCTACCTTCTCCAACAGTTTGGAGGAAGAAATGTCCTCCCCTTGAGTCTTTCTATTCCAGCAATTTTCTTTGATTTACAGAGAAGAAAGTTTCTGTGTTATCCCTTGGGAGTCTCAAAAAACCAGTTTCTCCTGTCTGTGACTTACTAGATGAAAAACTACTCAGCTCCTTTCAGGAATCTCCCAACTATATCCATTTTGCAGGTTTTCTTGTTGGCTTTTTCAGATCTGTCTGTCTCACATTACGCTCCAGAAGCTCTTCTGAACTAAACATTGTGAGTTCTTAGGGAAGAACTTTCCCTGTATGAAAAATTACTCCTGTTTGAAGTGCATGGGTCACATTAACATGATCAGAGAGCCTTCATCTCTTCTGCTTGGCTACATCCTTTTAACCAAAAAGCACGTATACCGCTAACTGTGACTGAACAGGCTAGGCAGTTAGACTATCTGTTAGCATCACAGAATAATTGTTAACATGCTATTTTTGTCTTTTCTAATTAAGTATTTATGGTTCAGAATACTGAATGAGCAAAAGTACTTCAAAACATAACCCAATTGCTACTACAACTGTGGTTCTGCTAAGCAGGTACACACACCTTATGTAGAATTCCATGTTTTGACTTGTCTGTAAAATTAATTGAAACATAGAAATGTAACAGATCGGTGCAATACTGGTAGAACTATTTTAGGCTGCAACATTGCTATAACTTTATTTTTATCTTGATCAGGCCTTGATTAATTTTTATGGTCAGCTTTTGCTAGCACCATAGCATGCAGTTAATTAATGAAAGCTGAATCTATGAATCATGTTAACATTTACAAGGTCTGAAAAAGTCTTAAAAAGTTAGCCATCACCAGAAATAATAGGCTTACTGACACACTGCCCCTTAAAAAACTCAGGAATTGCTTAAAATAATGAAATTCTCATTGTTGAAACAACTAGGACAAATGTGCAAATAACATCAGTTTAGGCATAGTATTAATATTAGATTCTCATTTTCTCAAAAAGCTCAGTAATGATATTAAAAAAACCTGGAAATTATTGTGAAACCAGGAGGTGAGAATTTAAATTGCGAAGGTTCTTGAGCTGTATCCAAACTAATAGAAGTAATTCTGCAAAGAAAATATTTCCTAATGTATACAGACATTAGCAGTAAAACATCACAGTAAGACTGCAAGAATGTATTAATCTGGTACATTTCTAACAAAAAGTTTAATAGCTTCTTTACTGCAGATATCATTCTAAATCAAAACTTTTTTTTTTTTTTTTTTCAGAACAAGTTCAGATATGACACAAAAATAACTGTTCACATTTTTGTGTTAAGGAAAGAAAAAAACAACCAAAATTTCAGGAAAAAAACTAGGTGCAGAACTCCTTTTCCATAGTCACAGGTGTAGATTATGCAAGGCTGAGACCAGAGAAAAATGGCAAACATGCTATAAAATTTCCAAGTAAATTTAGTACCTTAAACAAATTCATTAAGAGATATGACATACTGTCATAGACTGAACATAGACTGACTGAGAAAAAAGGGTTAAAATTCAGCCATTGAAGATACAACCCTTTGTATTTCAAAAAAACCCCACAAACAAACAAAACCCCCCCAAAACCCTAGGATCTTTTCTAAGAGTGAGAGTGTTCCACCCCTATCATTATGAGATGATGAATAAATATATACATGAATTGAAAATTTGTTCTGTAGTGAGACTGTGTATGTTGGAATATAATTAGAATTTGAAATGCCTAATAACTAATTGCTCAAGGTAGGTAACCTACACATAAACCCCCAACAATACACTTTGTGAGTTGCTACCAGGAAGACAGACATTTGATGAGATGACCCTTCTTATTTGGGGACTGTTTGCCTGGGAAAAACTTCATTGCACATATGCACATTTATAGCACAAAGATCTGACTCTCATCTGCCCCAGAGGGCCCAGATAACTCAATAAGGTTATCTGTGCCTGAGCACCTAGCCACAAGTTAGGTGGGCATTAAAGAACAGAATATTCCCTAACTCCATGGTGGTTCTCTTTGCACTGGCATCTAATTTAGCACCTGCTTTCATATGTCTTATGAAATCACTGGACACTTTGGACAAAAGTAAAAGGAAGACTGATGTATTAGGTTACATAAAACTTATTTTGTTGCTTGATAATAGAAGAAGTAATGAAGACTATGACAATTCTACATATATAGTATACACTACGCAAAAAAAAGTACATTCTATATGTACATATAGGAAAAAGTAAACACTTGTGATAAGGTCATAAAATGATTTCTACTTGGAGCATGCTATAGCTTGTTGTACGTCTTCTTAAAAAGAGTATTAAATATCAAGATCTTTCTAGAAAAAGACAAATTCATACTCTTCTAAAATTGAATAATGTCATTTTCTATTGTCAGAAAATGTATTCAAGGATCAAGGATCTTGTATATTGCTGATTCCGCTACCCACATTTTTTCTGCTATTTACCAGAATCAGTTATTACTTTTAGCACATGCCTAAACTTGACAAAGGAAGCCTTTAAAGAAAGCTTTTTATTTAGCTAAGGAAGTCACCATTCTGCAGGCAATGTCAGCTGATTATAATTTGTCATCACCTGCAAGGAAGTCAACATCTTTTTAAATAGTCCTTTTCTTTACTTAATGTCAGTGTTTAATATTATTCTAAGAATATTCTGAGTCAAGGCAAACTATCATGTTTTGGAAAAAAAATATCTTGAGAAAGATAAGCACTAACACACAGAATAAATCTAAATCACGTAGCTGGTTGATTCTCAAAGACCAACTATTCTAAACTCAAAAATTGGCTATTCTATCATGCCATGCAAGAAAAGGTGACAGGAAGCCTTTACAAGCAAACAAGATGATCCTAGCAAAACTTCAACATAAATAGGAAGCATATAAGAAGTGAGAGCAGGGCCTGGGCACCAAAAAAACTTTAAAGACACTGTCCGAACATGCAAGGGATAGTATTAGGAAAGCCAAAGCCCACCTGGACTTGTGAATCCAGTGAGGCACATGCAGTGCAACAGGAAGAACTTCTATATATGTATCATCAGCAAAAGGAAGATGAGGGAAAATGTAGGCCCGTTGCTGATCAGAGCAGGAGAACCATTGCCAAAGAACATGGGAAGGACTGAGATATCCAATGACTGTTCACTTTGGTCTTTACTGGTTAGACATTCCTTTAGTCACTACCGGCCAACAAGACCAAAATTTTTTACCTTCATTAATGACCTGGACATTGGGACAAAATGTACCTTCAACAAGTTTTTAGATGATACAAAACTTGGCAGAGTGTCAAGGATGTATGAGATGGGTGCACTGCCATTCAGAGGGACCTTGACAGGCTGGAGAAATGTGCAGCTGTGTACCTCATGAAGTTCCACAAAAGGAAATGCCAAGTCCTGTACAACAGGGAGGAAAAACATCAGACACCAATACACACTGGTGGCCAACTGGCTAAGAATCAGCTTTGCAGAGAAGGCCCTGGAGGTACCGGTGAATAAGCTGACCACGAGTCAGCAATGTCTCCTTGAGGTAAAGAAGTCCAAGAGCATCCTGAGATGCATTATGCAGGGTATTGCCAGCAGGTTGAGGGAATTGATCTTTCCCCTCTCTTCAGCCCTGATGAGACACATCCAGTGCAGCATCCAGTTATGAGTTCCCCATTCCAAGAGAGAATGATCCAAGTCCAGCAATAGTCCACAAAGATAACTAAGGCCTTGAATCATCTTTCATATGAGAGAGTTGGGTCTGTTCAGCCTGAGAAGAAAGGTCTGAGGGGGGTGTGAGAGACTGAAATGTCAAATGACTGTCTCAAAGCTTGCTCGTGTCTGTGCAGACCTCAAGGACAAGCTGCTGTGGCCTTTGGATTAAGCCAAAGGAATGTCACCCAAGGAAGCATGATTGTATTGAAGGATGCAGCCCCTCCTCCTTTGCAGTTGCATTGCCAAACTCCTTAGATAACTTCAAAGGGGCAGACATAGAATGAGGGAAACCAAATGTTTATCAAGTGGCTCCATGGTGTAGCCATTTGTGGCTCTATTGTGTAGGCCAGACACCATGCCTGCATTGCTAACGAACTGATAAGAGTCAAGCATTTCTGCCCCAGAAGCCAGATGCAGCAAAAACCTGTGAGACCAGAGAAAAAAATCCTAAAGGTGGGCAGATATGTTTATCAGTGAATACAATGAACTTAAAAAGGCAAGAGAAAACTTTGCTCTGTGTGCATCCACCATCAAAGAACTGAAGACTGAGAACCAATGGGATGCTGCTGGATCTATGGTGGTGACTCTTCTTGCGACTCTACCCTGCATGCTTGCTTTATTTCTCTCTTTTCCTTCCATTCTGTCCTATCGCTACCTCTCTCCAGTTTTTAAGAATAAAACCCTATTTTGGATATACGGCATTTGACTTTTTTGTGTCTTAATCTCGCTCTTTGGATCATATCGAAACCTTCCCCGACATTGGATTGGGACAGGGGGATCTTATCCATGTTTAAGAGAGGTGTAAAGGAGACAGCTAGACTATTCTCATTGTTATCTAGTGGCTGGACAAGAGGCAATGAGCACAAGCTGAAATACAGGAAATTCCTCTTAAACATAAGGAAGAACTTTCTCACTATGAGGGTGATCAAACACAGGAGCAGATTTGCCATAGATTTTCTGGCATCCCCATTCCTGGAGATGTTTAAAACCCAATTGGATACAGCCCTGCATAATTTGCTCTAGCTGACCCTGTTTTGAGCACAAGGGTTGGAGCTGCACAGGTCCCTGCCAACCTCAGTCATTCTGTGGTTCTGCGATATTGCTTCCTTGTGTATGTACTGTTTCAAACCTTTATGAATGCTCCAATGACTTTTTACATAGACTCACAGGATGATAGATTAATTTAGGTATGAAAGCTATCTGAAGCACATTTTACTTAACCTCCCCAGTCAGAGCAGGGCCATGTTATGGCTAAAGTGATTGTGCCACCAGTCCTTCAGAAAGGTCTGAAAGAAGATACAGGTAACCAGGATGCCTGTTTCTTTCATGTACACCTTCATGTCATTAATTAGAAGATGATGTTGTGAGACATTATGTGACTGATTCAGTCTCATACAAAATAAAAAGACAGGTATGAAGTTTCAAAATGATCGGCTCCCTAGATTCTTAAAAATCAAAGCTGGTTCTTGCTAGTGTGACTTTATCTCATCACAAATAAGCAATACAGTTTGTGGGGTGAAAGCCATGCAAAATTTGCTTTAATCTATATTTTGTCTTAAATCACTGAATTATCAGAAATTACTTAACTGAACAGATAGAAGAATGAAAATAAATCTGAGAATTAAAAAAAAAAGTTCCTGAAATGTTGTTTCTTCCAGAAACTCTCTCCTATAAAATAAAATTACATATATCAAAAGCAGTAGGTATCGACTCTCAGTAATTTTAAACAATTTATTATATGAAATGTTTTATAAAGTAAACTTAGATTTTTCATTTTTAAATCTCAAATAAACCTTTACAATACAGCTTTAAAAACACGATCTTGCCACAGATTGATAGCATTTAGTATTTTTCATATATTACTCTTTTATTGACCGTTATGAAGATTTGTGTTGCTGCAAAGCTATGATTGCTGTGTCTCAAAGCTCAGCATGAATTCAAATTTTAGATTATTTCATATACCTGTAGTTTAGTAAAGTAATTTTGCCAAACATAATTTGAAATAACATGTATGATTTTCTCCTTCTTTATCTGGAGCATTATTTTTCTCCCATTTATATGGACAGCTTAAAACAACAACAACAAAAATTACTGTCTGGAAAATTGTATAACTTGATCTTTTTTCTATGTCATTCACCTTCTTCTTTCTCTGTGATGCCCAAGGCTTTATGCCCCAGTGAGCTCCTGAGGCTGATAGGAAAATGTTACTTTGAATAAGCAAAATGATGAAGACCCTAATTAAGTAATGAACTTTCTGTCAAGCACATTTTCATGCTGCAGGTGACACCTGCGTGACAATGCCAGTTTCAGCTGACATGGATATGGTTATACATAAATCTCTTGACTTAATGATCAGATGTGAAGTTATGAGTCCATCGACTGCTACATGTAAAAATATTTTTTCTGCCTAAGCCTAATCATTAACATACCTCTGTTAATGACTTGAGAAGTTGACGTGCATTGTTCTAAAATATTACTGTAAAGCCAGATCCTATGGTAATGTGCTGTATTCTGATGGCTTTTGAGGAAAAATGGCATCTGTTCAAGGTATTCCTTAGACCCACTCTCAGTGAGACTAGAGTATTCCAAGCTCCAAGCTTTCTTCTGCTGAAACAGTTCTACTGTGTTGTATAGGGAATATTTCTAGGAAAATACCCATCATGTGAAATACATTTCTGTTCTATTTCCTGATACAAATTTTCTTCACATCTGCCTAAATGAGCAGCATGAATTTCATCACGGACAAAGTTTTGTTTGTTTTATGTTTCTGACTTGCTAAATTATATTATGTTAAATCAAGGGAAATTACAGGGCATCACATCACGTTACATAGTTCGCATTGTAAGTCAATTCAACTCGACACAATATGACAAAGTAATGCAATATATCAGTTCTACAGCCACATTCTTTAAGTAATGAAGTAATATTTCAACATACAAACCAAAGCATCTACTTAGTATTAAATATCTATCATCTGCTCCAACAGTGACATGTGGAGCAATTGTGTCATGTTATCTACAGGAAGAAGATATTTTTGTTGTCTTCTTGGGTAATTGATTAAACAATACCATGTTAGCACTCTTTGTGCATTATACAAACTCATTTCATCAAAACATTCACTATACATGTCAGCAGTCTGGGAACAGTACATATCTCAGTTGACAAATATATGTGTTACTAAAACAGGCATCCTGGCTTTTAAACATCACCGGTCTTCATTAAATCCGTGAGTGAACCTACTGCTTCAGTAATAAAACTCCTATTGAATAAGAAATATTCATGCAAGATCGTGGTATGAACAGAGTGTTTTCAGGGCAAGAAACTTTTTTAAAAAGTGAATTTTGCTCAATAAATATATGCCAGTTGATTACAGTAGTGATCTGTATAGTAAATCTGACAGGAGTGACCAGAATACTAGTCCCTGTCTCCATACAGTACATAAAACACGAAGCAAGCTGCAGGTCACATTTACACTGCCTCACCACTCATGTTCTAAGGATTCATCTGGAGAACAAGGGCCCAATAACAATGCCACAGCATCAAAGATATGCAATACTAAATATATGCCTACAGTGAGACTGCAGTGCAGAGCATAGGTACTTGAACTAGTCTTCGTAACCACTAGGAATTTCAGCTGTGATGTGGAAGTCCACACAAATTTGAATGGTAATACATACTGACCTCCATGCTGCTAAACTGAGGTTGCTCCTAGTTATGCTGTACTACATTAAAAACTGAAGTGTGATACTTTGCTGTTGTTTCTGCCAACTTACTCTTGCATTCAACAGGAAAAATTCTTACAAAGTCAACAGGGCTTTCCCTTTTCCCTTTAAACATCCACTATAGTGAGAGAAAGACAGTGATGAATAGAGGTTAATTAAGCAGCCTGTTTCCAAAGCAATTATGCCCATGAGCTTCTCCAATTAGATGACTTGAATGGGAATGGAAAATATTTTAGAAAGTCACTTTTTCTTTGATATCTTCGTTTAGTTAGCCATGTAGCCAGCAGTACATCCCTTTCTGCTATATTGATAAGAGGAACAGTGTCAGGAAAGAATTCAAAGAAGGAGGCTGCTTAACCCAGCATTTTTGACATGTCAGTTGTGGAGTTATGGTCCAAGAAAGAAATGGGGGAATATGGAGGAGAAGGGAAAAAAGGTAGAGAAGTGTTACTTGAAATAGACTGGTTTGAATTTTATTAATTTTACACTAAAAGGCACAGATCTTTCTATATTTAAGAAATTCTTTCATCCTGTCTTTTGCTAAAGAGGACTTCTATGGCAAAGACAAACACTGTTATCCAGAAAATTATATTTGGGTCTTATTCCTGGGTCCCAAAAAAGTACAGTGAAGAATATTATAACTTCTGAGAACTATCATTATTCATGCAGATAAGCACAATTTGTGTGTTTACGAAATAGTCTGTACTTTTTTATAAACCATACTAGAGACCTCTGAGAGGTAAAATAATATTTAACAGTCCATTATAAAAATCAGTCATCTCTCAGTCTAAGAATACTAATCAGAACACTGCTAAACAGTATTTTAATTGTTAAGTAGAGTGTCATGTTTCAGATAGGTTCTTTAGCAAAGTTTATAGAAGATAGAAGTTTTTGTAATTGTAAACATAAGAATGTTATGGATCTTCAATCTAATTTTCAAATGAAGCTAAAATGTTCCATTTCAGTGTCAATTTTTTTTTTTGTCATGTTATTTGTCATTATTGTTCCTATCTATCTATCTATCTATCTATCTATCACTACTCGAAAGCCTATGTACAAAAAACCTTGTCATCTAACATCAGAAGCAAGTCTAGTTTGGTCATGCTTTTTTTTTTTTTTTTTTTCTTTTTAAAAAAATAGTGGAGTCATGCACTAATAGTTTATAAAATACACATAATTTTTTGTGTAGGTACTGAAAACAATACACTTAAAAATACAAGTCAAAGTACTGCACACATATTATAAATTCTATATGGCAATTTTGCAATGTTGTTTAAAAAGTGAGACATTATATCAGATGAGTAATTCAATCACTAAGAATAAAATTTCAGATTAACAAGTTATTTCAATTTGGCATGATGAACAAGTAAAGTTCAGAAACTATACTTTCTATTTTTTAGCCAAACAAATTTTCAATTGATAATGAAGCAGTGTTTTATATTCCAGCTAAGTAAATCTAATTTTTTTTTTTTTTAAAAAAAAAGTACACCACTGAAAACTAAAATACCTTTTAAGGCCTTCCAAACTACTGCATTGCTCTCTATATGAGACCTTGTATGTGTATTACTTGGGTAAGGCAGGTTTCATCTGAAGCTGAGAATTCTGACATGCAGTGTTGGCATTGAACCAAATATGTGTTTACTTCCATACCTTGTATATGTGGTTGAGAATGGGTACTGCATATCAGCTGTGCATTCTTGAGATTCAATTACACCATATGACAATACTGAAAAATTTAAATGCTTATCATAGAGCAGGTAAGGCACCTACAGGAAATCTCTACAGGAATCCCTGGCTACAGAACAAAGCTAACATAAAGAAGATCTAGTGTTAGTGAATGTCTTGTACAAATCTCTTACTATAGGTAAGAGGGATACTCGGGAAGGATTGATTCCCTCAGTTAAAATATCCCTAAGGCTGAAAGGTTTTAAGGTATTAGAAATAAATAGTTTGTCCTTATGTGTTCATACAAATACAGTATTTGAAAAGATATCCTGCAGATTTTGTTCAGAAGAAAAGTGAAATACCTGCATGGAATTATGGATTAAGAAGTTTTTGAGAACTTTGTTTTATCTTTCCTGGGCATTCAGTTTGCCTACTGCTTTATCAATACAGAATATTTTCCGACATTTATTTCTAGGAAAGAATTAATAGACTTCATCTGCATGTATTTAGAAGACTACCTTATTGCACACAGAGGCCATATATTTTCCCAAAATGACCTGGAATTCTGCCATTCTTACACCATTGCATATACTGTTTGCAGTACTTTTGTTTTGAATAAATGCATGATATCCAGTAAGTGATGTTTATTGTCTCAAAACATAATTGATTGCTCTTTATTGTTCAACCCATGAATCTTGGCAGTTTTCTCTGTCAAGATCATTATGAAACAATGCACTATAGTGAATGTTGCCATGTGTTCAACATTACTGCTCACATTTTTATTTGAGTTTCCATCTATTTCTTCTTTTATATTCCCTATTTCTTGTCAGATGTGCGGAGATGCTTTCAATATGGAATTTGAACTCTTTCTGGAAACATGGTTCTCTACCAATATTTACTCAAAATCAATATGAGAAAATATGTCATGTCACTTTTATGTGGCCAGGTAATTTCAAGTTCAAGTAAGAATTCAGCTTTTCCTCTCGTTATTTTTTCTTCTAATTATAGTAAACTAAAGAATGTAACCAATGGAAAGATATGGATTTGTATATGATTAAGTTCCACCTGGCATCTTCATAGAAAATTATGATGTTTGCGATATACAGTTTGCAACTGCATTTGCAAGTCGTAAAGTGAAATTTGAAAGCTGGTGATGGCAGAGTAATACTATTAAAATGTACAAAGACATCATAAGAACAAAATGAAATTGTATGTTATTTAAACATTTCTGGCAGTGCCCAATGCAGAGATGTTTAGGGAAAAATAAACATTTGTTTTATACTGAAGCGTCCTTCAGTTTATATATGTATTTATTGTCACTCAATAGGAAAGTAAGTTGTATTTGATGTTTGTCCTCAGGAGTCTGGATCTGTCTATGTAAGTAACACGAAATGGTATTATATAACATATACTAAATATTATTTTTGGCCACTACAGGAAATATAGAATAATCTCATCGGTTCAAGAACCATTCAGTACACATAGGTTGCAAATATACTAGCTGTCTGCCACTAGTGCTACTATTAAGTGTGCAAGGAGTTACTATTTATTGCTTTTTCTATCATGCCTAATTCCAAAATGCTTAAATTATTTTTTTAAAAAAAAACTTTTCCAATAGGATTCAGACAATACTATATTAATAACAATATATATTATTAATAGAATAATAGAGACTCATATATACATACATACATATGTATGTATTCTTTTGTCTTCTGTGGTCTTGAAATCTTTCTTAAAAATCAGTTTTGGGGATGGCCTGTTTGCAGTCAGTGGCTCCTTATTTAATGTTGAGTTTCAACTACATATATTTGCAATATATGTATATATACAATATAAGTGTGTATCAGCTTTCTTTTCACCCAGAAACCTGAAAAACTAAAATAACAAGTATCCTTTGTCTAATAAGACACTTGTAAGCACTCAAATTAAGGATCTAATCCACTAAAATAATAACACATTTTCTCACTAATGGAGAAATAAGAGAATACATTAAATTTATCAAAGCAGACCAACCAGTTAGTCAGGACAGACTGACAGTGCATACAGCAGTACCTTCAGTGTTGTTTCCTCCTTTCCTTCAGTACATTCCATCTATAGTTTGCTTTTAAAGTGTGGTAGAATCCAAAATGATGACAGATTTGAGACACTCCATTTCCCATATTGGCTTCTGCTGAGATAACACGACTACTTAGATCATTAAATACTCATCAGTTACTCAGTTCTCACCATCACCTTGAAGATAACTCAGAACCTTCAGGGGCAAATTGATTATATATAAAACCCTTGATATCACAACCTCAGTGGAGGGATTCCTTATAGGAATCCCTTATTCCTTCACTGTTCTTAAATTTTGAATCATTCCCTTGCACAAGAATTCAGATTGAAGTCTTTCTTCAGATGATATCTCAAGTTAAACATATTCTGCATAGTTTTTTTCACTATCCAAAAACTAAAATCACATTATATTATCCTTCTTTCAGTTTTAATCAAAACGTTAAATTCAGTAACTTTCCCATTTATTTAATTTTTTCTCACCAAAAGGTGCAGTCACCAGATCGTTTCTGCATTTTAGAATAGAATAGAATAGAATAGAATAGAATAGAATAGAATAGAATAGAATAGAGTAGAATAGAATATTTCAGTTGGAAGCAACCAACAATGACCATCTGGTCCAACTGCCTGACCAATTCAGGGCTGACCAAAAGTTAAAGAAGGTTATTAAGGACATTGTCCAAATGCCTCTTCAACACTGACAGGCCTGGGGCATCGACCACCTCTCTAGGAAGCCTGTGCCAGTGTTCAGTCACCCTCTCGGTAAAGCAATGCTTCCTAATGTCCAGTCTAAACCGCCCCTGGTAAAGCTTTGAACCATTCACATGTGTTCTATCACTGGATCCCAGAGAGAAGAGATCAGCACCTCCCTCCCCACTCCCCCTCCTCAGGAAGCTGTAGAGAGCAATGAGGTCACCTCTCAGCCTCCTTTTCTCCAAACTAGACAAGCCCAAAGTCCTTAGCCACTCCTCACAGGACATTCCTTCTAGACCTTTCACCGGCTTTGTTGCCCTCCTCTGGACACATTCAAGGACCCTCACATCCTTCTTAAATTGTGGGGCCCAGCACTGCACACAGTACTTAAGGTAAAGCTGCACCAACACTGAATACAGTGGGATGATCGCCTCTTCTGACAAGCTGGTTACGCTGTGTTTGATGCACCCCAGGATGTGGTTTGTCCTCTGGGCTGCCAGGGCATGCAGCTGACTCATGTTGAACCCATTGCCAACCAGCACCCCCAGATCCCCTTCTGCAGGGCTGTTCTCCATCCACTCCTCTCCCAATTTATACTTGTGTCCAGTGTTACTCTGTCCCAGGTGCAGAATATGGCATTTGGACTTGTTAAATTTCATCCCATTAATTATAGCCCAATGCTTTATATAGATACCTCTGCAAAGCCTCTCTAAAAAGAATCAACAGCATCTACCAGTTTGGTATCACTGACAAGTGGTGCAATCCACTCCTGCATCCAGATCTTTGATAAATATATTGAACAGAACTGGCCCTAGAATTGAACCTTGCAGAACACTGCTAGTGACTGCTGGTGACACCATACTTCTACAAGAGTCATTAAGATGAAAGAAGACAAAAAAGAAACAAACAGCTTGGTTTTCTGACTTAAAATATTAGTTCTAAACTGAAGGGAAGAAATTTTTTTAAGAAAATAAAATAGATAATGTTGCCTGGGATTCCCAAAACAGTTTGAGGTAGACAAAAAGAAAGCAGATTTCATAATCTTTTATAGCAATGTATTATTTATTTCAACAAGTGTAAAATCATGTACCTGGGGAAGAGCAGCTTGATGCAATGATATGTGCTAGAAGCACCCAGTTGGAAAGGAGCTTTGTAGAAAAGGACCAGGTGGTGGTGGACATAAAGTTGATCATGAGCCAGTAATGTGCCTTTCCCACAAAGAAGGCTCCTCAGCTGTGCTAGGCAAAGCATTGCCAGCAGACTGAGAGTTTGATTCCTCCCCTCTACTCACCACTGGTGAGGCCACATCTGGAGTACTGCATCCAGTTCTAGGCTCCCCAGTACAAGAGAGACATGGACATACTGGGGAGAGTCCAGTGAAGATGATGAAGGGACTGAACCATCTCTCCTATGAAGAAAGGCTAAGAGAACTGGGACTGTTTAGCCTGGAGAAGGCTCAGGGGGATTTTATCAATGTGTGTAAATAGCTGAAGGGAAGTTGCAAAGAAGATAGAGCTGGGCTCTTTTCAGTGGTGCTCAGTGCCAGGACCAGAGGCAGTGACCACTAACTGAAAGACAAGAGGTTATTGCCTCTGAACATCAGGAAACACTTTTTTACTGCAAGGGTGGCTGAGCACTGCCACAGGCTGCCCAGAGTGGTTGTGGAGTTCCCCTCCTTGGAGATATTCAGAAGCTGACAGGACACGGTGCTGGACAATGGACTGTAGGTGACGCTGTTTGAGCTGGGAGTTGAAGTCGATGACCTCCAGAGGTCCCTTCCAACCTCAACCATTCTCTGATTCTATTCTATTTCACTCTGTTAAGTAGGAGTTCTACTCAAGAATTATGCTTTGTCTAAATACATGGAAAAAAATAATCCTGATCAAGCTGAGGATTAAAATGCAGCAACACACAGAGTAAAAATTTGGAAACACTTAAAGCATTGCCCATTTAAAGATTTACCCAGATACTTAGCATAGTGTGCCATCCCTTTAATTTTCAGCATTGGAGTGGCAACCAGAAACAAAGATAGAAAGAAACAAAGCCCCAGACTTTGAAGGGGGGAATCACAAGACTTTTAGACCCCAAACTGCAAAAAACAGTCAAAGGAACCAAAGAGGTTTTGGAAAACAATTTCCATCAAGAAAAAAAAAAAAAAAATTAAAAATTCACTATTGATTATGTAAACATATTTTCCCATTTTTATAAAACTGATCAGGTTTAGGCCGTGTTTAACTGGGTCTAATAAACTATACAGGTGGTCTTAGAGATCCTTATTGGCTTACTACTTTGACTAGTGTTGCAGTGGGTGTTTTCATGGCAAGGGAAGCTTCAAAGCTCTAAGTGATTTCAATCTCCCTGTTTGACTGCCAGGCTGCTTTTTTTCCCAAAGGAGGCACACATCAGAGCAATAAGACCTCTGAAGGTGAGCAGAGATCTCATTTTTCCTCTACTGACACTTTTTGACAGAAGGTAAGAGAGACATACAAAGAGTGCCAGGCAGTTTTAAGGTGAGGTTAAATGTTATAGCTGCTGTAATCTAACAGTTTACTGCAGCAAAAAAGAGGAAACCCCTCCTTCCACTCCATTCCTCTAACAGCCTCAGTCTTCCTGGTCTTAGCTGACATGATTCAGACTACCAAACTACTGGAAAACTGCATTTTTTCTGCTAAATTAACTTTCCATCAGGCTTGTGCTTAGAGTGGCTCATGGAGGGGTTTGGCAAGTCCAGACTAAAAGCTGCTGAAAAGCCTCTCCAGAAGAGGTAAGGACATAACATGACATTACCTTAGTGTTGGCAAGATGATCATACTCATGCACACCATCACTTCCTACAAGGAGCAATAGTAAAACGTATTATATGATAGTTAACATACATTTTAGCAAGAAGGAGAATATCAGATTGTACATAGGAGGGAGTGGAGGAGGACTGAATCAACTGCTGAGCATGGAAAGCCAGAAATGGGAGTGACATTTCAGTGGTTTCAAAGTGCTAAAAATCATCCCTAAGTTTCAGAGAATACACTACACTACATTAATTTCAAGAAAACTATTAATGCTCTTAGGAATATAGAACACAGAAAAAAGACCAAAATATTTTTCTTGGACCATTTAAGCATTTTGGGAGTCTAACTTTATCTGTTCAGCTTGGCAACGTCTTTTCTTCATGACTTCACAAGCAGAGGATAGATAAAATACCTTATTAATCCTTTTCACACCTATCCTGTATATGAACAAACAGCTGGAGAAAGCACACTGGTCCCTATATTTCTCCAAAAATAGCAACCTTATATAATAGAACCTCTTAAATTTTAGTTTCTCTCACTTTTGTCATACAGTACCAGAAAATTTTAACCTGACAAATGAAAATTGAAGAAAAAAGATAGGAGGAATTACTGGAGAAAGAAGGTAAATCTTAAGTAGAGACAGTTACGAACTCCTTGATTCAGAGAGAACTTTTCCATCATTACTTATATGGTAATGTTCTACACATTTGAAAACACAAATTAGAAACGCTACTTGGTTCATGTGATAATATGCATGCTTGCCAAGATTTCTTAATGTTAATTGCTACTCCCAAAATAGTCAAATTAGAACTTTTTTTTTTAATATAAGTGTATGTAATGACAACATGTCTTAGAAGTGTATCCCAAGTAATACCCATATAAAATTCATATATTTCATACCCTTATAATAATGAAAATTTGGAGCATCGAATTAATAAGAAGCAGTCAAGGAATTCTTTTAAATTCTTTGAAACAGAATTTGTTCATCTGTCTTAAATTCTGACAAAGCAGCTTTCAAAACTTGAGAAGCTACAGACAGTTAAAAAGCTAATCTTCAGCAGCAGCTGTAAGAGCAAAGAAGAAATATTTTTATGTCCAAACAAATAATCTACCTTTCAATGTCTTATTAATAGACACAGTTTAAAATAGGAACTTCACGCTGATTGATATGTGGGGGTAAACAGGGATACTTAAACATATTGAGCCTGATTCCATTCCCATTTATTCCTTTGGCTTAAATGTAGTGACTTACAGCAGTGCAAGAGGTAAACTGGATATTAAATGACATTCAGAGCAACATATATTACTATAATTTCTTCAGAAATTATATATATCTCGCTATGTGAGACAGCAATTGTGATGACTGCATTAAGATAGGAAAGCAATATTGAACTCCTCAAACAAACCAAATTTTTAATTGCACCTGGAAAAAACCTACTGTAGAGAATCTTATATATTTATTGGCAAGAAGAAGAGACCAACCCTGGATGTTTCAGAATAACTTCTGCTCTCAGCAAGAAAAGAAAGAAAAAGTATAAGAAAATATTAAGGGTATAATTTTTTTACTTTTTGAGGCATATTTACTTTCTACTGCATAGAAAGGATGAAGATGACTAAAATCTACAACAAAAACAAAATAATTCTTGAACCATATGCTTACACGTCTTTAAAATTTCTTACTCTAAAATTGGGGCTTTCCAGAAAGGCTGTAGGGGTAGCTATTACAGGTTTTCAAATGTGGTTTCATATAATTTGGGCAATGAGTGGGACGGGGGGCAGCAATAAAAACCCCAAATCTTTGGAACCTTTTCAAAAAAAATGCTTTGCTTAAAATATATCAAACTAAGGTCAGTCAGAGAACAAAGGACTTCAGATCCACTTTTGGAAAATTATATTAAATATATATATATAGTCTGAAAGATATTACGGTGAAGCCAGCATAATTAATTTAATCATGGACTTGTCGATATTTTTGTAAGCCATGTACCTTTCAACAGGAACACCAGCCATTTTGGACTGTAAACTTTGTCTAGTATGAGGATATAAGTAACCAGAATTCTGTTATTACCTGATCTGAATTCTCTTAAGAGATGGGGACAGGGTATGAAGAAATGAATTCTGGGACTTATTTATCTTTTTCTTTTTCATGAAAAGATGATCAAATATCTACCCAGTTGCTTAGATATCAGTGTTCACTAAAACTTCAAATATTCTGCATAACTGAAATAAGGGGCTTAAAGATACAACACAAGACTTATGTGAGGCCTTGGACTTGTACCTGTAGCTAGGCAGGGTGTCCCAGAGTTTAAGAAGCTGGATCACAGTCTGAGAACGTGCTGAAGTGTTTCAACCAATATAAGATAGCCTTGCAATGTGAACTAGCTTTGTATGTTCCTTCTACCCCCGTTTGTTTATGTGCTTTACAATAATCAGAATTAATATTCAGGGGAAAACATCTTTTAACTCTTGCGCACTCAAAATTGTGAAATTATGTGGGTGAAAACAGATTTTCTGTATGTCATTAGACCTACTTAAGTCTTAACAGAATTACTATATAATCGAATGTGTTGTCCAGCTAATGGTCTGTGTAAAAGGTACACTTGAAACAAAAGACTACACATCATGAATGTTGTAAATAGTGACAAGTCAGTCCTGAAACCTGGAACGACATGTAAAATGAAGAAACAAATAAAGTCATCACACATCCTCATGTTAGAAATATCTACGTTTTGCCTGAAAACTTTCATTCCTGTTTTGCAAATCCTATTGTTATTCAGGCCCCGAGGCCCTTCTTTTTCTAAGCACTTTTTCTAGTAGTTACCTGTTAGATCTCAAAGAACAGATAATGTCAAACAGTCATATTTTTTTCTTCCAAAAAAAGTCCATAAGAGATATTATTTATATCCCCTGTATAGAATTAGGATAGTTGCCACAAACACATTTCCCCAACATAAAACAAGGAAAGAGGAAGAAGATTATAATGCAATTAAAAAGGTGCCTTTTTTGCACGAAGTTCTACATCATATCTGTACCTTCTAGAGGCTCACTCTGGGAGAATAATTAACTCCAACCTCAAACAGCTATTAAATAAGCACAAGGTAAAACAGAGAATTGTAGAAAATGGTCATAACTGATCTTTCGATTTTATGATTTGTCTAGCATACAGCAGAACAGAAAGGAGGGGAACCTAAGATGATCTCACGGAAGGAACAGTGTCAACACTTCAGCTTACTTGTTCAAGTAAAGTGGAGCACAGGAGATAGGTGGCATTGCCTAAGGACTGCTGAAGTAAACAAGACAGGTCAGTTCATGTACTGTAAATTCCTGTGGAAAACTAACTTTTTTAATTATCTTCTTTTTTTTTTTTTTTTTTTTTTTTTTTCTGGAAAATCGTTCACATATGAAAAAGGAAAGAATAGCAAACTGAAAGTGGAACAGGAATACCAGTGGGACCAGGATAGGCAGAGGACTATGCTTTAAAGAGGATGGATTTGACACTGTAAGAAACAATTTGCACCAGTTTCCTTTCTTCCCAGAACATTTTCATCTGTTTATGCTATACCACAGTTTGTAATACAGCTATTTACGCAAACAGCTTAAAAAGATTTCAGAAGGCAGCAGAAACTTTCATGAAATGACATAACATGTGGGCACACCATAGATCTCTATCAGGAGAAGGGTGAATAGCTGTTACTGCACAGCATGGTAGATATAAAGAAAAATAACAATGTCAAGGTAAAGATAGAACATAAAAATATTAATCTTCATTTATTACCTATTATTTAATATTACCATCCCATTTAAAACTCTTTTAAATGTGTTTTGTTTCATCTTACTTTAAAGAAAAGATAATCAAAGATACTGTAATATTGCTATTGGTTACTCCCCAATGCCATATATCAATAACCATCATATATAGTTAGCAGGTGTTTTAAGTAACCTCAAATTTAAAAGGGAATATACAATTGGACCCAAAGGAGACAAAGTGGAATATGATCTGGAAAAGTTAGGTGTTCATACAAATAAACTATAAGAAGAAATGCCCCTATTACCATCACAGACTGTGACATTCCACAAAATGCTGAAATATCCATGGGTATCCAGAAACATTTTAAGAGGGCTCTATATATTTAAACAAGCTTGAGAGACTGGGAGAAACACAACTAGTGTACATACTTCCTTTAAAAAATAGCTTGCTGATGGTAGGAGCCTCTAGGGAGAGCTTAATGAAAACCTCTTTGCCTCAGACTTTCTAAGAGGTCCATAGGAAAGAAAGTACTTTAACAGAGTTCATTGAAAATGGGACAGCATCAATCTCTCCTTTTTTTCCTTCAGCCTTTCCAAGGCCTTAGATGAAAGGAACGTTCAAGTGTTGCATACAGGAGCAACGTATACTGCTGTAAATTATTAATGCCTTGAAAAACTATGTTCCATAAATAGCGCAAATTAAATACACTAGAAAATGCTCTTATCTCAGATTTACTGATTTTAATCCTTATGGGCTTCTCAAATTTCCTTCTGTCCTTATCTTTGTTATCTGTTACTACCTTACTGCTTTCTTTCAGCAATACATAAAAAAATATGACAAACATCTGTCATTTGTGACTAAATATCCAGTTCAGCATATCCACTGCACTATCAAGTACACCATACACAAGCTCATACATCATTTACTGTTGGTAGCATGACAGCAGCCCAGCAAGTGCACTGGTCAAGAAGCTACAAGTAAGATTTTAATATTTTTTCAGGGCTTAACTCTTGCTTAGACCTGTATCTGTTCTTTTTAGAGTGCCAACTCAGGAACGAAACAGGTCCAGGACTTTCACTTGAATGTAGCAGTGCTTTCTCCATATCTGCAACAACTCCCGCGCTTGGAATAGTTCAAAAATGTCTGGCTGCTTCTGCAATTTAGAGATCTTTCATTTTTAGGTCAGCCTGCCTCACAATCTACAGACATGCAGTAAGCATTTCAGACTAGGAGACAGACTTTGTAACTCCGATTTAAACACAAAAGTTTAAAAGGCAAGAAATTCTTCTTTACAGATTTTGTTTCTGAAACCCCAGTTGTGGTATATAATCCTTATGCTTTACTAAGAAGCTCCTTGGAGCCTGGCAGTACAGATGCAACATCAGGCTTCTGTTACATATTTAACATCAGAGATTTTTTAGAATTAAATATCCTAACTCCCCATGCGAAAGGGTGGAACATCATAGCAAACAATAAAATATTTAACTCCACAATTAATTTGTTGTACTTCAAGGGGAGTTCTGCTCATACCTAGGCTTGGAAAATATTTTGCAAAATAGATACTCACTAATAGCAAATTTAAAATCAGAACTATGATTTTGTTATTCATTATTCATTGTTTCAGAAAAACAATATTCTCTGGACTGTCAGCATCAACTTGTGGCAATGTTATATGCAGTACAATGGGTTTTTGCCTTTTTTTGTTTAAAGGTTAGGGATTGCTTTTTGCCTGGGGGGATTGCTGACAAAGCACTTGGCAGTAGGTACAATACATCTACAGTAAGTAGATCAGAGTATTTTACCTGCAAACATGCTGCAATAAAGTGCCATCATTCAATCAATACAAATTACTTAGTTAACATTTTTCTTAATGTATCTGGATTACTAAATCATTAGATCATTACCTGATAAATAGTGTGGGTAATGAATTGAGAGAGTAACTACATACCTTCAGGAAGAACCTGCCCGATAACAATAATCCATTAGAAAAACTGGCAGTATCTTCTGATCTATTGCCCGCAAAGCTATGACTTGATGGAGAGTTTCATTCCCTCTGCTCAGCACTCCAGACGAAAATCAGCACAATTTAAATATTTCTCAGGATGTGACAGCTCTCTAGATCCCTGGTTGCATTCTGTTCCCAGGGGTTGACAATCTGGTGTTCCAGTGTGCACAGAGCAGTGAAGATGAATTGAAAAAGCTTGAGATAAATTAGGGATGGCTAAGTTAAAATTGTCTCTGCTCCCGAGTCTCTCATCTGCAGTCTGCAAGCCTGTTTTGCTGTGAAAAAGCTAGATGGCAGGCTGCCTCAGTGAGTTCTTCTTAAGCGACAGGGAGCATTTTCAATGAAGAAAAATTCTCCCATTATCTAAGCTAATGTGACTGCAGCTAAATGTAGTCTTAAAAGTGTCTACTAGCATGAAATCCATTTTCACTGTTGCTTTCTTTCAAGCCACAGGTTAAAAAAGAAAAAAAAGGTAGAAAAAAATAGCACCACCCTATCTGTACTTCTATATGAAAGTAATACTTAAACTTTTTAACCTAATAAATGGCAGCACGTTTCATGATATAGCTGTGCCCAACAATCTAAGTAGGGGAAATTTTTACTGTTCCCCAAACTTTATCTGCTTATACTTAAATTTTTCTTCAACTACCTGCTCCTTCTGTTTTGCTTTTAACAGTTATAATTTCTTTTTGATTATCCTAATTTTGAATGTTCCAGGAGAGAAAGTGGCAGTATTTTCCCCTTGTTGACAAAAAATTGACAGCTAAAATTCTGAACAATTAACATGTTTAGCCTTAATAGATAATAATCTAAAAAAAATGTGACTGATGATTTGCCATGCCACTAAAAAGTTTTAACAAAAAAATTTAAATTTTGTATAAGGTACTTGATCTTTAATTATGAAACACTTCTCTGATTGCACTAGCTTACAGAGAAGATAGAACTGAAGTTTTTTAGAAATCAGTTTAATGGCAAAGCTGTTTGACAAAGTCACTAATTTCAAGCTGTTATGTAAAAAGTTTTCATACAGATAGCTCAGGCGCAGGAGGTTATCTTTACACATAGTAGATGAAGTTTAGTATTTTATCCTCTCAAATGTTGGATACAATTATAAAAAAAAAAAAAAAAAAAAGAAGGAATAATTTCAAAGAACAAGTGTCAGTCATGCTCCCTAGTAAACATGCAATTTTGCAAATACTTTCTTTCATTTTAACTGATCTAACTTTCTGAAGTCTTAGGTATCTACCACCAATAACTTTCTCAGATTTGAATTCTCAGTATCATGAACATTCAGGCCCTCGCCCTAAACTGTAAATAAACAGAGATGCAGCTGAATACATGTGAATATAGCCTTAGTTCTAGAAAAATCTAAGAATGATAAATAAATATAGTACCAGGAAATAGCTGTAGACCATGCTTTCATCCAAGAAGGCATGAGGAGACTCTGAAAATCTTTGGGACATGACTTCTGATGTCTGTTTTGTTCCCCAACCCCCTGAAGTAAAACATGCCCTTGCATTATCAACTCTACCAGGTGAAGTGAAAAAGCATGATCAACATTGACTGATATCATTGGGGGTTATGTCACTAAAGCCACCATCCCCACAGAGCCTTCATGATAGAGTCATTATGTTCAGCCTAAATCTTTTAAACAGAAGCTCTTTGTCCCAACAACCATCCCTTGGAGCATATGCAAGCACTTGATGTGACACAGTTGTTCAGTAAATAGAATACACATAAAATTAGCCCTAAAGAGAATATATTTCTAGAGGGATCAAAAGTTTCCCATGCTACCTTGCTCTTGGATTATTTCTGGTTTTGTGACACTCAAGCTTCTTAATTCTAGGGGAGACTGGATGGACTGCAGTCCTAGCCATCATTATTTGTATATTTTTCATGTAAACAGAGCATGATTAAACAATTAAAAACGAAAAAGCACAACAAACAAAAAACCAAAGAAACTCTCAACCTAGAGAAAACTTTTGATGTGATTTTGGAAATCAGAGAGAAAACTTGGGCAAGTATATGAATTTTGATTGGCTGAATTTAACCTTTACTAGTAACCAATTAAGTTACATCTTGTAAGGCATGAAAACACAGTTTATCCTGAAAAGATAATTTTATAATGAACATGTTGTTTAGAAGAGATTCATGGTTAGTGAAAAATATATTCAGCTTCAGCTGTGATCCTTACAACAACCTTTTTTATTTGTGTCAATATTTTTCTTCTCTTTTCATTTTAATGCTTTGCTAGCAGACTGAGAGTTTGATCCCTCCCCTCTACTCACCACTGGTGAGGCCACATCTGGAGTACGGCATCCAGTTCTAGGCTCCCCAGTACAAGAGAGACATGGACATACTGGGGAGAGTCCAATGAAGATGATGAAGGGACTGAACCATCTCTCCTATGAAGAAAGGCTAAGAGAACTGGGACTGTTTAGCCTGGAGAAGGCTCAGGGGGATTTTATCAATGTGTGTAAATAGCTGAATGAGGGTTGCAAAGAAGATAGAGCTGGGCTCTTTTCAGTGGTGCTCAGTGCCAGGACCAGAGGCAGTGACCACTAACTGAAAGACAAGAGGTTATTGCCTCTGAACATCAGGAAACACTTTTTTACTGCAAGGGTGGCTGAGCACTGCCACAGGCTGCCCAGAGTGGTTGTGGAGTTCCCCTCCTTGGAGATATTCAGAAGCTGACAGGACACGGTGCTGGACAATGGACTGTAGGTGACGCTGTTTGAGCTGGGAGTTGAAGTCGATGACCTCCAGAGGTCCCTTCCAACCTCAACCATTCTGTGGTTTTCAGTTTTGCTTAGGAACCACCAGAATCCTCAGTTCATGGTGCCCGTGCTTTTCACTTTTAAAACAGTTCTTAACTTTGTTACGATTTTGCTAGCCTTTATTGTCCAAAATATCTTTCTTAGATGAGGTTAGATTATTAGTTTCCTCTTCTCTTCTGCTCACATAAGTATAACATCTGTTACTGGAACTAAGGAAACTGCCTGGCAAAAATACTGACCAAGACTTCATTGTGTAACAGCCCAGCTGTAAAGGTATGATTCATTCAAGTTTCATGGTTTGAATCAGTAACATTATCATGTCAGTCTCTAGAAGGTTTGTTGAATTTTGGTTGGCAATTTAGCCAACAAAACAAAGTAATCCAAAACACGTGAGTAAAATTCTCAGCTTTGACCACATATTCAAGTCACCGTTCTCTAAAGCAAACAGGCAGGGAAGGGAAGAAAGTGAACTTCAGTACTAACCATTTTTTTCCAGGGAAAGAGGTTTAATAATCCCTGAATATTATTAGGGATTAGGACTAAATCACCCAGCAAAGCATAGTCACTTGATTTACAGAGTTTTAGAACAAGACATAGATTCACAAGGAATTCTCAGACATTACCGGGAGAAAAAATGAATAGGGCTTTTTTTGGTGGTTTTGTTTTCTTTTGTTTTGTTTTTCCAAGTTATCTACTGGTACAGTTTAATATCTTTTTGGAATTAAATTGATAGTCATAGATGTTCAGGTTGGAAGCAGAGGTGATACTATTGACATAACAAGCTAGATATTTTTGGTGTGCTGTAATCCAGTTATGAAAACATGTTTCAAAAGGTCAAAAGACAGAAGCAGCATTATGGGCAGAGGGCTGAAAGGTGATGCATATTGTAACTCTTGTGACATGATACCTATCTAGATAAAAGAAGTTGTAATTGTTTTAAGAGTACTTTTACCTGGGTATACCTTAGAACTTCAGGAAAGTTAATTTCTAGAAGCCCAAGTTATACACGGCCTATTTAGTTTTTAAACTTAAATAGTAGTGTGATTGCAGAGCTACCAGACAGGTATTTAAAGAATTTTTAAAACCCTCTATATAATAGGATACACTAAAAAATTATAGTTAGCTAAATCTTCAGAACTACAACTCTCCTGAAATAGTAATGAGGAATGAGGGAAAGAACTCTGTTTAGATAAAGGTTTGTCTTTTCTATTTCCCCATCATTCTTCACTGGAGACAAAATAGTAGTTAATTAATTCATAATATTTTCTCCACACTTTACCCTGCCTGTCTTGCATTAGAGTTCAGTATCAGAGAAGAAGTTCTAATGGGGAACCCCAGTGGGAGTGGAGATACGCAATTCAAAGATGAAAAGTTCAGAGTCAGAAAGTGAGGTATTTTTGCAACTGTATATTGTGTGTATGTATATTTGTGTATGTATATATATAATAACTTTGAAAAAAACACGATGTGTATACATATAAACATGTAGTAAACTTTTAAAAATAGTTTTTTTTCATTATTGTGGCTTGAACTCTTGTATAATTTTAGCTACTTCATAAGTTTCTTCACTGGTCTTGAAATATGTGTTATACTCTGTAGTTAGTGCTTTTAGGCCATAGCTTGTTACTAGTTTCTCTTAGATTCATAGAGGATTAGGTCTGTAGGAAAATAAAAGACTTTAATAAAAATATTTTTGTTAATCTTAAGACTTAATAGTAGAAAGTGTTGGTTTCCACTATGAGTGCACCTTAATCAAATGTACAGGGACTGTTCTGCCAGTCATTTTCATGCACTAACAACTTGGAATGTGTGAAACAACATCCAAGATAGAAGTATGTAAATTTGAAGCAGAAATTTAGATGTTGGGGTGCTATTTAGGACTGTTTAGACAACTTCAGTGGGAGAATTTACTTAAGTCACAAATGTGTCCCTAGAACGGGCAGGGATTTAAACTAGTATCAGATGAAACGCTCTCTTCAAGCTTCAGTTACCACTTTAGATGGTTCCTGGAAGAAAGCAGCTGAGACTTAGTGAGGAGAAAAAAGATGAAAATATATCCTTTGAATATGTTGTTCTCCTTTTTGATTGTTGTTCAACTTCCTGCTTTCAAGCCTTCTTTGCTGTCCCTTTTAGAAAAGCAACAGTTTTCAGACCTGCAACATACAATACTAAACAGTGTGATTTTTTTTTCCCCTCCCCAAAATAGTTAGGTAGATTGTCTAGTTCCCTTTCCTTACTACATTTGAACACTAACAGAAGACAGTAGAACAGTTATATCCCAAAGACCATTTAAGCATTTAGATGGCCATAGATAAGTAAAAGATGTGAGAAAAAAAACCCAACATAGTCCCAGAACTCTTAATTTGAAGTTCTGCATGATGTGTTTCCCCTAATTCTGCCTTTACAGAGTTACCAATCATTGTCTGACAACAGAAGGCACAATTTCCTTGCTTCAATCTAGGCTCACAGTTTGTCACATGATTCCTGTTACAGGCTACATGTTCTTCTTATTAGCCTGTGTACACTGTAAATACTTTATGAACAGATATATACATGGAAGAACCCACATAAGCATTCTTATACTTGCTCTAAGAGAAGTTGACAATATTTACTATCACCAAGATGTGAAGACTGGAAAGATAAGACCTGTAAAATGTGACAGTTCACTGAGGGGTCCTGATATCGCACAATATATATTTTCCACACTATATTTATTTCCATGGCATCTAGATTTGCTCTATGTATTGAATACACAGTTGTAGTGCATTATGTGTACTCCTAGGACAAGTCTTGGTTTTTTGTGTTTCGTTTTGGTTTTGTTTCAACCAAAGGAAACCAGATCATGATCTCTGACACCACTCCATGAGGAAACACAAAAACTGGGAACACGTTTGCTCCAAAATGTACACGACCTTGTACTGAACCTGACGAAGGTAAACGAGAACTGGAAGAGGATTTATGATCTGTTTGCTGTCAGTCATTTAATTTAAAAAAACCCATTTGTTTTATAGTGAAAGATGGTGAAATATCTAGTGAAAGATATCCCTGCCAATGGCAGAGGTCGTTGGACTAGACGATCTTTAAAAGCCTCTTCTAACCCAAACTATTCTATAAATCAATGATTCCATACTTCAATTTTCATTAATATTTGGGTTGGGTTGGTGGGGGGTTTTTTGACTTCTGTTTCTTCAGATAATTCCATTTAAACCTGCCAACTTCACACATTAAAACAAACAAACAAACAAACAAACAAAAAAAAAAACCCACCACACATTTTAGAGGTTGGTATTAAAAGAAAACCCACAACAAAACCACAACTTGATTTTGTCTTGGAAGCAATTAAATACGTATATTACAAAATAAATAGAATCTTACTGATTAAGAGATCTTATTTCAGTTTACTTATAGGTGTCCTAAATTATTCAACAAGAAATATCTGAACAGTTTTCATGTGATACACAAAGCATTTCTTGTTCTATCTTCCATTGTCCTCTCTCCTCTGGCTAGATAGTAAGGAGACACATGCGCTCCTAAAATTGCAACAATTAATGTGAAAGATCCTTCAAATTTCCTTCTTTCAGCCAACAGCCTTTTAGCTATATATTTGTTTCCTTCAGCTCTCATTTGCATTATACTGAATAGGGTCTTACTTTGAACTCATACATTACCTTTCATCTCAAAAGCTCAAGGCAAGTTTAATGTGCCTCTCTGAAAACCCATAAAACTTGTGTTAAGAGGCCTGAAATCTCAGCAGCTATATGTGAATTGAGAGCAACAGATTAGGATACTAGAGGAAAATAAAGAAAAAAAAAAACCAAACCTGTTACATAATTCTAGCCAAATGGAACATGGCTTTTAGACACTACTACAATATAACTAAATAGTTAGCTAGAGAAATAATGTCTTAAGAAATAAGGAAGAAGAAACATGGAATATAAACACCATGCACCCTGTGTGAGTACACTGAAGAATTCAGAGCACGTTCAAGCATGTCCAAACCTTTTAGTTTGTTCAGAAAGCTTGTGCTTAGCTCTGAGGTACTGTTGAGTGGTTTTGCTATGATAAAACCTGATAAACCTGACCTGATTTAAAATAAATATCTAAATAAATGATAATGATAATAACAAATAAGAAAAGGATCCTAGGCTCTATTAGTTCTACTGAAATTGAGTAATTGTCTTTAATCTTAAGATTACCTTAAAATTAAGATATTGGGGAAAAAAAACCCTCCTTTTATCTTATTCTACCATTTAGCATTTTATAAGGAGATTATTTAAAGAGAATGTATTGTAAACAATGGGAAGGTTCACATCTTGTTTCCAGTTCTCTCATCAAAAGAGAAGAATGAAATAAAGGATTATACATTACTCATAAAACCAAATTCTTTCAGTCTTTTACTCAAAACTTAAAGGTATTATTCTTCATGTTTCATTTTACATATAGAACACAGACAGATATGAATCTTAAAAACCAAGAAAAAAGAAAGTGCATCTTGATAAAACAGTTCTTGTGAATTTATAGTAAATTTATCTAGAAAATAACAACTCTGGTACAATGTGACCTGATATCCTTGGATCTTAAATGTATCTACTGCCTCGGACTGTCTAATAATTCTCTCATAGTCAAGAATTCAGTTGCATGATACCTAATTTCTTCTGTAAGTGTGTGTCCTATTATATATAGTTTTCAATAGATTGTATTATGAAAAGGGGGTTGGTGGTGGTAGGGGATGTATTCCAAAAGAAATCTGGCCAAATAAAACCATGTCTAGCATGTCTAACACTGAACACAATTCCCCATATTCTGTGTATCCGAATTTGATTTTGAAACATGTTTGAGACATCCGTTTCAAAGATAAAATGCCAGCCTGTATTCTTATAGAATACATGTGAATTCTCAGTAGACCTATAATTTAAGACAAATAAGAATAACTTAAAAAAAGGCAAAACAAACTTTATTTCATTTTCTTTGTCTTTGTCTTAATTAGAAAAACAACTTCATATAGTCACAAAAGCACAGCCTACCTATGTATTTGTCAAGCCAAAAGAAATTCTCCCTTGTTCCAGTAATGAATGGGAAGATGCATTAGTGAACCTTATTTAATATATTAACACATTCTCAGAGATCTCTATGGGCATAAACAATTGTACTGAATAAAGGTACAGTAATGGATACGCCCCTAGAATGAATACATACATGTTTGGATAATGAAGTAACTTATAAATGCAACCAATTTATTTGCAGTCAGATTAAAAAAAACCATTGTGTATGACTGTATGAGAATATTCCCTCTACAGCTACCTGAAAGGAGGGTGCAGAGAGCTGGGGATGAGTCTCTTTAGCCAAGTAACAAGCGATAGGACAAGAGGGAATGGCCTCAAGTTGCACCAGGGAAGGTTTAGACTGGATATTAAGAAGCATTTCTTTACAGAACAGGTTGTTAGGTGTTGGAATGGGCTGCCCAGGGAGGTGGTGGAGTCCCCATCCCTGGAGGTGTTTAAGAGTAGGGTTGACATAGCGCTGAGGGATATGGTGTAGTTGGGAACTGTCAGTGTGAGGTTAATCCAGTTTGGACTGGATGATCTGTTCTAATCTAGATGATTCTGTATCTGTATTCCTTTGGTATGCTGCATAAGACTTTCAGTCCAAAGGAATAGACAAAAAAACCCATGAAACAAACAAAACCCTGTAACTGACTATATGGATCCCATAATTCAGTTTTCAAAAATTGCACAAAACAACGTTAATATCTAAAAGGAGATTAGGCTTAAAAAAATTTCAGACTTCTTACTGTATAAAATGGAGGGTTTAGTCTGAAATATAATAAATTGAGATTCCTAAAATCATCCCTGTACTGGAATAAACAGTTTAAATAAAATAAATAAACAAATAAACAGTTTAAACTCAGCTTTTGACCAGTCTAGTGCTTTTCTTAATACTACTGAACACATTAATTGAGAAGGTAAAAAGAAACAAAACAAAAACCCAGTGGTATTCCTTAAAATAAGTTTGTGTGTTACAAGATGTTACTGGAAAAGTGAATCACAGTGGATGTGATCCAATAGGATCCACACACAATTTTAAATGTAATCTTATTTCTTTTATTTTTCTGAAGAATTGTAGCACATGGACTAAAATGAGTCTCTGAAAAACTGGGCAGACCTAAATTAAATCTTAGTGATACATTCGTTTTTGTCAATTCATAACAAAGTCCTTTCTTGTGGTGATGGACTGTGTCTTTTAAATGAATCAGGTGGCGAAGTCCTTTGATGTGTCACTAAGTACACTGGATTTCAAAAAGTCATAATAATCAAACCCGATTATTCCCGTTATACTTTGTGGATTTTAGAAAATAACCAGCAAATTACTGAGTGATCAGTCTCCCTCTGTGACTGATTAAAACAGTTGCTATGACTTCCTTTACTCATCCTGACAGTTAATGACATGACTGTTGCTGCACCTATATACCTTTCATTTTTATACATTAATTTGCGTAAAGAGCAGGCCATTTGCCATTGTGGTACACCAAAAAGTCTCCCAAATGCCTAAGTCAGGTATGTTTTAATTATTTGTTGTGCTATAGTAAATCACCATCTGAAAAAGGCATCATTTCACTTTAGAAAACTCAGACTTAAAAAGCCTTCTGTAGATTGAATTTCAGCTTTGACACACTGTTTACACTTTAGTGAACACACGTACACTCTCCAAAGAATTCAGTGACTGCATTTAAAATAATTTACGATACATACAGTCCACATCAATATAAAAAGATTTTATTGATGAGAAACTCCTGCCCTCTTTAGGAGGTAAAATGAAACATAATTTCTGACTAATCATTGGTTTTAAACTTTCATTGTTCTTTAAACTCCCAAAAAGAAGAAGTTCTCTAAATTTTCAGTTTGACTAGATAATCTTTTGGCCCCATCAACTACATTTTTAAGTACTAAATTTAACTTTAATGGAATTCTCTTTAAAGGATATGAGGGAACATGAGAGGAGAATAACAACAAAATGAATGCATAATCCAGTGAAACATGCACATATACAAATTTAAATGCAGTATAGAGAAAAGCTTATTTTAGTCTCCCAGTGCTGTTTCTACTACAAAATAAGTTAATATGGCAGTTTCCTTTGCACTTGTGAAAACAGAATTAGTTCTTTCACAAATAAATTATATATATAAATATATTTAGAAAGGAACTAATCCTCACACACAGATTTTTTTGTGCTGCCACAGATTTTTAGCAACTTCCTCACCATCACTACTACAAAGGTTTTTTCTCTGCCCGCCCCCCCCCCCCCCCCCCCCCAAGCAGGTTTATTGATGAGCTATTTTAATATTATGGTCTTGACACTTAGCACCTTTTCCTCTTAAAAAATTACATTGGTTTTAAGCAAACAACTGTAAGTACTGTGACAGCAACTTCCCTTCAGCTATTCACAGCATTTTCATCTGCACCTTGTAGCAGATCAGCTTTAGGAACCACGGGAGCAGCTGTATGTGGAAGATGAATTCAACTTCTAACCAAAAAAGTGGGCAGAGGAACATGAGGAAATGTACCTATCTCACTTGGTCAGAAGGTTATCTGACATTTACTGTGGACTGTTCCTTGCCATGTTCTACTCATCTAGATCAAAGCATAATTCAACTTGTGTCTTATACGAATCCAGCAGAGCATCAGTGTTACCTTCAGAGTAGTCAGCAAAAATTGACCCTGAAATTCCTTATGGTGCAAAAGTTTGACCCCATCCCCATTTTGTAGTGATCAATGAAATTATATTCCATGAGCATCCCGTTCAACTGGACATGATGGCATGCTGGTAAATGAGACAGAGCATCCTCACTGACCCTTCTTGAGGAATACCACCCACAGCTGACACCATCTGCAGCTGCTTGCTGAAACTGGAAAGGAAAGCACGTCTTCACACTTCTTGAGGACCATGGGCTCTTTGTACTCCATGATACTCACAGTTATGCAGACACTGGGTAAGTCTCACCATCAAGAATATGCCACTGCTACACAACTTCAGTGTACAACAAGCTGCTTGGAAAGTGAGGACAAAAAGAGAGAAGCATTTCTGTAACCAAAATCCTCACAACTAACAGCTTTGCTTTCTAACTACGGGCAAGGCAACATATGCTTGCTGTTTTCTGTGGGGCTGTTGACGAGAACTGGGCAAAGATCTTTCTGATATCTTTATTTCTCTTCAAGGATCTTTTTCAAGGTCCAGGATGTGGATCCTGATGTCGGGGTAGGCAGCGGGTCTGCTGAACGCCTGGCAGAGCAGAAGGAATTTGACCTCGTCCAGATCATCCTGTACCCGTGAGAAGTCTGCATGAGGGAGAGCATACCACAGATAAGGAGCAAGGATAGTGAACATCTGCAACAAGAAACGTGAAACTGTTGAACATAGATAAGGAACTGCGTGAATCATGTTCAGAAGTAAAATCTTTAAGAAAGCTATCTAATCATGTACCGTTGCTATGGGTGTACCGTTGCTATGGGCTTAGCCAATTATGTTAGAGCTTGCAGTAGTTGTAGAAGATATAAAAAAGGATGTAAAAGAGCAATAAACGATTCCACTTCTTTTGCTTCTTAATTAATTGTCAATTGTCGCATGACCGTCTCGACCGCGACATCCTGAAGCAGTGCCAGAGACTGTGGTGACTTCCAAACTTCCACATGACATTCTCAGACCGCAGCATGCAAAGGTTAAGCCAAGTGGTAGGCTTAATGGCATGCTCCCACTCAGAGAGCTTTTCACATTCTTCAAAGTACATCTGCCCTGAGGTCTATTGCTTGGTTTTCAAAACATCAGCTTTTACCTTTCTGAACCATATGCAACACCTGTACTCATCAGCAGTGCAGGAAGAAAAACAGAATAAAGATTCATTATAAGTAACAGTTTTTCCCTTCAACACGTATCCTGTGTCCTACAGGCAGCTGACCTATTTGCCAGTGGACAAATGACAACAGCAGCAGAGCTAACTGTCTATTCATTTTGCATGTATTTTCTCTTCATTCCTTTATTTTAGGCACCTTCTTTCTCCCGGTTTTATTCCTTGAGTCTCCATGTGGATGTTTTTAATATAATTTTGAAGGCCTGCACAGAGTGCATGGATGAAAGCAACTAACATTAGACAACTTTATCTAAAGAAGTTTGACCATACCCTTTTAAACCAAAAAAGAAATTATCCTTCTATTTCAACTCTGGAGCAGTTTGTTATCAGTAATTAAAAAAAAAAAAAAAAAAGAAAAAAAAGACAGTATTTTGTATATTAAAAAAAGGCTATATTTTATTCTTATGATAGTCTATTTTAAATATTTAATTATAAATATACTTTATTTATCATGAATATCAATGAAATTACATATGTGATTATATCAATTTATTAGTTTTCATTATTTTGAAACATTTCATACAATGCTATTGCAGGAGGATATCAGACCTGCACAACTCTATGAGAGTTATATCCAGCAAAGCCTTTTATTTTTCTAATAGTACATACTTATGCTCTCAACAAAGGTCTTACTTCATCATTAGTAAATCAGCAATTAGACAGTTATCAACCTTTTCTCCTATCAGCATAAGACCACTCTAACACACGCTGTGCAGACCTATCAACTTCTTGTTCACGTGCTGTTCACGCGGCGGGAACTTCTCACAGTTCAGTACTTTTCCACAGTTCAGTGTTGCAGCTGTCCCTTGTTTTTCCCTGCCACCTTGGCACAACTCAGCAGTTTCTTTTCTTACTCCCAAGGCCTGTTTCTCCTCAAAGCTTTTCTGCTTTTTAGAGGCTATGCAAGGCTGACAGGCCAATGTCTCCCACACAACACAATCAGACAGAGCGACTGGAGTAATTTTATTCTTTGATGCATTTAATAGCTTAGATTATTATTATTTTAAAGCAACTTTTTTTTCCCCGATTTAGTTGCAGTTAATATAGAACGCTTTGTGTGGGAGATCTTCTCTTCTGCTTCTTTCATCTGAGTGCTAGAGTGTCTGATGTATCAATGCCATTAAAGCAGCTAATGATTTTCCAGCCTGCATCAGTTTTCTTAACTAAATCTATTCACTTAATAGCACATTCCAGGTAATATCATGAGACTATGTCCCCACATTAAATAGGAATGTAAAATATTTTAAACTAAACATTTTCTCATAGGTAGATATAAGCATACATCCACGCATTTGTATGCTTTGTAGATGACTGCTTTGGGCAGTAAAGAACTACAATAAGTATTTGATATTATTAAACAGGTTATTAATTTTGTTACTAAGGTTCAAATGCATCTAATTGGATTATGTGTAATCAGAGATAATAACTTTTTCTACAGATGCTTTCTCCATTCCACATTTTTCCTTAAAAATAACTGCATATTCAAATTTTTGTAACTAGATAATTTTAATTTGAAAACATCTCTTGTTGCTCACACACTTTTCAGCAGAAGGGAATTTACAGTGCAGTAGAACCTTAGAATTAATTTCTAAATGAAATAAAATGCCCTGAGATTTAAAGTAAAAATAAAAATTGTTGTTAACCAACAATCATCAGGTGGTTCATTTCAACAAAACATAGTGGACAACATAATTTACACTGGGTTCTATTGACCACTGATAAATTGTTTCTTATTGTTCCTTTTGTCTTTACTAAAACATTTCTCCTACTTTCAGTCACTCAGCAAAAACTTCTAGGGAAAAAAAAAAAACCCAACACATTAGAGCATGTATTTTTGTCTGTAACTTAATCTACCAAATATTTTGACATTCCATTACTAACATATACATGTAGATCATGACATTTAGAAATTAATTTTGTAAAAAGAAAATAATAAAATAGGCTTTCAGCTGACACTGAATTTCACATAATTTATATTTTATATAAATATTTTATATTTCATTTATAATTTATTGTCAGTCCATATGCTACACTTTACTATGATGCAAAAGAAGATTGTATCACATATTTAAGCTATGATACAAATGTATTCCATTTTATTAACAGCTATTAGAAATATTTACTGTAGGTTTGTACTTATTCCTTGTTTTAAGAAAACAAGTTAAGGATTTTAGCTGGAAAAAATAAAAGGAGCAAAAAAAAAGAAAAATAACTCCCTCAAATGTGAGTTGAATTCAGTATTCATGGTATGATAAAATGCAAGTATGTTTTTACAGTAATTATGTTATTATATTGTTTGTGACTTGGCTTATTGTATTCACTAGTGTGCTTTTTTTTAACAAAGAATAGTCAAGAAAATTATATAGTCAGTAGAAGGTTTTCAGTACAATAATCCAAACCACACATTGTTTTCTGAAAGTACTTTAGATATGTATGCACTAAGAAAATATTTTAAAAATATTTTGCCATTTTGGACAACTACATTTCCTGCACATTCCATGTCACATAAATTCTATCAGTGCATTAACTAAACTTAGCATTTGCTATGCTAGGAGTACATGATTTAGAAGTAAAAAGTAAATATATAATAAGAAAATAGGCACCTGACTGACGGATGTGGCATTCTTCTACTCTTTTTATCTTATCGGGATTCTTTTAATGTTGTACAGCAAGGTCAAAGCATTTCTGAAAGGCTGTGTTCTCACATAATGTATAAGCCTTTTTGCAAATATTGCTAATATACTTGGAGTTACTTTAAGACTATTTTGTATTGTGTAGAATACAGCCAGACTTTCATCAAGTATACAAAAAGCACAGAAGTGCTTTTTAAATCCTTTGTTCCACTATGTTGTTAGCTGCACTGAGGACACTTACGACACCCCTGAGAATTGGTATAAAAAAATTAATTCAAATAAATGTCTCCCAAAATTTCCAGATTCAGAAAAACATTTCACCACTATCTGGCTTTTCAGAATAGAGATCTTTCCTATAGCTAATTTATTAGATAGTTAAATGGTTCTAATTAACTACTTACTGAAGGAAAGAATGTGTGTGTAAAGTGAAAAGGAACAACTTAACCCAGATACTTCTTTTGTGCTCTTGGCAAATTCTAAACAAAGAAGGGGGAAGAAGAAAAGCAAGATTTTATCCACACATTCAAGTTGCAGACAGCAACTAGGTATACCATGACTGTATGAATTCATACAACTTTGGTACTTTGGGCATCTGCTGAGACCACTGAGGCTTACACAACCTTTGTTTCAGAAGTAAACTGCTTTGCTAAATCTTTGTGGCATTTGAGAAAAATAAAAATCAATACTTCCCCCCATTTTTGGCATCAAACCCACTTTTGAATATAAAAATACTGTCATTCATAACAGTAACAAAATTGTACTTCAATGTGATCCTTTACTTAAACCATTAGGTGTATTTAGGAAGTGGGCTTAAAAATGAAAAGTGAGTTAGGAAGAATATTGGAGATAACTTCTAAAAATCCCTAAATATTGACTCTGTCTAGTGGATTTTTAAGCAATAATATTTCAGTGGTGTTCTATTAATGAGTGGTATACTGGACTATTATTCAGTTTGGGGATGTTTCCAGAACACAAAAGGAAGTGGATGGGAAAAGAATAAGAAGAAATATATGTAACAAGAAAAGATCAGGGGATCGTGAGAAATGCAGTGAATAAATACACAGACAGACTTCACAGGAGACAAAAAAGACTTTGTTCAGACACCCAGGGGTACCGACATGAAATTTGTTGCAACCCCGAAAGTCAATGAAGGTTGCTGAATGAAAGCAAGAGTGAAGAAAAAGAGCAGGACTAGAAGTACACATGGGTCAGAAGGACATATGAACACTAATTACTATGTCTAACTGTTTTGGAAGTTCCCAGCTGTGCAGGTCTAACTGAACCTAGCTTTAGTGACTCATAATGTAACATCTGTAACACTGTAATTACAATAGTACTTGCATATATTTAACATGGGATCTGACTCAGACTTCTGCTTGAAGGTGTAAACAGCATACAACAGGGTCAATAAAATCAACAAGAAATTATTCTAGGGCACAAGCATCATGTGGCAATGCACACTGTGATCAAGTGTTTGTCTTCTTTTTCCTCTTTTTCCTGTCAACACACATGGTCCTTTGCTCTCACATTTTTTTTAATATAAATTTTCTCTTCTGATCATTTCTCATAGCTACCCCAGCTCCATCACATCTTCAATAAGAGGTTTGATGCTAACGAAAAATTGGATTTAATTAATCAGGATCTATAAACCACTAATTGTTTTATACCTGCTCTAAGCTGAGGAAGATAATGTGATTCAGGTAGTCTTTTGGCAGCCACCTGAACTTCTGTTTATACAGGTAGAAACATTACTGCCGTCAATAGGGAAATACTGCTAGAAAAGTAATTTTAGTTAGAAATTTAACTCATAGCTACATATCTCTATCAGGAAGCAAAAACAAATAAAGGTTTAGCACAAGTCTTGTTGATTTATTCAACAGTTGCTATAAAACATATCAGTTAAGCGCACTGATCCTTGTAAGGCTCTGCCCATTTCTGGTTTATGACACTGCTCTGTCCTTGCAATATATGTTTAAGGAGAAAACAAATTACTACTAGTGACAGAAAATAACGGTAAGTAACCATCCGTTCTTCATTTCCTGTTGTTCCTTAGAGCACTAAACCAGGGTAGGTATATACTCGTATGGATATGACTAACCTTATATTTGTCAAAGCTCTAAAGTAATTTCAGGACATACATCTACATCTACATTATGCTAAGCTACTAAAGGCAGCTTTGAAATGAATGTTTTTGAAGCTCATTTCCTAATAAAATGTTCAAGTGTCATGCAAATTCAAGACTTTAACATGGAAATATTTAGGCTGATGATTAAATTGACATATACAAGGAGCTCTATGGGCATCAAGAAATTATATAAGTTGAATACATATATAACCATGTGCAAAGTTGATCCTATTTTTTTTTCCCTGACTGCAAAAATTACTAGATTGTACATATATTGTTGTTTCTAAGGGATGATTTATTCCCAAGAAGCAGAGATAAAGCTGGAGAAAACTGAGGAGATAGAAGTGGCAAAGAATGTTCTTAGCCAGTAGTCATTTTATCATATTGCAATTCCGCAATATTACCTATACTACAGACCTTTCAAAAAGCTATAGTAAAATCAATATTATATACTCTGTTTATTTTCACTTAAGTAAGAGAACATTTATCAGAGACTGGAAGATCAGCTGTCAAAACAGTAAACATACTATTTGTAGGCTTCTATTTGTAGGTTATCACTAGAATTAGCCTAGGTATTCAAATACTACATGTTCCTCACAAGTACTTTATACTTCCATTTCTCCCTCCACTAACAATTAAAAACTTGGGAGAGTGGCTATGTAGGGAACAGCCATAGCATTCTGTGGCTGACATCTCACACAATATTTTCCCTTTATCAGGTAGATTTTTTTTTATCTTTTTACAGTTTTTCACTATTTCTCATAGTTTCTGCAAGTCATAGGACTATTTATCAAAAAAACCAACATCAGTACATTTACTCAAGTGGCAAGAAGGTTTTAATCCTGCCTGGTTTTATGCAAGGATAAACTGACCAGCACTCTAGAATTTCAACAAAGGGGAAGGAACATCAGTCTTGGGGGAATACTGTTACACTCCATGATGTCTTATATAGAAAAAAATTGAGAGAGGTATTCACAAAAGCCCACTTGGAGAGTGTTAAACTAATCAGGCTATAATATACCACTAAAAATAATTTGTTTGTACTGCTAAAACTCTGGGGAAATCTGGCTCAGCAATAAAGCCCAGCTGTTACTACTCTCTATAGCTTGATTTTTGAATTCTTGCAGTTCAGATAATGTTAAAGGGATGGAGCTGTGGGTTGCTCTGACTAGCAACAGTTTGGGGTGAAGTCAAAGTGAACTGAGCTGCTACTATTTACTCTTTCCATTTGTAATATACTTTTTGTACTTGTACTTTCATAAGCAAAAAGCTACTATATCGTTATTAGCAGTAATCCTAAATAGGAAAAGTTGGTATGAGAAAATGTTTATCCAAGTACTCCAGTTGGCTGTGCAAGATAGTTACATATAGATCTTAATCTAACAAAGGGGATTCTACCTATTCTACATTTAAATGAACTCCACTGCGAGAACCATTTGAAAAACCACAGTGGAATAAACATACAGATTTTTAGACATTTCCTAGTAAAATCCTGCATTACTTTCCCATGATTTGCAGACACCACCAACTGAGACTAAAACCTCTGTCTAGTATCATGGAGACATAATGTGAAACTCTACAAGCTAGTATTTTATGTTAGTTTCAGTGTTAATATTTCTAAGTATTGCAGACTTTGCCACCTGCAAGAGAAAGGCAATAAGAGATAGAAAATTTAAGAAGACTACAATTTATTTAAACTAGTGAGTCAGAAATAAAGCAGTTTTTCATCCTATTTCTCCCACCAGAAACTTCTATATTGTAGAACTTAGCAAAATGAGAACAGTTATTAAATAGCAATGCCACTTAGGCATTGGACAGATTATTCAACCTTTCCACTAATTAAAAAAGATTATGCTTACTTCTAACAATAGACATATTCTCAGACCACAACTACAAATTTTCTACTGCTTTTCACAAAAGATTATTGTGATAAGAAGCTTGTGCAACCTTAAAATTGCATACATTACAACAAGTCACAGAAGTTTAATTAACTACAATGTTATTAGTCAGACTTCATTATCATAATCAGTGTCAGGCTGCAAAAAAGCAGAGAGAAATGCATTTGGTAAGTCTGGACTGTGGATTTTCATAGAGAACATAGAAAAGTAAACCAGACACATGATAAATATATATATATATATATATATATATATATATATACATCCTCAACATTAGTCACTAATTTTTACTGATCAGTCATTCTGTCCACGTCCCACCCCACCCCCAAATTCCAGAGAGGAGAGAGAGCAAAAGATAGCCAAATTATCAAAATTAAGCAAATATATTGTCCATGCCACTGACAAAAGCCTCCATGTTTCACAAAGGCTGAAATGGTAGAATGAACTGGGCATAGAGGACATTGACATTCTGTATATGTGTTTGTTTTGTAACGTGAGTAGATCATTAAGATTGTTTACATATAAAATTACTCATGTTATTTGAAGAACTGATGTCCACTTCATCCTCAGGGAAGTTAAAACCTTACAAAAGTAGGGTAGTGCTAGTGTAAGTCTACTGGGCAAAAAAGGATGAAGTATAGAGCTGTGGAAAGAGTTTGTTTTTAGCTGTTTGGTGACACAACATAAATCAATCATCATTAATTCCAGTCTTTAGTGAGAACCATAGGGTGGTTTGGTTTTTTGTTGAGGGGGTTTTGGTTTTGATTTTTTTCCCCAGGAGTTTAACTTCTTCTAAAACTGAATTTTATAAATTACACAGTTTGGGAGAAAATAAAGCAAGTAAAACTTTTTTTACATTTAAGGAAAATATCGGTTGTTACCTAACTATTAATAGTTTAATTTTACTAGCCTACATTTCATTTACCAAGAAATTTAAAGTTATAGCTCTTATTTAAAAAAAAAAAAAAAAAGTAAAATACAAAAATTAGTCAGATAGTTCTCAGTCATGTGAGATGATTCATTTCCATTTGATTCAGTGGCCTGGATTTTTCTGCTAGCAAATTCTTTCCAAATCCATCCTTGGATCTTCCCTTGCTTCAGTTCCTTTCCTCCATAAATCAGGCAGCCAGCCTACCATCAGTAGAAGTCCCACTAACATGAATTTTTTCAGAATCTTTTCTTCAAGGACACATTTGTTGTTCAAACAATTTAAAATTAATCAAACGGAGAACTGTAGAGTACCATCTGGCTCAAGCTGGAGTTTCTTTCTTCAGGACCTGCTGCTTCTGCTTCTGTCATCTATAGAAATACGCGCTCTGCCAACTTTTTCAGTTGACTGGTGTGGTAATCGGTTTTTTATGTTTTACCCACAGATATAATACAGTCAGTACAGAAAGGCACACTAATGGAGGAGAAATCACTGGCAAAAGGTAAAAGCTGTGGCCTTTCTGTATACTGGGATACAGATACAGAATAATAAATATATTGAATGAGTTAGAATACTCCATAACATCTCAAGACAGACTTTTCATCTTTTCTGTTGACACCTTTCCTCTGATGGCTCTGCATACAACATCTTTTTTTGATTCCTGCTGCTCCCTACCTTAGTTTAGAAGCTTGATATTCTTTTCAACTACAAGGATTTAGGTTAAAGTTGTGGTATCAAAATCTAATATTATGTTCAAATAACATATAGATGAAGATGTATTAACTAGTAGTTAGAGCAAGCAAGTTCTCCCAGAAAGCTAGGTTGGTCTTGTTATAGTTAGATATATTTGCTTGTTTGGGTTTTTGGGTTGTGGGTTGTTGGTTTGGTTCTGTTTTTGTTGGGGTTTTTTTTTCCAGAAATAACTGAAAAGGATTTTGTGTTTGTTTTCTGAAACACAGATGAACTGTTTTTTTTGTCATGGACTTATTAAAAGCCAATGAGGAAGGGCAAAGAAAGACTATAACCTGCATTTTGGAAGAATGTTTTCAAGATTTAGAGATTTGAGATTACAAAATCTACAGAGCTCTGAAGCAGTGTATTTCTCTCCTGAACACAGAGAGAAGAAGGTTTAAGACATGCCTTTTCTAAAGTATTCTCTGAAGTTTGAGTGACAACCTACTCTCTGGTTCTTGTGATATCAAAGAATCTTTGATGTTGGCAGGCATCTCTGGAGATGCTCATTGCAGAATCAGCTACAGCAGGTTGCCAAGGACCATATGCAGCTGGGGTTTGAATATCTCCAGAGATGGAGACTCGACGACCTCTCTGGGCAACCTTATCCAGTGTTTGACTACCCTCACAGAAAAAAAAGTGTTTTTTTGTGTACAGGTGGAATTTCATGGTTTTTAAGTTGTGCCCATTGCCTCCCACAGATAAGATTTTTATTCCCTGTTCTTCATTCCCCTCATTGGGTATGTGTTCATATTGGAAAGATCCCCTTGAGCCTTTTCTTCTCCAGACTGAACAGTCCCAGCTCTCTCAGCCTCTCCCCATATGATTCATCTTTGTGGGCTGTTGCTGGACTTGCCCCAGTAAGTCATGTTTTTCTTGGACTGGGGAATGCAGAACTGGACACAGCACTCCAGATTAAGCCACCCCAGTGTCAAGTAAAAAGGAAGGATCACCTCCCTCAATCTGCTGGCAACACTCCTTCCAATGCATCCCAGGATGCTTTTGTCCTGCTTTGACAGGAGGGTACCACGAGGGGCCACTTTGTTTTCGACTGGGGACTCAAGGTCCTTCTCTGTAGAGCTGCTTTCCACCCAGTCAGCCCCTAGGATGTATTTGTGCATGGTTTGTCCACCAGATAGAAGACCTTTCCCTTTGTTGAACTTCATGAGATACTTCACAGACCAGCTTTTCAGCATGTCCAGGTTCCTCTGAATGTCAGTGAAACCATCTGGTGTATGACAATATCACCCACAGTTTTGTATTGTTTGTGAACTTGATATGGGTGCACTATGTCCAATCATTAATAAAGATACTGAACAGTACTGGCCCAGGATGGACCACTAGGATACACTGCCAGTGATTTGCCTCCAGCTGAACTTTGTGCCACTGATCACCACTGTCTGGGTCCAGCTGTTCAGCCATTTTTCAGTCCACCTCACTGTCCACTTATCTAACCTGTACTTTGTCAGCTTGTCTATGAGGATTTGAGACAGTGTCAAGTCTCAACTTGCTCCCTCAGCACTAGAAGGTGCCACCTGTCCACCCCCATGGACATACGTATGACCAGTTTGTTTAAGTGCTCTGTAACCTGGTCTTCATCCAGTGAGGATAAATCTTCCTTGCTCCAGACTTTTCCTGTGGTCTCACAGGTCTGGGTTTCCTGAAGGCTGATCTTACCTGTAAAGGCAAAGAAATCATGGATTACCTCTGCCTTTTCCATATCCTTTATCACCAAGTCTCCTCTCTCATTCAACAGTGAAACCATGTTTTCCCTAGGTTCCTTTTGTTCTTTATATATTTTCCTTTCCTGTTAGAATCTGTTGACATATTCAACTCTATATTGGCCTTGGCTTTCCTAACATTACCCCTACACAATCAAACAGCTCAGCCTGCGTCACCTTGCTTGATTTCCTACTTGTTGGGACAAACCTTTCTTGAACTTGGAGAAGGTGAATATCAACAAGCTCTTCTGGATCCCTCTTCTCTCCAGGGTCATATCCCATGGTATTTTTTCAAGCAGATATCTGATTTTTTCCTATATATTTTTTAATTGTATAGAGAACCTAGTTAATTAATTCAGGACAGTGAATCCAACTTAGATATAGCACCTAATATTTACATTTCTTTACATTTACAATAACAACAACAACATATTCTTGCTGTTATTATTATTTTGGTGGGCAAGACCCTTGTGGTTAGTTTTTCCATTTCAAGGTGAATTTCAGTCAAAATAGATCAGATCAATTAAATATTATTTCTATTCTCTGCTTATCCTATAATACAACTGTTTAATACATGTGTTTTCAATTCTATAAATTAAAATAATCATCTTCCAGTTCTAAGTCTTTCAATATCCCATTACTCAAATACATACAGACACACAAATATGAAATTAAAACCAATAATACCTTTACAGACTCTGTATACCAAAAACTCTTAGTAAAAGTGGTAAACTAAAATTTCATTGTGATGGGCATTTTAGAAGGGAGACAAGCAGGAGAGAGCAGCACTTCAAAATGGAAGACTGCAGCATGAGGGAGCACTGTCTATAGCAGAGTTGATAATCAGCAAGGCAGAGAACTACACTTTATCACATAGTGCAGGCTGCATGGCAGCTAAAGATAATGCTTTGGTGCCAGAGAGAGGCAGCACAGTGATCTTGGCAATACAGAAGAGCACTTTTTGTAACAATGCAGACAAGGAAAGTGGCAGCCTCCTTGCTTCCACAGAGAACTGATTAAAAAGCTCTGTGCCTGAAATAAAAAGTGATTTTTGTTTTTCTTTAAAGCCAGATGTATACAGAGGTGGTGTTTTGACTATATGTTTTTGCAGGTTGTCATCTCGAGTTTTGTTTTGTAGTGTTAGTTAAAAGTTGCCAAAAATACAGGGCTGTGAAGACACCAATGTATCTGTAATACATTTATTTTTCAAAAAATCTCCTCAGAAGTCCAGAATTTCTATCTTACCAAAATATTCACATAATTTAAAAACTTACCAAGTTTAAAGTTTATCCTTGTCTAGTTAAACTAATTACAAAAAGAAATTCAGGGTAAAGGTGGGTTTGCTAATGAGTGGGAGATCCAACAAGCGAGATGTGACATGGAGAAAGCTAAACATATCAGTTGCCTTTATGTCTTGATCTTCATAGACATTGCCTGTACTCAGACCTCTGTGTGTAACAGCATAGTCTGGGAAGGAGTGATATAGCTAACAGCTGGGAGAAGTAGCTCAAAAGTACTTAGAGGAACTGAATATGTTTAAATCCATCATCTTGAACATTCCCAGAATTTGATCAGCTGTTTCATCCTGAAGGTGCTGAAAGAGTCAGATCATGGTTGTAAGGCTGCTGTATGTCTTCTGTGGAAAAGAGCGACAATGTGTTTTGCCAATTATTAGGCCTAGCATAAAGGACACAGACAGCATAAAGATCAACCAATAACCAAATTGTATTTGATACAAAAGGGTCAGTACATGGGTGAGCACTGGGGGTACAAACAAGTCAGTCAGATTATACATAATCGACATCAGTCCCACTAACTCCAACACCACCACCACACAACCAACAATGGGTGGAATAAATGGTGAAATGCAGTCTCCCATAGAAGGGAGGGGAGACAACTGAGTCAACAAAAAAAATACATGAGACCAAGGAAGCCACATACTGAATCTCTACACAGCCCACATTTACAAAAGCCAGACCTGGCTGGAGCCCAGTCCCAGGGAGACAGGAGGTCCTTCCCCAACACAAAACTCTGCAAAGGGCATCCACCTCACAGACAGACACTGCCCCTGCCTGCAAGTGGTCCCAGCTTTTATCCCCAAGTGGGACACCTGACCTTTACTTACTTAATGCAGACACCTGGGGCTCATTTACCCAATGGCTCTCCCCGCAAGGCCGGCACCACCCTGGAGGGAAACCTAAAGGTAAACTCACCCCCCCTTTGTGAAGGGCTGTAGGAATCACCCATATGTCAACCTTAATTTGGGGCTTGGGGTTGAAACCCCAGTGTTTCCCAATGGAAGACTCTTTCCATGACTGGGAAAAAACTTCATGTTATACCCATCATCAAGACAGGCAAGAAAGAGAATGTGAATATCTATGAGTTAGCCAGTCTCTTCTCAGTCCTTGTAAGGGAGCATGTCCACTTGGGAATACATTCCCAGGCATGTGCAGGACAAGAAAGTAACCAGGAATAGTAAACATAGATTTACCAATGACAAATCAGGCTGGATGAACTGATTGCCTTTTACAACAAAATGTCTCGTTATATAGATAAAGCAGAAGGCTGAAAGTTCTATACCTAGACTTCCATAAGCCTTTTGACACTGTGTCCCACAATATTCTCATTTGTAAAATGAGAAAATATGGATTGGAAGAACTGGATGTTAGGTGGGTTAATAATTGGCTGGATTGGGCTCAGAATCTATTGATCAATGCTTTAATAGTAGACTGTAATAAGTGGAGAATACACCAGATCGATACTAGTATCCTTATTTTTCAATACTCTCATCAACAATTTAGATGATAATATAGAGTGCATTACCAACAAACCTACAGATGACACTAAATTAGGGGAGTGGCTGACACAAGAAATAGTAGAGCTTCAGTTTGTAGTACATCTGAAGACTGAGGTAGCTGAAACTTCACAAAGAAAATATAAATTTTTGCATCTGGAAGACAAAAAAAAGTTTCAATATGGGATGGGGCTGACTGGCCCTGCAGTTGGGCTGGTTATGAGCCAACAGCTCTGTCTTGGATGAAAGTATAGACACGGTAATGATTTAGAAAAAATAATCTAGATGTATTAATAACTAACAACAATTTGTCAATACAAAATAACTCAGAAAGAAAAGCCACTTATTCAGATTCTAAAATGACAAGATTCACTCTTACTTAACGGTACCTTAATTTATACATATATGAGCATACACAAAACAGACATACATACAGAAACAAAGGTGTTTGGATTCAGTAATATGAACATAAAAGGGACAAACACACACAGGAACAAAGGACAAGGGTACATATCCCCCCCCCCCCCCCCCCAATAAATAGAAGCTAGCCCAAAGAAAATTTCCCTCTTGAGTTTAGAGCAAATACTCACAATGCCTTGGCATTCCTCGACAGGCGATAATTGAGACTCGAGCGGGTGGACTTCGCCCTGGCCTTCTGTCTGGAGCAGACGACACCTTAAGGGTTTTGGTACCTGAGAGGCGTCCCAGTTCAGGGGAGATGCTGGTCACAGGCCCGCTGCGATCCAGGAGAGCTCAAAGGGTCTCTCTGGTGGTCACAGTTTATAGGGTCCAAGATAAGTGACTTTTGTCAAATACCTTCTGGTGCCTTCCAGCAGTTGCACAAGAACTTGATGAACATGCAACACTGTTATTGTTCCATCTGACCACACCCCAGGCACAGGTGTGCCAGGCCATCAGGCGATGTTGGGCCATTATAGCTTTTTCTGAGCAATCAGAGGGGGGGCAGGAGCCTGGCTCGTTAACGTTATCAGTCCTTATCTCCATAGATTGGTGTATGGCTTGGGGGAATGTGGATGGAATCACACCTAGCACCAAGCAGCCCAACAAGGAGGGGCAGGGAGGGATAAGAATTGCACCACCACAAGCTCCTATTCAGATATTGTGAATATGTATATATTCAGTCTCACTACAAACAAAGCAAATTGTGCCCGTTAGGAGCATTGTGACCAGCAGTTTGAGTGAGGTCATATTGTCCTCAGTTTAGTACTGGTGAGGCTATATCTAGAACACCAGAACTGGCCTGTAGCACCCTAGTTCATGAATGATGCGAAGAAGCTGGAGGAGGGTTTGTTATGAAGAAGGTCAGTCACATGTCCCTTAAGAACGGGTTGAGGGAATTGGATTTCTTTCATGAGCTGAAAAGGAGGTTAAGGGAAGAAATATCAACCAGCAGACAGAAATAAAGGAACCAAATTCTTCTCAGTACTGGTGTATGATACAAAAAGGGACAAAAGCCAGACATTGTGGCTTGGGCTTTTTGAGTTGAACATTAGAAAAATTTTTGCTGTGAGGATGGAGCAGCAGTGGTACAGAGAGACAGAAAATAAGCTCAAGAATCACCAATGGCTGTCCTGATCAAGTGCTAGCAGTAGTCATCCTCTGAGCTGGAGGCTGGACCTGTTGATATCCTGAAGTCACTTCCAGCCAATATATCTGTTTCTATGACTTGTGGTCCTATTAGATCCCCACAATTCAACTAAGAAATAAGAAACATAGAATTTTTGGTTGAACTGGATGATCTTCAAGGTCTTTTCCAACCTAGATGATTCTGTGATTCTGTAATTTCTATTTTTCAAAGAAATCTTATCAATGTCAGGTATTTTTGTCCTGTCTGCCTTAATTTCTTGCAGTTACTAGGGTGAAGTTGACATGTACACCCCAGAAATCTAATAATACTTGTAATACAAGTCCTAGAAGCCACTGTATTAGAACAGAACAAATTTAAAATTAAGAAAATACGTTTCATGCAGTGCAACATTCTCTTTTAAGTATATAATAACATCATAAAAGCTAAAAATTGTAGCAGAGTTCAAAAATCGACACATGGAATTTTGTAGGGCAAAGGAGCAAATAATGATTGTGAATTATCTAAGTATTTAAATGTGAAAAATTACACTATATAGAAGTACATGGCTGTATAGAATTAAAGAATAGATTTGTGCAGATGTTGGGGTAGGGAATATATAAAAAGCATATTTAATCAGAAGGATGAATGGTCAGATCTGATGAACAATTTATATGATCCTATGACACAAAGAAACATAACAGCTATCAGTAATTTAAAATGCATTACTTTGTCCGTACAGGTCAGTTACTCAAAAGAGCTGAGGATGAAACTCTTGCCCAATTACAATCACAAAGTTTTTTTGTCATTGACTTTAGGACTGATAGGATTAAGCCCAAAAAGTTTTGCTAACTGTAACCTCTTGCAAAAATAGCTTATGTAGAAGACATTGACAGTAATTTTTTACAGGTTTTTTTTATTAGTTTAGTATTTTACAGAACAAAGCATAAAGCAGAATCAACTCTTGATTCTTATTTCTGACTGTTAAACTTATAATAGAAACAAGGTATGAAATTATTATCTGTTCCTTCCACAATCCTTCCCACTGTTTTCTCTAAAAACAGTGTTTACTACATAATGACTTATATGAGGTGATAAAACTTTAGCACAAGAAATATGAAATTTAGCTTTTTCACTATAGAAATATTGATGTGAACAATCTGACACTGCCTTTATCAATACTGTGCCCCATCAAATTGCACAAACCTTCTACTTTCCTGGGGAAATAAACACAACCAATTACAGGGGTCAGATAACTACTAGTAATATTTTGGCACTTTATAAGGAAATGTTCTTAAAATTCCTTGAGAATTACCCTGCACATAGTATAGTGCACATAGTATAGTTTGTGAAATTACTATTATGATTAGAAAACAATTTTCAAAATTGCTTATAAACTGTTGATGGTGTTGGGTCATCAGTCTTTTGGTGTTCCATTTCAACAAACACACAACATGCCACTTTGACCAGTAATGTTTTTTCAGTTTTTAGTCCGCCAGATATTAATCTATATCTTTTAACTTTTGGCAGTTAAGATTTAGTTAAGAATCAAAGTTTATAGTTGGAAAGAACAAAAAAAAATAGTGAATACAGAGAGAATCCAGTAATTTTTTAAAAACATACCACCAGAAAAAGTTTAGATAGATTCTATTTTATACGAGGACTGTTCAGTGATGCATTAGCAAGAACATAAATAAATTGCTACATGGAAAACAATTACTTAGGAAAATATAACTGCAATATACAGTTTAATGGTGTGGTGGTTTAAGCCCTGCTGGGAGCGGAGACCACGTTGCCGTTGCCCCTCCCCCACCCTCAGCCGGCAAAGCCTTTTGTAGCTGTAGGTCTAAACCTTACTGTACAATTAATAGTCTGGAGCTGTGAAATTATACTGCTTCTATTGAAAAGGCACATAACAAACAGTCAAAAATGCAAGATTACATGACTTTATTTAGATTGCAATTTTAAAGTTAATGTAATCGAAATTGGATTTGTATAAAGATATAATTTCTACACATAGTTCCAAAATGTCATAATCATAAAAGTTCATCTGTCTGAAAGACCATAAGATTTATTAATAAGGAAGACTTCATCACAGATTAGAGAAAAAAATGAACTATTCTGGTTAAATTTTCACTCCATTTTAAATTCCGTATTTTTAAACTGCATTATTTTTTTAAAAAGAAAACTGAGTTATTTTCAACTATTGTGGGATCAAATAGCTGAAATAAATAACGGTCTTATTCTGAGACCATTGTTTATTCCCCTTTCCCAAACAAAATTTATGTAGCAAGCAAATGTGGGAAACCTCACTGGGTGCTGATTTGTGAATATTTCTTGTTCCATGCAGAGAGGAAGTAAAAAAACCCAAAGTCCAAAAGAAGAGAAGTAGTGAAATAAACCACAAGCACCATCAGCTCAGGGAATGTCAACATCTGAAGGAACATGTGGACTAAGTGCTCTGAAAAAACACTTTGGCACTAAGAGAGTTATGCTGTTTCTTCTCTGTTTCCTGTTGTGTTTATAGAAATGGCATATTGTTCCATCTTTGTAAACAGAATTGCATCAAAGAAACACCATGTTTGATTTTTGCTCCTAATGGCAACAATCCATAATTCCCCAAGTTTGGTAAAGTGCTGGAGGCAGAAGGGAACATTTTATTCTGTTCAGTTTGATTTGCCTGTAAAGTGACAGGAAACAAAGCAAAGTATCTGACACAAAGATCTGATAGCTTTGCTTTAAGGCATACAGCATAAAAGTGTCTACTCAGTAAGTGGGACATACAGCTCTTGCTGAAGGGATGAGGGATCTTCCACAGAAGGAGGAAACATCCACCAATTTAGCTGAGAGTTGTTAGAAAACTTCTTGAAAATATCATTAATACAATCATACACGAGAAGTCAGAAAATAACTTCAAGGTGACTTAGGCATAATCACTAGTCACAAGTTTCAGAAAGGCAGAAACACCAGTTTCTATGTGATTCATATATACTAGCTTTCCATACAAGAATAGAAGGTATATGCAAAGATTGTCACTATAACTATTTGTATGTTATATATAAATATAGTTGAATATGAGTTGGCTGTGTGCCCAGGTGTTCAAGAAGAACAACAATGTTCTGGCTTGTATCAGAAATAATGTGGCCAGCAGGTCTAGGGAAGTGATCACCCCTTGGTACTCAGTGCTGATGAGACTACACCTCGAATACTGTGTTCAGTTTTAGGTCCCTCACTAGAAAAAGTGACACTGAGTTACCAGAGCATGTCCAAAGAACAGCAACAAAGCTGGTGAAGGGTCTGCAGAACAAGTCTTATGAGGAGCAGCTGAGGCACTGCAGTTGTTTAGTCTGGAGAAAAGAAGGCTATTATTATCACTCTCTACAGCTACCTGAAAGGAGGTTGTAGTCAGGTGGGTGTGTGGCAGGTGCACTCCAATGAAAACAGGGCTTCTTGGCTGCTGAAGTGTAGCAGCTCTGGGCTGCCTTTGCTACAAGCAGCAATGGGTGCCGCTATTGACCACAGGTCAGATCGGGCCTGGGCATCAGTGGAGTCCCTGGGGCCATTCTGAGCTCGGCCCCTGGAGCAGCAGCTGCGGTGAGGACTCTCCCCTTGGGTCAGGACGCTGCCCAAGGAAACTCCTCCAGGGGCCTTGGGTCGGGACGCTGCCCGGAGCGGGTCCGCGAGGTTGAGAGCCCTCGCTTGTCAGGTGAGTGATACAGTGCTTTGGGTTGCTGTTAACCCCTAGAAAGTTGTTCTGTTCTCCTCTCACAGACATTTGAACCTGTAATTTATGGAGAGCTAGTTAATTGTGTTAATAATAAATTTTTAATTACGGTGGTTGGTTGTTTATTTAAGAGCCTCTGTAACAGGGTGTTTGTCTCTTTTCCCAGGTAACAAACAATAGGACAGAAGGAAATGGCCTCAAGTGGCACCAGGGGAGGTTAAGATTGGATATAAGGGAAAAATTCTTCATTAAAGGGGTTATCAAGCACTGGAACCAGATGCCCAGGGAAGTGTTTGAGTCACCATCCCTTGACGTATTTAAAAAATGTGTAGATGTGGCACTTAGAGATATGGTTTAGTGGTGGACTATCAACTAACAGTGGGATTAACTATTTTATGCTTGCCTGTCACTCATTTTCAGAACAGATCACCTGGTAAACCCTAATGCTGTCTCAGAGATCAAAGATAAAATTACTGTCAAGTAAACATATGTTTGGTGAACTCTGGAGCCTATGGAAGTGAACTGAACTAGGATTTTGTCTATTACCTTTTTTTAGTTGGAACCAATAGATATGGCAAGTCTATTAACACTGTATACTTCACTTCTAGGGTTTCAATGTAGAACGTGCTCCATTTCACATCCTGAGAATAATTCAAAAGGAAGAATCCCAAAAGAAAGTAAAGAAGGAACCGTAAGCTTGTAAATAGTCAGAATAACAGTAACGATTATTTTAATATGATGTCAAAGCAAAATCCTGGGAAGGAACAGTATTCCTTCATTGCCAAAAATGAGAGTAGGAGTCTGACAATCTGTTCTGCGTAACACTGACAAAGGAATCTTCAGCAAATCATTTGATTTCAGATTGCTGCTCAATGATAGGCACCATTATTAAAATTGCTTCAATTCATCATGTGCCTTATGGGTATTTAATTCCACATTTAAGATTGGTGGAGTGCTTTCAAAGCATTGAAGAAACAGTAGTACAAGGAAACCAAGTGTAATTATTTAAAGTTTTATTTTATCATGAACAACTGCCAGCTTCAGAAACAGTAATGATAAGGATATACATTTATAGTATAGGAGATTAATACATGCATTACCAGGACATGCCAGAAAAAAAAAAAAAAAAAAGACACATTATATGCCACTGACCTGTTTTTTTCATACATTTATATTCCTAAGCCATTCCATTTTACTGCAGGAAGCTGTGAACTCTGACCAAAAATTTCTTCTACTCCCTATGACAGCAACTGATTAACCACAGAGATTAAACATTTAATTTCAATTTCCTTTGGACTGGATGGATAACAAGTAAAATAGTTGGTATTGGCCACAGCAAGAAGTTGGACATCCAGCAAAACCATCTTGACAAAGCAAGGTTAGATTCATTACAGCAGATATGGGGAGCAGCTGATAAAGTAACAAATTATGAGACCCATGGTTTTCAAGTATCTATCTTTAATTTTAGTTTGACCTGAAGTCAATTGTTTAATCTGTAATTTACCTGAATAAATTATTATTTTCTTCAAGTAATAAGTCTGGTCTTAAACTCAATGGGAACAATTGAATGAACACCTCTTTCAAAATAGTGAGAATATCTTTGAAGATGGACTGGAAAACTCAACTGTCAGTTAGTTCTGAGTGGTCTCAATAACATGAATCAGCATATGTGTTTTCTGTATAACTGCAGAAGACAGTTTCCCAAATATTCCTAATTCCAGTATGATTCTTTTGCCTTGCTGCTTCTGCTGAAATGTAGTTTCAGCAGTTATAAAGCACTGTCCATTTGTTCATCTCTGTTTAACTGTTGACCACATTTGTTTGTGCTTTTCTTCATTGACCACCTAATTCATATAAACACTTGCCTCTGACCATATCCAGTTTCATGCCAACACCTGAAAAAAAGTCACAGCCTCTTCAGAATTAAATGAAAAATTATATGCAGCTTGCACTGTGGTAACACTACAGGCTGGTAATCAGGAAAGCTTACAGTGTCATAAAAACCTCCAATATCTTGTGGAGTTAAAAGGTCAATAAAATCAGGTTCTTTTTGAAATGTTGGTATTTGTAACTTTTCCGTTACAACAATGAATGATCACTAAAAGAATAAATAGTATTAAACTATGTTGGCTTGCTTAACAAAATCAGGTAGGAGACCCAACCTTTATGCACCACTAGAATTCAGACTCACTGAAGGAGGGATACTACTGTAAATCATGTTCTAATTTAACTGAGATAAATCCAAACCAATTCTACTGAATGTAAAATATTCCTGCATTTTGAATAATGCAGCTAGGTTTAAAATCCATTAATGTGTTAGCCATCTCACTCACTCTACTGATGAATGACCAGAGGCAAAATGAAAATGAGGAAAACTAAGATTATTTACCTTAAGGTTATAGGTGTCAGGTCTATGTCTGTAAACACAGAGTCTGTACAGCTCTTTCTCAACGTAGTGAAGCTGGTTTTATGACAGAAAAAAAAAAAAAAAAAAAAGAACTCATACCTGTTTTGAAAGCTGTAAGTCCCTGCTGGAAATGCAATTGGGCTTCACAGAAGTGCTCTTTGTTCCACATTTCCCTTCTTACAATAACTTGAAGTCTTATAATGCAGAGTGAATTTTGAACAGTTACATCTTTCTCTACATTTTTTAAAGGATAATGTTCACTTAATAACACAACACCAGACGTACATCATTATAAAAGGTGAAAAAAGCTGCATTCAAATTACCCATGAGTCTAAATGCTTGGCTCTGTATAATTAGATTCAAATTATTTCTGTCAAACACAAGTTATAACTGAGTTAGTAATTTATATTTTAAAAAGCAAATTAAGAAAATAAAGGATGAACTTATTCAGAATTTTTAATAAGGAGACCTTGTTCTTTAACAAAAAGTATCAGGTTTTTAAACTATTTAGTACTAAGCCAGCTAAGTTCTCTGGATACACTGGAAAACCGATTTCTACGTTAAAGACTACAACTCCAGCATTCGGTATGGACAATATGATGATCCAACATATACAGTTTAAAATAAAAGCATGTTTGCATGTGAAAATTTGGCATATTTTAAATCAATTATTTATTGTTATGAATTGGTAGCTTTCACTGCTCTCACATCTAGCAGTAAGATCTTGTTCTTGAAATCGTAATATTGTGAAGTAAACCACATTGTGTTTTGTATAATTGTTGTGCTAATAGTTAGGACAGGAGACAAGGGAAAATAAAAGAATCCTCCTGTCTTCTTCACTTCATTTGTATTTATGATCATCAAGATCTGCTGTTCTATGAACTTCAAATGAATTTGAAAGGAAAGAGGCAACCACCCATTGGTAAAGGTGGACATTAGGGCATCCAGAAGATCCAGGATGGAATATCTCCTTCTGATTTACCAACCCTTAAAAAAGTTACTTTGTCTCCCAAATCTGTACATCAATGAATTGAATAGAGAACAAGATAGACAGACAGATCTAAAGACAAACAGTAAGTAGTAGATGATATATGTCACTATGAGTTATCCAACAGAGTTGTGATCGAAACTTCATGTTCTACAAACCGTAGAAATACAAATAGAACCATTTATATCATACCACATAATTGCTTTTTACTTGTAAACTACATTTTATAGAAAAATAAAAACTTTCAGAATTACTGAAGTGTTAAATTTGTATTGGTTGATTTTTCCTGTTGTTGTTGTTGTTAACATGCTTCATCCTGTAATGCTAGATTTTCTGAGACCTAGAATACAGTTCTCAGTTCTAAGCTGGCTGATTTTGGAAGATTACTTAGAAGACTGATGAGACACTTTGAGAGTTATCATGTCAGAGCACTGTAAATAGGAGTCTTTTCCTCTAACCGTACTTACAACATACACTTCATATTGTAAGGAAAGATTTCAGGCTTTTCACTTATATAAAGCTACCATTTCCAAACCCCATAAAATGCAGAGATCATCTCTAACATAATCTACAGTGGGGTTGAATTTAATGGAAACTACCCGAATTTAAACCTTATAATATCTGAAAATCTCCCATTGAATTATCTTGTTCTAGAACAGAAGAGAAAAAAAATCCTGGGTGGGGAGATTGCATGTTTTGCATGGATTTGAACAGTGCAGGTATATTTCAGCTGTGTGGTTGGTTACATAGTGAGTGTGTGTCAGATGTCTGTGCATGGCAGACCACTGAACATACAACTCCGCTTCATGCTACCTTCATCTTTGTCCTTTGAGGTAGCCACATATACCAGAAGGTTCACCATATATGAAAGGCAATATTCCTTATGTCCATAGTGAAATCCTGCAGTCAAGATTTTAAGATACTGTAAATTCAAGCTTGTTTTCCAAGCTGGAAATATAGTTTAGAAAATGGAATCTTCTTTAATGTCACTATAGTACGTTTTCAAGCTTAAATTGCACAAATGCTAAGGGCCTGCCAGTGCTTTCCCAGGCACCTTCCAGTGAATGTTCAAAATCTACTCTGTACAGCAAAACAGACTAAGAAGAATCTAGAACTGTTTAGAATTAAAGTGCATGCTGCCAAATACACATGAAAAAGTTCACAATATTTGACAGTGAGGTCCTAGGTTAGAATAGTTAAGCAAACAAATGATCTTAGACCTCATTATCTGCTACCTCTTTTGCTGAAGCATTGGAGATAATAGCTTTACAATCCAATTACACAGGATTGTCACAGGAGTGGCAGGGGAAAATATTTTGGGCTGTGATGTCTATCAATAACTGAGTTGATATAAACTTTAGTATTGTTGATAAAATACTTATGCACAGGAATGTTTTTCTCTAGGAAACAGCTTTAAGCTCGTGAAGAGACAAGTGGGGAGAATCAAATAAAAGCAGCTTTTTACAGCTGGGTATGTTCCAATGAAAATGTTTCATACTCCATTGTGGTAAAAATTAGTATAAAATGATAAGTGTCACAAAAATTTTATGTAATGCTATATGTTTCTCCATTAAATATGTTTGGCTTTATTCCACTGAGAACAGCAACTTTAGAGCTGACAAGAATGTTGTTTTGATCTATTTCCCTGAAGACTTTATTCTGTATTTAATTAAAATGAAGAAATAGATTCCAAACCGTAACATCATCAGGGATATGTGTGGGTGCTGGAATTCACCCACTCAGTATTTTCTCGAGGAATAAAACATATACTAGAGAAATTATTATAGCTGATAAATAGTTCTTAAGTATGGAATAGTTTTTTGATTATGAGCCATTTGATTTGAACACATCACATAAAAATTAGTGTAAAGCAAAAGTGGTATGGATTCACAGTTTGATCTACATATCATGAAACTAACTTTCACATTAGAAACAAGCCATTTTACATCTTGTTGCAAAATTCCTAAATAACAGTCAGTTTACAAAAAACTGTTCAGAATGTATTTTCAAGAATTTGAAGCTAATATTGATTTATTAAGTTTACTTGGCACAAAATACTAAAATACATTTATCTCGACACTTCAGAACTACATGTTTTAGCAATTATTTGTTTGTTAAACATGTTGTAGAAACAACATTCCTGGGTCAAGGAAAAATAGCAGGACATTGGACTTAGCTGCAACAAAATTAATTTTTTCAGCTTCAGTGGAACACTGTTTTGGATGACTTGACTGTGTAGTGTTAACAATTTTAAGTGTGAAAGTTATAATATCAATTCTGACACATTGAAATGGAAAAGCGACAACATTGTAATTAAGCCTCACAATAGTGGTGTGGTGAGGTGTGAATAAAGGGAGAATTATTCAGCACCTAAGGTAAATTATTGTAAATCCATAGTAGGTGTATGTCAAAAATGAATTTCAAGTACACTATAGAAGATTTTTCATTACTTCTAAAATTCATGACAGTGCAAATTTTACTGCTGACTGCTGTGTTTAGAAATTAGGCTGTGGAAAAATGATGCTAACCTAAGTGTTTATAACTTAAAGCCTTCAATATGCATTATCCATATGAATTCTATATGCCCAGAGTGCTGGAGAGACAATAATTTGTCTCACTGCATCCTTTCTTTCATGTTGTTGCACCACCATTTTTGTTTTCTCAATCACCATTAAGTGCATAAATCGGAGAAATAAAACCCAAAACTCATTGTCTTTGTAAAGACTAATACATATAATGCATATACATATGTATTATATAGATATACATATAGATATAATACATACAATACTAATGCATTTATCAGTAGAAGGAATTCAGAAAATATCTATAGAACATAATTTAAAAAAAAAAATTGTACTGTAAATCAGCAACTTGCTTTACTCTTCAAATATTTCTCAATGTATAGCAAATTCTCATGACTCTCAAGTAGCATTTAGAAATGGAGAAAAATCATCTGAATTTTGTAAAAAATCCTGTAATACTTCTCAGCCAAACTAATCATATGAATGAGGTGACTAAATAGGTAATTTCCAGCACAAAACTTTGTGTTTAATTCTGTAAATACATCATCTAGAAACATATTCCTAAAGGAACTATCAGAAGTGGCTGTCCCCACATAGAACATGAATGTCTGGAATATTCGAGTGTGGACACTTGATTGTAACTCATTGGGTTGGGTGCAACTTATTAACTGGATTAAGTGAGATACCTTGCAAAAATTCTAAATAGATTCATCATCCGCAAATGAAAGGCAAGAACACAAACATTGTTTTATGAAATACTAAAATAGAAGGTTCTCTCATAAGTACCAGTAAATTAATAATTTTGTGAACTGAGGTAGTTGCTAGGAGGTGCAGGGCTTTCATAAACTAGTGAGGTTATCTTTACTCTGAAAGATAACCTTCTCAGCCTAGTACATACTACACCAGAACTCATAACAGTGCAGCTGCTGACTTGTAAAATGTTTCTTATAAATCTATTTAAAAACCCAATTACTAGAAAATATTTATGCTTATAACCAGGTAGGATGTGCAGGAACACTCAAGTGGATGATGTGTTCAAAATATTAGATAAATTTAAAATATTATCTTCTAGCAAATTAGGACTTTAAGCTTTGAAACTATGAGTAAATTATATTGAGATGACCATAGAAGAGAAATCTCTATTTTGCAGCCTAGTAGAACATCAAAACTGCAGTCTATTTGGTCGGTGACATAGGCAGCGGGATTGAGTGCACCCTCATCAAGTTCACTGACAACACCAAGCTGTGTGGTGCAGCTGACACCCTGGAGGGAAGGGATGGGCCATCCAGAGGGACCTGGACAGGCTTGAGAGGTGGGACTGTGCAAACCTCATGAAGTTCAACAAGGCCAAGTGCAGGGTCCTGCACATGGATTGAGGCAATCCCATGCACAAATGCAGGCTGAGCAACGATTGGATTGAGAGCAGCCCTGAGGAGAAGGATTTGGGGATACTGGTTGATGAAAAACTCACTATGAGTCAGCAATGTGCACTTGCAGCCCAGAAAGCCAACCGTATCCTGGACTGCATCAAGAGAAGTGTGACCAGCAGGTCAGGGAGGTACTCCCTCTATTCCTCTCTCATGAGACCCCACCTGGAGTACTGTGTGCAGGTCTGGGAATCCCAACATAAGAAAGACATGGACCTGCTTGAGCAGTTGCAGAGGATGGCCACAAAATTGATCAGGGGGTTGAAGCACCTCCCTTATGAGGACAGGCTAAGACGGGTAAGGTCTCAGTTAAGGACAGCCTGGAGAAAAGAAGGCTCTGAGGTGACCTTATAGCTGCCTTCCAGTACTTAAAGAGGGCCTACAGGAAAGATGGGGAAGGACTTTCCAGAAGGGGTTGTTAGGTGTTGGAATGGGCTACCCAGAGAGGTTGTGGAATCCCCATCCCTGGAGGTGTTTAAGAGCAGAGCTGACATAGTGCTGAGGTATCTATGGTGTAGTTGGGAACTGTTAATGTTGGACTGATGGTTGGACTGGATGATCTTCCAGGTCTTTTCCAACCGAGATGTTTCTGTGATTCTGTGACTCCTTATCGGGGAGTATACAGCTAGGATGAGAGGTAATGGTTTTATACAGGGTAGATTTAGATTAGATATAAGGAAGAAATTATTTCCTGTGACAGTGGTGAGACACTGGAACAGGTTGCACAGAGAAGTTGTAGATTCTCCCTCTTCTCCCTCCCTGGAAGTGTTTAAGGCCAGGTTGGACGGGGCTTTGAGCAACCTGGTCTAGTGGAAGGTGTCCCTGCCCATGGCAGTGAATTTAGAACTATATGATCTTTAAGGTCCCTTCCAACCAAAACCATTATATGATTCTAGGGTTCTATTTGTGGCCTGAACATACAGCCACCAATCATGTGAAATACATTCTTTCTAAACTAAACCTGCTTTCTTAATTGTCAACTTTCTTTCTGTACAATTTAATCGTATGGGGTCTAATGAAGAAAGAACAAAGTCTGAATGATCAAGTCAGAGAAAAAAGAGTTTGTGTAAAACTTCCTACTCTTCAGTTTCAGAACTATCCCTGTCTTTTGATTGCTTAATTTTCTTTAAAACAGTAAATTCTAAAGGGATTGTGAAAATAGGATAAAGTAACCTTAAATCCAATAAATTAAAAAGTTTTATAAGAAATAATGTAGAATTTATCTTTTAAACAAAGAATACTCCCTTTCTTGTTCTGTTGTGAAAAGTGTGCTACCAAGTCCATATAATGCTCTTGTGATAATTTTATAAAGCAGTCTTGATTTGAGAAGTTATCTGTGGGTGCTGGCCTGGGAATGTTTTGAAAGCAAATGTTAACACGTCTTCATATCAGTACTAAGCTTGGGAAGGTTTTTTGTTTCTTTCTTTGTTTAATTTAGAAAAAACGCACACAAAATTAAGTGTGTCTAACAACAAAGTCTAACAACTCCACTTGGCATTAAAAAATTGCTGTTAAGTATCCTTACATATATGTTAGCTTTTACTGAATCAGAGGCTGTAATGACTTTTTCTGTTAATTATGGAAGAAAAACAAAAGACAGTTGGGTGAGGTTACTCATTCTATTATATATAGATATTATATCTCATTCTATTAAACAGAAAAGATTTTGTTTAATGAGGAAGCCAGCATAACTCTGTATATTAAATGGTGATACCTAACGTACTAACAATCTGTAAATATGGAAATTATTCCAAATGACTATAAACTAGAGCACAAAGATACAAAAGGCAGGAACCGGGTGGGCTTGAGGCAGGTCTGCTTAACAAATGCTTCACTGTTTGTTGTCATAAAATTGTGATATCTTGCAGTTATCTCTGGAGCTGTTCTGCAAAACGAAGCTACTGTAAGAAGATGTTTGGTCCTATCTAAATCTTATCTGACCGCTGACATCAGTTCTACAGACAAAATATCTGCTCATCTACTGTGGATATATCTTGAATCCTTTTGTTGTGTTAGCAAATATGTTTGCTAATAATGTTTGCTTATAAACCCTTTGACCTGAATGCAGAGCAAACCCATGCAGGCCAGATTTTCCTAAAGTTTAAAACACTAATGTGAAGGAAGAGGAATTGCCATTTGCAACTACTCATTGTGACATTAACTCCTGTTCTCACCTCAGTCATGACAGACAGCCATCAACACTATCCCCCAAGTAGGAGACAGTGGACACACCTACTGATTACAAGATGGTCCACCTGGTCAGTACTTTTAAGACAGTTATCTGAGACATAACACTAATTTGGTCAGACATTTGTGAATGTACCTGGAGGCTGCAAGCTCTGTGAACTTTCTTATTGTAAATGCGGTGTCTCATATTTTTCAGTGTACTTGATGAGCTACCTTCGTATTTTCTTTATTCTATGCTCTTTTTGAAAAATCTAAGGAAGAAAAAATGGATTTAACTGGCAAACCTTGCACTAGTAAAATGAAAGAATTTGGTTTCCTGAGATCTCACACTGCATGCACATTACATGGTTTCTGCAGGATCAAAGTATCAGGAGACAAATCCTTTCTGCTGAAACTATATAAGTTGGGGTCTTTTTTCTAATGCTATGAATGCTAATAGGATCTAAAATACTTGTTGAAATAAGAATTTATGAAACAAATCTCTGTACAGAAGCACAAAAGGTGACTAGAGGTAAGGGATATTTTTGAATTGAAAAGAATGTTCTTTTTTATGGCTTTGCTGTCATTGTTAATGTTTTTCCAGTCTTCTAGAAATAGTGAATAGTTTCCAGAAAGGATAAGGGAAATAAAATCCTTTGAGATGTGTCAGACTCACTTATATAAGCATCCAGCTGATGATTTTGATGGAGGTCGCAACTGATTAGAAACTTTGGTCACTGTTAGAAAGGACCTCTTTCTGTGATTCTGTTTTTATTAGATGGATCTGAGCAAGTATCTGTGTGGTAAAATGAAGAGTAATAAGTGGTCTGTTCTTATGAAAAGGTGTCTTTTTGTTAAATGAGGTAAATACTTAATAATGTAAAGGTCATTTACCCATATATCAATGAATATAAAAATGGAAGTTTCCTTTAAAAGAAAAAAAATCATATTATTTGAACATTTATTTGACAGCTCAGAGTATTACAAAAGGTTTCTTTTTGTTTGTTTTGTTTCAAAGAACAAACTGAATGGGGGAAAAAAACTATGCAGGTCAGGTGAAGCTGAAGCAGAATGTTTTTACTCTTTTTCATAAATTTTTCCTTGTTTGAGTGATTATCTAGTTTGCTTTGTTTGTTCGTTTTCTCTGTCCATACAGATTATCACAATTTAGTAAATGTAAAGCGAAGAAATAGGTAACAGGTATAGCTGGAACTTGTGAACCATGAAGTACAGAATTTCTGAGATGAAAGTGTTTTTCCAATTTCATATTCAGTAAAGTTCAGGATATGATAGCAATAGGCATATACTTGTAGAATATGAGTTGTGTTGAACACTAACTATACGTAGTAATAGGATCATTACCAGCATGTTTAACAGAGTTTTTCTTTTCTGCAGCTGTTAATTTGAACTCTAAAAGTTTAAAAGTAATATGTTTAAAATCCATTGTTCAGAATTTTTCATGGCGGTATATCTTCTCAGAAGCTGGATTTCATTCAACAGAAATTACAAGAACAATTTCAAAGTTTCAGGTTGCATTAAGAGTCCACTAAGAGTGTAAAAATGGTCAGACTCATGAACAGACTGTCACCGAAATCCGGGATAAAAATAACTTATCGACACCAATTTGATGCAGATAAGCAGACACTTCTTTATTGACGGCCGGACATGTAGGGGAGTGCTCTCACCAACAACACGTGCCAGGCACCAGAATCATACACCTTATATAGAACTTACTCATACATATTCATTAAGTCTTCATACATAAGCATACATACGTAACTTCCAAGAAATCATTAACATATTCTCCTCCTACTGCCAATTCTGCGCAGTAGAGGTTAGAAATGTCTAGAAATGGGTCTGGGGTGTAATGTGAGTAGGTGGTCCATGAGTCGGTGGTCGGGATCTCCCCCTGCTGGAATTACCTTCTGCTTAAGGACACAGTTTTCTTGGCAGGTACCTGCAAGCTGTTATGGTCACTTCCCTCAGTTCCCATTAATCCTGGACGTTGACAACCACTTGCATTCTTCTAGTCCTATACATGTATTATAAATCAGATTACAAATCACCTCATGTTTTGTTACCTAGGTTCTAACCGTTCTTACTAAACAATTACGACCAATCCCTTCGGCCTTGGTACAGGGCTGTACAGGGAATTTTAGAGTAGCAGTCGGTTGCTAGATTCAAAATACAATAAAATAAATGATTTTTACTAAAATATCCCTTAATTCTATACTTATATTAAAATCAAACACAATTTAATTTCAGTTGATAATAAAATCAGTAACAAGACTACAAAGACAATTTAGAAGAACACTGGAATAATTAATAAAAATGTTCTGGTGTTCTACTTAGTTTAATATAACTATTACAAGGTTCTTATAAAAAGTTAATATTAAGTTTAGAACATGTATAGTCAGCATTACACAAATCTTAATGTCTCATATTTAAAAGTGAAAAGGGCCAGAACCTCAGCTGATGCAAATGGACATAGCTGCATTCATGTTCAGTCACTCCTGACACTGGTATGTGAAATGATTCTCTATATTTTGAACCTCACATTTTTCTATCTGTGAGATTTCAGAATCCAACAGCTTTTGCCAGTATCAGTTTCCTTATATCTCAGAGCTTCACTTTGATGATGATCCTGGTAAAACAATCTCATAGCATATAATCCAAAATCCACTAAATTGATGCAAAACTACTCAAATATGTAGACAGGCTTTGAATGAAATCTTCACTATACGTGATGTGCATTGAAATATATTGAAGTAAACCACAACACCTTTTAAGAGTGTTGTGGTTTGCTTTTTCCTGAAGAGAATATTTGTGCTTAATTTGTGATTATTACTCATATGTAGCTCAAGACCCTACAACCCAGGATAGAGTCACTGCCTAGAGAAGTTTATAGTGAGGACAAAACCTAACATAATCCCCCCAAAATCCAGTTAAGTGCCCTAAAACCAAGACCATTCTTTCTCTGTTACCAGGCATTGCCACTTTGAAGCAATCCCCTTAAGATCTTAATGACCTTAGTTAAATTTAAAATTAAGTTTGTCAAATACCTTCTTATCATTCTAAATCTCTAAAGACTCACTAAAGACTGTTTACAGTGTAGAGTGGGAAGGTGGGAGAGTTTTGGGAGATTCTATTTCTTTTAGTGTGCATCAACTCTTGTCATCGTTTTGAGTCATTCAAATATTTTTATGCCAGTATGCCTTCTTTTAAGTTTGATGTAAAACTTCATTCTTTTCTGTTGATAAAGCTGGCAAGTGAATGCAGATGGATTACATCATAACAACAAATGTCCTTGTCCATTCAACACATACTGATGTCTCAAATCCATGGAAGTGCTCTTTGCAGTATCTTATTTTCCTGGGGAGAAATTCATGTAATACCAGACAGCATCACCTGACATTTTTAAAATCCACACGGTACATTAAGGCACTTTAGTGTCATGTAACTCCTGTAGCCTTACCACATTGAATGCCTTCTCTTTAATGCGGAGCTTAATTTTGTTTTGAAATCTTGTTTTTATTTCAGCTGATATCCTACACTAAATTGTGCAGGACCTTCCGTGTTTTTTTAAATTCAGTGACAATCTATGATTATAATTATCTTACTTGGATTTTACATTAAAGTAATATAACATAATCCCTACTTGTCAGGGATATAATTGTATAATAGCTTTTATTTTTTTTGTTTTCTGTGTTAGGAAGAGCCTTTTGAATTGAACAATAATGTTAAGACAAATGATATGAAAACTGAAAGGAACCTTCTGAAGAGCAAGCTTACACCTAGTTAGTTGGGGCTGTTTTCAAGCAATTAAGAACTGAAGATCAGTGTATGTTATAGCTCTAAATCAACATAATTAAAAATAATTAATAGAATGTGTATTCTATGTCATCTATGCCATGTTCTGTATTGTCATGACTTAATTGTCCTAAAGTTCCCAAATAATCTACTCAGGGATCTTTAAAACAAGTTAAGAATTGAATGTTACAATATAGACAACCTTTGCAACTTATATTAAAAGTGATGGCAATAAAATTAATTGCAGGAGATGAGACAGATTCACCGGCTGATGAATCACACAAACTACGTATGAAATATTAGCAACCAATTACGATGTTTTTCTGAGGGAACCCAATGAAAAGTATTGAAATATAACTAAAAGGAGAAATCATGCTAGTTTGAACCTAATTTAGGAGTAAGTAATGAATAAATACATAAATAAGAGAGAAAATAAGGTAGTTCTAGATAACAATATGAAGATCTAGATAAGAATGGTTTCCAGCAGAGTTTGTGAGATCTGTCATGTACAAGTAAACACATTCTGTCTGCCTCTAATTTAGGCAAAGGAGGAAAAAAAAAAAAAAAAAAAAAAAAGAAAAGAAAAAAAAGACAAAAATTATTGAGAATCTGAATGTAAATCTAGGTGGAAAGTGAGAACCTTAAAACAGGGAAAACATCACTAGTAGCTCATTAATAGAGTGGTTGATTGATTGATTGATTGATTTAGTTAGTTAGTTAGCATTCAGTTATCTCTAAGTATTATATTTAGAAAACCTCTCTAATCTTCTCTTAGCTTTGTGCATTCATTTAGAGGAAAAGTATTCAATTAACACTGCAAGAGATTATTTTCTCATCCTAAAATATATGATGTATTTTAATTTAATGTGTGTAACGTAAGTGATGTAATGTAATTTAAATGTATTAGAGATAACATTGGCTATTAGTAAATGTACAAATTAATGTTGGTTTTCATAATAAGTAGTTGCATGATTCTGTGTCCTGAGTACATAAAAAGCATTGATTTAGGTTTGCACTTTTAAAGCTGTATTTACTTCCCTGAGAAAACTCACAGAACAAAGCTTGAGCCATGGCTAAAACTTCTTCACTTCTTATCCTCTCTGGGAGACATCAATTACTCTCTAGTTCTAAATTCTGACTCCAAACAAGTTCAGCTGTCAAAAAAACTAAAAAAAACCCAACCCAAACCAAAACTTTTGGTGACCATGGAAAATAATGGAGACAATGCATTTATGAGTATGTTTAGGAAAAGACTGTCCAAGTTAGGTGCAATTTAAAGTTAATTTTTCCATCCCCTTCTCAATCGGTATCTAAGAATTCCAGGATAAACTTGTCTCTGGAATTACAGTGTTATAATAATCCCATTAAAGTATCTAAAGAAAATGGATTTACCTTATAACTCTATTTGTATTGTACTGTGTTATCATTGCTATTACTCTTACTATTTATTACTATGCATTGAATTCAGTATTTCAGACAAGATCTTGTGCTATGTCTTGTATCAGCATAATTAGTAAAGTGGTAAATAAGCAATATTAATCTGCAACACTATTTGCTGAGGATTTATCCTATACTCAGGGTATATTTATCTATTTCAATTCACCATACTTTTCACTTTATTATACTTGTTTTAATTTTACAAAATCTCAGTTAGAGAGTTAGAAAATCCATGGTCTTTACAATTCCTTTCAAAGCAGCTCCTTAGCTGAAGATCCATCATCTCAGTTAACCAACATCTTTTTTATTTCTACTACCATTTTATTTTCACCTATAACAGAGATTTGCATCCCACTTTAACGAGACATAATAGACATATTTAATTTTTGCCAGATTCACAGATACTTCATATTTTCACTACCTGTATTTAAAGTCTCCACCCTTCATGACATGGCTTTGCTGACTGTAGAAAAATATGCCTTATTATTAGCATATGAGGCCAATGAAGAGGTGATCAATTCGGGGAAAATATGTGTTCTCCTGTGGTGTCAAACACTTGTGTTGTATTTAGTTGATAATTTTATGCTATTATATCTATGGTATCATTTAAAGTTGGCTACGTCTGAAAGAACTGAAAACTATGGAACAGTAAATGAAACACATTATCAAAGATGTACTCTAACTGAGGTTTTCTAATGATTATGTAATTAGTATTCAAATGTTGATGTTATGTTTCTCTTTTAAATTAGATTTCTGGGGTGCTTTTGTAATCAGGTTTCTACTTTTTGCTTCCTGAAAATGTGAATTATATTAAGTAGAACATCTCTTATGTATGACTCTGAGAAAGGATGAATGATACCATAACTTTGCTAAAATTCCCTTTTCTGATTAAAGTAAATATTTGTTTAATCCAGCTGTCCAGCTTACTTTTTCCTTTTTTATTTCAGTAATGGCTCGCTTCAAAAATTCTTCTTGTAGTTTATCTACCTAAAATGTTTTAATTTAAAATATACGTATCAGTTCTTCCCATGAAACGCATTGTTTTCCATTTTAACACTGTACAAAATGCCTGTTAGGTGCAGAATTTTTCTGACTGTTGGAGAACACTTCTTCTTAGTTGATATCATTCACTTCAAAAAATATTTTTACATTATGATAGTTGGTAATAGAAAAACTTTCTTAGTAGAAAGCATGAGTGGAAAACCCATGTTTAATGTAATTCCTCTATTCAAGAATCTTAAATTCCACAGTGTTCAACCTCCCTTTGTCCAGAATTACTATTGTTCTTCTCAGTCATTTGTATATTATCATACATTCTGTACACCTTTCGTAATTCACTGCTTTCTGGCCTGTGAAAATAATTTATTGATTAAAATTAGCCTGGTTTAGCTTTGGAACTGGTGATAGGAGAAGCTTTAACTGTGGCTTAGAGCACAATGTTTTATCTTCCAATTTCTGGTCTCTTCTTTCCCATTCCATAAGTAGATTTTTAAGAGAAGTCACATAGTTTGTATGACTGATTTTTATTCGTCTTTTAAAGGCTAATAATTCATATGATTACACAAGGTAGCCTTTGCTACTAAAAGTGTTATCTGCATTTTATAAACCAAAGCCTACGTGTCAGTGCATCATTAACCATTTCTTTTGTTTTTTCATGGTGCTGACTTCTAATCTTCCCCCCAGAAATATACAGTGTTTGATGAAGATGAAATTTATGATGACCATTTGATTGAAGCAGTAAAACAAATCAAGCAAATAAATTTTTTTCAGTTACATCAGAGGAAAAAATATATAAACAAAAGACAGATTGTGCTTGGGGACCAATCTGTACTTGAGGAACTAATTTTTTATTTTTTATTCTTAGACATATGAAATATTGATATATCTACCTTAATGGGGAAGGGAAGAAATGTTAGCACACGTAAAAATGAAGAAGGGTAGGAAAGTCTAAGCATTAAATCCTTTTAAAATAGTTTTGTTTGAAGTATCTCACTTTTTTCTTGGCCTAATTAAGTGAGATGAATCATTTATCATCATTGATTATATCAACAATGCTTTCAAAATGATGGAATACTAGGACTAGAACTGCTTGGAGAACATGTATCATCATCTCACCAGTTTGATTTATCATTAAAAAGTGAATAAAAAATAGTGGAAATTAAAGTTTAGATTCACAAAGTCTATACCCTTATACAAGGGGAATTGAAGTTTCTATTTTCTTCTACAAGGTCACAGAGCTTTCTTATACATAGAATGTGTTGTTGCAAAATACCTTGATAACTTATACCCTTTTGGGGATTAAAAATGAGATGATAGTCAAGTTAAAATATTGATACCAGTATAATATTTTAAGTACTTAGAGAACAATGTTTAATGAGCATAACAGAAAATACTGCATGAATTATCTTATATGTATTGTGCTTTCAAGTTTATATCAAAACTGAGTATTGCCTATCTATAAGTACACCGTATCTATCTACCCCTTATCTATTCAAAAGTGGGAGATTTATTTAAAAAGCAATGGTTAGCTGTTTGCATGCTTTTCTCTACACTTGAATGAGCCACAGATAAGACCAAATATTTTTAAGACTGTGAGCCCTTTCTGAGTTGGTTGTGACCACTGTTTAGATCCTTCTCTTTTCCAGTGGTGTGGAGTCAGCCTTGGAAACCATTACAGACAGACACCTAATCTTCCAGTACCATTGGAGTTAGTGGTCTCATGCAAGAGGATATTATTTTTTCTTGGCTATCATAAAGTTTAATAATGTGGGGTTCCTTTTAGCTGATATCATTAAGGGGAACACTGTGATTGTGGTACCTGTCTGTACTGACTGTACTGTCACCATTAACACAGATAAGAAAACTCATAAACAATATTAGAATATCTCTCAATGACCATGTGTGCATAGAAGCTTTAAAAGTCACATACACATTTCCTTATACACCATTTCACTATGAAGTTGTAAAAAAACCATCATGTTTTGGAAAGCAAACTTCTTGCTGATTAATATTATATAATTTGCAAAATATATTTATGTGGTACTTCATATTTCAGAAAACTCAGACTCAAAATAAACGTATTAGAAAATGTGGGGGTTTAGTTAAAAAGTAATATTTTCAAGCAAGACTTGTTTAGAGCATAGTTTTGTCATAAAATAGACCAAGAATATCTTCAATATTTTTTTCTATTGTATTTGCTCTGTGTCACAGCTGCATACTGCTTCATGCCTCTGCAGGAAGCTTTATGTAGTGGCAGTGCTTGAAAGGTTAATGGCGTTTACTGCATTACTAATCTATTCTTTAAACCACTGATTAGCATTGAAATTGATTCCCAGCTCCTCGTGGCTGAAACGACATTAATCTAGTCTCTGCTATTAAAAATGTTACACCTTTCTCATGTTACCAGGTGATAACACATCATTAATTTGACGGCTTCCATTGTTCTGTCTTTTGTTGGAACACCTACAAATGTGAGCAGTGAGCAAAAATTTAATTTATTCCTTCAGAAAGAAAAATTACAGTAGGTTATCATTAAGTGCATTTGAAATGTGAATGACAACTATTTTTGTAACTGTCAGGTATCCAAAAGTATGGATACAGGCATTATGTCGTGGTTGGACAGATACAACATTATTATAGTTATAAAACTTGCAAATGCAATCTACTGTGACAGTGTTGAAAGGTGGGTGGACAGTATCCAATTTTCAACTACTACTGCCCTATCTCCATATGGCTTCAAATTACAAAAAAAATGATAATTTAGTGTTTTACCCACCAGACCAAACCCAGATGCACAATTCCACAATGCGTAGTGCAAGAAAATGTTGAACGTTAAAGAACATATACTCTTCAGAGCTACTTTCAGTTTCCAAACACCAAGACCAACCTTGCCATTATACTGTTGGACTAGATACCCTAAGAATGATGTCTCTTTTAAGAATATAAAGTCCTGTGGCTAAGATGCCTTGTCTAGAATCTTACTTTCATTGTTAAATTAAACATTGAAAAGTCAGAACCTATTTTAGCAGGATGGTTTGTTCCTGCTAATCCTGATAGGTATCAAAAATAAAAACCTTACATAGCAATTTATTCATCACTCTACAGCTTCCTTTTAAGCTGTAGAAAATATTTTAGAAAATAATCTACCCTTGATGTAAAGATAGGAGATAAACATCACGCTATCTCTTTACAAATACTCACACTTGGTTTATGAATTTTCTGGCATCAGGTTGTAATCAGAAATTATCATAGAATGAGGAAGAAATGAAATTCACACTATCATGAAAAAAAATTTTGGTCTGGGTTTTTTTAACTCTAGTGAGCCAGCTAAAAATAAAGGCTGATGCTGACAGTGATATTCACTGAGAATGCATTTTAAGTCTTAATCTCCAATTCAAGTGCTTTACTAAAACAGTTACATGTTCACCTTGAAAAATAAGAAATTACTAGAATGGTGGCTTTTGTAAACACTGTGTTGTTTTATGACAGCATTTCTTACACACTGAAGGTTAAAAGAATAACAAGATAAAACATATTGAAATTTCAAAGTAAGCAAAATTGTAAAAAAATAATTAAAACATCCATAAAAATTGCCTGTATATTATAAAACACAGATCACGCTTGCATAAAAGAAACAGAAAATAAGCTGCAGGATCAAGAAAGCTCTAAAAACCTCTAAATAGCAACTGTGTTTTTAAAAAGAAGAAAAAGATATCACCATTAAAAGTGCTAAATCACTAAACTGACAAAGAAAAATACTAAGAGTTTTAAAAATAGAGAGCGAATCAGGACTAAGCGAAGTCTACAATTTAAAATGTGGCATCACACAAATGTCATCAGAGAAGAAAGAAGAAAAAGTCCCTTACAAACTATTACCCTGGAAAGGTAGGTCCTGTTCTTAGAAACGAAGGCATACAAATATAATAAATATTTAAAAACCCAAACCAAAGAAGTACTAAATTAGTTCTAATTTTGAAGGATGAGGTAAAAATGCCCATCAGGGTATTAAGATTTTTAGGTCCTTACATAGTGTGTGCAAATACATTAGGTGTCAGCTGTATTTCATAGAAAGACAAATTTCCACAAGTTATGGTAAAAATATGTAGCACATTATAGAGAAATGCACTGAAATTCGTTGAGAGACAAAAAGAGAAAGATGAATCTGTTAAATATTAAGAATGAAGGAGAATGGGAGAAAAGTGCCAAATAGTCTCTGTAAAAGACCTAACTATTTCTATCATTAAAAGTTAAAAATAAAGAATAACACAACGTAGTTAAAGAACCAGTCTATGTGTAGCAGTGTAACTTTGTGTTGAATGAAAGGACAAATAAAAACTTCTGAAGGACAAAGCTGAATGCTTTGTAAAATCGCTGTTAATTTGCAAAATTATCCTGGTGAAGAATGCATAATTAGTTATGCAGGGCTAGATTGCTGCTCTGTCTGGTCCAGTTCTTTGTCTCCATCAAGAGTCTGTGCCATCTGTATTAGGAGAGCATGTCAAAAATATTCCAGAAGATGCTTATAAAACAGCTCACCCAAAGACAGTTTCCATCCATTGGAAGGTTATTTAGAACTACCAGAATTAATATTAATTCCAAATACAATTTTTCAAAGTTCATTTTGTTGGACACTATTTATTTTTAGATACTTTGGATTATCTCTATTTGTACATATATTACTGATCCCTTTTTGAAGTCAAATTTCAAAGATTATTAGGCACATATTAATGAAAAATGTATTTCCCATAAGGAAGTTTTGGTGCTTAATCAACTAATTCTTTTGCTAGCTCTAAAATTGTTGTGTTTCAATTTAGTTGATCTTCCTCTTCCTATTTTCTACATAAGGTGAGGTGAAAGTTTCCAAAATACCTCTTGATGGCAGAGTTGCAATTTACTGTGTACCTTTTCAAAATAATTTCCAGTATTTTCAGTCCTTTTTACAGGGTTTGTTTTTTGGTGGTTTTGGGGTTGTTTTTATTTTTATTTTTTTTTTTTTTCCAAAATATCTTTATGCATTCAGAGCACACTTCGCTGAACTTCTTCAGTTACTACATTTCTGAAAATCTTTTCATGTGAAATTATACTAGGGAAAAAAATGAAAAATTCCATAGTCAAACCATACTAAGTCATATTCCTCAATTGGATGGATACAAATTCTGATCCAAGTGGGAAATACCAGACTCCATTTCCATCAAATACTTACATTAAAACAAAGTTAAAATTATACAGAAATAAAAATGAGTAAAAGATCAATGATTTAGAAAAAAAAAAAAAAAAAAGGAAAAAATTCCTCAAATTAAAAATTAGAAAAATCCTAAGTTTACCCCAAACCTTGCCATTTTCAGAGAAGAGAAAACTCAAATTCTTGAGATGGGAAAGATGAACAATGAAACATGTGTAAGGTGAAGAATAGTATATGGTTGAAATATACTGCTTTAATAGCACATTTGAATCACATAAAATTAATATTAAGTCCAGAGATACATTTGGAACTATAAGATAAGTAATAAAAGGTCATATCCTAGCCATTTAGTTTCTAATTTCTGTAAAAGATTTTTGAGATATCTCTGACAAACGTTGTTTATTGTTTTTTCCCTTCTCTTTCCATTTCTATGGAAGGAAGACAAATAGACAAGCAGACAGTCTAACAGATAAAATTTCTTAACAGATGGTGGCTAAGAAGTCAGAGAAAATAATGATCTGTTTCTGAATAGTTGAGGGAGAGGTGATATCTCAGAATTAAAAGTAGGCAGATGATTTCCATTCTCACCCACAGCTGAGGTTTTGCAGTAGTATTATGCTATCACAAATCTATGGCTGAAACTAATTATGCACTGTTTCTTTAATGGCTAAATATATTTGATGCTGCTGGCCTTATTATTCTCTGATCTTATTATCTAATACTAGAAGTAGCAGATATTGCTGCTTTTTTATATATACATATAATCTGTATATTTGAAGGATTAAAATGCATCCAGATTTGTTAGATTACATAATGAAAGATATCGAATTCTATAGAAAAAAATAGAAAATAGAAAAAAATATCACAGTCAAACATTAGACCAAATGAGAATTTTAAATTAATATGATTGTGATTTTTCCTTTTGCAATAACATTTTCTAAACTAATTCAATTGTGTAATTTTTATTGAATATCATCTACAATAAACAAGCACTTTTATTGAAACACAGCTCAAAAGGTAGAACAAACACATGAAAACTGTCTTTTACAGGCCTGGACGTAATTTTATCATCTGCTTTGTTAATTTTAGGCCTAAAAGTTCATGTTTGCAAAGTTCAGGATAATATTTTTGTATGCTAACGATTCAACACCTATAACAATCATTCTCAATTCATACTTGTCTTCTTTTTTGACTTGCTAGATAGACTCTGTAATGCTGCTAATTAACAAATGCGTGTAACCTTACTATATTCTTGCATTCTGAACAGCAGCATCCTGAATATTTAAACAGTCACTTTTAAAACAATAAGAAATTCAAATTGCTCCAGCAGGACAATTATTGATTACTATCAAAACTTTACAAAATCTTACAAAAGGTACTGTTACTTTTTCTTATTTCAGTGATGGTGGTAAGGGGAATTTGACTGACTAATATGTTTTGTGGCTGGCTGAAGACCTCTTCATAAGTTTACTAGAGAATAGAATTAAAAATAAAGACAGTCTTCCTTTCCCCCCTCAAGCAGATTTAGTAATATGGGTATTATGGCAGATCTGGGCCATAAATATCAAGTAATTAATGATTTATTTAAGCTCCATAAAGTAATTTTAAAGACTATGCATTAATAGAATAGTGATGCAACATTCTATTTTCAAATATCTTGCCCTTGGAACATTATTTAAAACATGTATTATATAGGTAAATGAGCTATGAAATCTCTGGAGTTGAGACTGCTCTGAACAGAATCTGGAATAGTCCACACTTGAAACAAGATGTCACGGGATAAAGAATATACTATGATGGTTCTAGAGCTATTCAAACGGAAATTGGACATGTTTTAAAGTCTGAACTCTGTGACATTACATGCCTTAATTATAAACACTGGGTGCTACTGTGTACTTGGAAACTTACAAAACTCACACTATTTGTTTGGTTTTGGTTTTCTGTTCAAGCTGTACTTCTTCCTTTCCATATTACTATTCTTCTTTTGACTAAAACACTATAAAAATTTAAGTGCTCACAGATAATATAAGAAACCTGGATAAAATTTCCTCCATGTCATGACATTTGAAATTTAAAGTCAAAACTACTCCATATTCAAAACAAAACAAAACAAAACAACCAACCAAACAAAACCCAAACCAAACTGGAAATCTTTTATACAGCTGCACAGCAGCTTGGCAAAAGAGAGCCTGAGGTCCTGGTGGACACCAAGCTGATCACGAACCTTTGTGTCGAAGAAAGTTAATGATATTCTGGGCTGCATTAGCAAAGAATTGCCAAGCAAGTTGAGGGAGAGAATCCTTCCCCTCTGCTCAGCACTGTTGAGTCCATACCTGGTGTGCTGTGTCCAGTTCTGGGACCCCCAGCACAAGGGAGATGCAGATATACTGGATAGCATCCTACAAAGGGCCTTGAAGATGATGAAGGGACAGGAGCATCTCTTCTATGAGGGAAGGCTTAGAGAGCTGGGACTGTTTAGCCTGAAGAAAAGAAAGCTTAGAGGGGATCTTATCAATGGGTATAAATAGCTGAAGGGAGAGTGCATAAAGGACAAAGCTAGGCTCTTCAGTGGTGTCCAGTGACAGGACAAGAGGCAACAGGCACAAGGTGAAACACAGGAGATTCCCTCTGGACATCAGGAGACACTTTTTTACTCTGAGGGTGTCTGGGCACTAGCACAAGCTGTACATGAAAATCGTGGAGTATCCTTGGAGATAATCAGAAACAAATCTAGACATGGTCCTGGGAAACTGGCTCTGGATGCAGGCTGGAGCATGCTCTTGAGCAGGTTAGTTGGACCAGACAACTGTCAGAGGTCTCTTCCAGCCTCAACCATTTTGTGTTTCTGTGATAATAGGGTGCTCAGATTTAGCACAGCTTGGTGAATACAGGACTCTCAGGTGAGTTAAGCTTTAGTTGTCTTCTGGCAGGAGACAGAATGTAGAGAGCTTCTCACATTAGTATATTACATATAGCGGAGAGGAGCATCCCCACAAGTTTGAAAGACATGATAGTGCAGTTGCAGGGTCAGTCAATAATAGTTTGGAAAGACTGCCAAGTTCATCCCCTTAAAAACAGCTAAAGGTGTTAAGAACACCCTAATCCCCCTAAAAATAAATTTGGAATCAGAGTCTATATCCCTAACCATTGACTAATCTAATTGTGGGCACATGCAGAAGCAGAATTTTCAGCACCTAGGGAGGCACTGAAAGAAAGGCACAAAGAGGCACGAAGGGAGTGTTCTTCTAAATTAAAAAATTACAATATAGACAGACAAGATTCTCCTTAGACCTTGGCATAAATAAAAGAAGAAAAGGAAGAAATTAACACTGAGCATTTCACACCAGATACCGAGTGTTCAGTCATATAAGGAATGTTTTTATTTCTGTCATTATTAGAGCGGCTCAACATCTGGCATAAATTCTGTTGTTGCATAAAAGCATGGTGGATAGCATTTCCTGTTAAGCATAGATTGCCATAACAGTATAAAATACAACGTAATTCTTAATGCTGTATTAAATAACAGCAGAGTTAATACAAGTATCTTTAACAATAAAAACTAAATTGTTTAACCACTTTATTGATCAACAAAATAGCATTTCTGTAATATAAGAGATGTAACTCCACATTTTTTCCTCAATAAAATAAATAACCTTACCATGAACTGGACTGGGTCAGAGATTGTCAAAGATTCGAGCTGTTGAGAGAGAAATAAAATAGATTTTCTACCTAAGGGCTGTTTCATTATGCCAGACAACACTTTGTATTGATCCTTCTCTATTTATTTCTAATTTTGTTTTCCCTGATTGAGCTGAGCTCTAAATCTTGTAATGGCTTACACACTGTTAGGATGGAGTATTGTTATGTGAAGTGCAAGGGAGCAATGTTGTCATTTTAAGCTCTAATTTACAACAAATTAGGCCTTCCAAACTAGCATTTTAGTACAGAAAGACCATTTGTTTCATATGTTTTTTATCATATGCACAAAAATTTCTGTACTGAGAAGGCAGTGAAGTTTTTTTGTTAGTTCCACAAGGATCTTGGGAATTGTCTAATTTATTTTTTTTTTAAATTGACATTTCATATCTAAACTTCTCATTTTTTATGACAATATGAAAAGTATTTCACATCATTTCATAATTTCAATAGGTCACAGAAAAAAGAGTTAAGTAGCTTTTCATTAGGCTTTTCTTGATTGAAAAATATATGTTGAATTATATGAAAGACTATTTTTGGTTCCTACTTTTGTAGATCACATTGCCTTACACATAATGTAATTGAAGATAAGAGCACGAATGGAAAAGCTAGTTCCTCGTCAGTAGAGACAAACTGGCAAAAAATCAAATTGCATGATAATTCTATGGAGTGTTTTAAGAAATTGTCCAAAAAGGTAAAATAGGATATATTACTAATTGTAAAGAAGTTGTATTTTCCCATTAATGTCATCATTCGTACATATTTTTTGGCAAAATTCATCCTTGATGTACTCATGCAATATATTCAGCTACATAAATGAAAGAAAATTAATTGGAAGCACTTGTTAATATGCTAAGAATTTTTAAAAGGAAAAAAGAAAAGCTAAGGAGGTAAAAAGGTTTGTGTAAAGTATATAATCTCCAATCTAATAAACTTCACCTCTAAATACAGATAATACAGATGATCACTCTGGGACTCAAAGTCTACTAGCTAGCATTTTATGAAGCTAGTTGGCTTATTCAAATATTTCATCCAAACTGAGAGAAATATATGTTTCTCGGGGGGGGAGGGGGGGGGGTGGAACAGCGGAAAGCATCCTCAAAGATCTATGTTAACCATTTTTAACAAACCTTACAGTAATATATTTATACCCTTTCATACATCTGCATGAAGTCTTTTGGGAGATGTATTATAAAGAGAAAGGAAGTGAGTTTAGATTTTTAAATTAGTTTTAACTCATTTTTAAATGTGGAGTTTATATTTTCATGCTTCTAATGTTACTTGCCAATCATGGGCTCAATATCTTCAATCACATTAAGATAATGCTGGAAGAATGTTTTCTCTTAGTAGATAAAAGTCTACCAAGAAAGGCCTTTCTGTTATCCCTCTCTTGACATAGTTTTATTGCAGATGACTAAGTAAATTACTTTTGCAAAAGAGAGAAGTCACATTATAAAAATTGTTATTTTGCTTTATGTGCATTTCTATTATCCTTACACTGGTCAGAAATGTAAATTTTTGTTAGTTATAACTGACCGAGTAAAACTCTGAACTGTAGGTTTGGCATAGATTTGGTGACCTTTTGTGTAGCCCATTTAGCTACGTTGAGAATAAAAATTCTTCTAGTGTCTTGTATGAAAATTGATAAGGAGTAATTTATCTTCCTGGCTGTTCATATTTTACCTGGTGCTGAAAGTTTAGACAGGAAGCTGATTCAGTTCTGCACATTCATACCCATGGTGTGTGGATGTCCACAGGTCAGAAAAGAGCTGTCTGAATTGCCCTGGACTCAACTTGAGTGCAGGCTGCCTGTTAATACTGACTGTCTTTGAGGAACCATTACTAAGGTTTCTCTGAGAAACCCCATCTCACAAGCTCGTAAGTATGCATCTGGGGCCTGTTACAAGATGCAATAGGCATCAAAATTACCACTGCCCCATTTTGTTTCAATTTCTGCCTTTTGGAAAGAATTTCCATTCAATATTCAAAATGCATTGACTGGCAAATTTAAAGTAAATGGCAAGCATGGATGTGCAGATATACTCTGTGTCTTTATTGTCATTAGAACGAGCTGAGAAATAGAGCCATGGTTCAAATATTAGGGAGAAAGGGTGACATGTTTCATGATGGCACACCTTTAAGAATCATATTAACATGATTAACAGTACACACACACTCAAGCAACAATGTTTTGTGTTAAAAAAATCTGGAGGTCAGTTGCATCCGATTTAGGTTTACTCTGGAATCAGGCAACTCACAATATAGCAATAATTACCATGATATCCCAAAATAAATCATATATTTAAAAAAAGATTTTTTCTTGTTCAAACTAATTTTAACAGCAGCAAATTTTCTGTGAAAAACTAGCCATTACCACAGAGGAAAAATAATGTATGGGTTCATATGTTCAGCTATAGTCAATGGACATATTTTTTTTACAAAATCATTACTCTAACCTGAACTGGAATCTATCTTTGACCTTAAACCACCACCATTAACAATAAAAATAAACCTATGTTCATTGAAACTGATAAAAGCTGAAAATAATTCTAAGTAAATATTTATTTAGGCTTTGTGTTTGACACTACAATGTAGTCTGAAATCCACTAAATCCTTTCTTTGAAGAAGGGTATAATTTCAGGCATAAAACGTTTATCTGTACACAAAGCTATCCCTGTTAGCACCTTAAAGACATATGTGACTCTATTTTAATTCTTAAAAAAAAAACAAACAAACCAACAAACAAACAAAAAAACCCCCACATAATTTCATTGTTGAAAATAAAACTAAGGTCATAAAGGTATTTTATATAAATCCATTTGGTTGTCTGGAATATAGCATGAAACATTGGTCATCCCATTATCAAAATGGCCATAAATAAAAAATTCAAAAAATACAGACATGAAACTGAAAGGAATTGGGAATATTTGCTTAAAAAGGAAACAAATGATGCACCAAAATTAAATCAGCTAAAGTAAATAGGTTGTTTTTTTCCCCCTCTTAGAACTTAGAAAGATGATATGCAGAAAAAAACAGAAAATTCAGTTTGTCAGAGAAAATACTCTTTCATACAGCTTGGCAATTAGCCATGGATATAATATCTACAGGTAATTTTGATGTTCAAGATAATATTGTTATTAAAAAGATTAGTTTCTTCATGAATAGGAAAGATGTAGGTTTTGTTTTTGTTGTTGGTTGATTGGTTGTCATTTGCTGGTTTGTTTTTTTTAGTTCTGCAAAGAGTTGCTTATTTTGGAAAAAATACCTCCTTTAGTTCTGCCAGATCTTGAGAAAAAAATACAGATATCATGTATTGCTTTTGGTATAAGTACAACAGTTAATTTCATAAGTGTTGAAATGTATCACTTGTTGTCATAATTCATAAAATAACATGATATTGTTGAAATTATGTGTTTGTCATTGTTCAGTATTTCACAAACCAGTGACTGATATAATGACAGGGTCTTGTTTGCTTGTTTGGTCTGTCATGCACCAAAATAAAATCCTAAAGTGTTTTCTTTTAATGTCAAATTTTGAAAAAAATATAATATATATATATATATTTAATTTTGACTAATTTTGACAGCTTGCCTACTTAGTTCAATACAAAGATGTGCAACGTCAAGGTTTCTTTCCCTTTTTTTCTCATAACTTTGAAGCACATTCAGTTACACAGTACTATTCAAGTATGACATAATCTGAAAAAAATTCTGGACTGCACAGAGACACAAATAGGAGCCTAGGAATGAATCCCACTCAATGGGAGGGTTGTCACTGTGGCATATATCCTTATATAATCATATAATCATTATATCCTCATTTAACAACAAGCTTCTGGTGGAGTAGAAATAATGTAAAAGAAACTAAAGAATTATGGAAAATGTCAGTATTTCAAAATATGAGTGAAAAGCTGCCCTTGGGTCAGAAGAGATTATTCTACAATTTTGGTTTGGTTTGACTTAATGGAGGCACTATGTTTCATCTCTTCCCCAAAACTAGTGAGAGTAGCCCAAAATCTGAGCAAAGCTCTTTCGGATACATTCTGCATCTTTTAGACTCACTTCAGCTTAAGCTTTGGTTTGTATATTGACTATCATATTGAATGGTTTCATTCATTATAGGTTTCATAAAAGAAAAGAAGACTCTGATATCTGATAAATGGCTACTGGAGAAATAGGTTTATCAGACTATTAATTGCAGGTTATCACTTAAACAAGGAACAGCAAATTGGTATCAGCAGACAAGAAACAGAAAAAAATAGAGGGATATATACATTCTTCTTCCTGTTCCATTTGCTACTCTTCCTGTACTTTTTCACCTTGCTGTTCTTATCTCTGTGATTTGTATATCTATTTTCATACTTTTCACAGAATCAGAGAATCAACTAGGTTGGAAAGGACCTTGAAGATCATCCAGTCCAACCGCTAACCTAGCACTCACAGTTCCAAACTACACCGTGTCCTTAAGAGCAAAGTCAACCCGAATCTTAAACACCTCCAGCTATGGGGACTCCACCACCTCCCTGGGCAGCCCATTCCAACGCCTAACAACCCGTTCTGGAAAGGAATACTTCCTGTCATCTAGTCTAAACTCCTGGCGCAACTTAAGGCCATTCCCTCTTGTCCTATCTCTTGTTATTTGGCTAAAGAGACTCATCCCCAGCTCTCTGCAACCTCCTTTCAGGTAGCTGTAGAGGGCGATGAGGTCTCCCCTCAGCCTCCTCTTCTCCAGACTAAACACCCCCAGTTCCCTCAGCCGCTCCCCGTACGACCTGTGCTCCAGACCCTGCACCAGCTTCGTTGCCCTTCTCTGGACACGCTCGAGTCATTCAATGTCCTTTTTGTAGTGAGGGGCCCAAAACTGAACACAGGAATCGAGGGGCGGCCTCACCAGTGCCGAGTACAGGGGTAAGATCCCTTCCCTGTCCCTGCTGGCCACGCTATTGCTGACACAAGCCAGGATGCCATTGGCCTTCTTGGCCCCCTGGCCACACTGCTGGCTCCTGTTCAGCCGGCTGTCGAACATGTTTGTATAACTAAGGAAAAGAAGCCCATCTTTACTCTTCCATATTTGGAAAATCAAATCCTGTTCTGGCATGTGTAGTTGAGGAGGGATGGTGCCAATAAAATATTTTGAAGGCATCACAAAATTGTTGAGACAAGGTTAAAATTAGAATAGTACTGATCTCTTTTTGTGGAATTCATGGCTCATGACAACCATACAGAGCTCTGAACCTGTGACCAGACATATGCTCTATAAAACAGTCTATTAACTATGAGATACTGTATTGTGACACCTGTTTTCATGTTACTCTGCAGCTGTTAATGTATTTAAGTTACCTCAGGGAAGGGGAGGTATGTTAGCTCACTCCCGCCTTTGGATTTTGTGAATGAGTAAAACCCGTTTTACACACAGACTGAACTCCATACTCTAATGATGTCAATAGGAATTTTGTCCTAATTGTTAGTGGATCAGCTTTTCACTCTGGTGCACTTCACTCTGGTACATACCACAAGGTACAGTTCCAGCATAAATGTTTCACCTTTCTACTGTTACTGTTCACATTAGATTTCTTCCCAGGTTCATAAAGTGACATCTTAAATCTTCCAGCTTTTTTTTTTTTCATTCCTAACTTAATCTTTCCATGCATGCACATACAATACACGAATAGATAAAGTCTATAGGTCTTTTCCTTCTTTTTCTAAAATACCTGACTTTGACTATTGGCAATGACAAGCACATGATTGCATTGTATATACATAAGCGGATTTTTTTTCCTTTTTTCCCCATATTCCACTGAAAACAACCAGGTGTTTTAAACCCGTGTTTAGAATATAGTTTTTCAAAAGCCTCAAGCCAGCTTCTGCTTATTAACGTACAAATGGCAATGAAATCAACTGTAGAACAGAGACAGCATAATTCTGGTGAAGACTACATGTAATTAGACTCTTTTCCTGAATTGAGTTGATGCATATAAATGATATTGTTAATTTTTAAAAATTCTTTTTTTTTAAGGAATTCATCTGAGAAAATTCAGACCCTTCTAAAAATCTTAGACATGAAAGACATATACAACTTTATTCTTCTCATGTATTGCCTATCTCTGATCAAGGTTGGAAATTGAAAGAAATTGTCAAAATCATCCCTCCCAGTAAAGAACTTAAAGTTTACAGGTGATTTATGATCTACTTTTGCATATGTAGATGTAGAAAGGAGATTTCTGAGACTATGTATTTTTTTAATCTAGGAAAAAGAGCATCACAAAAATAATCTTTAAAATTAATACTGGAAAAATTTACTGAGGTTGATAATAATGTGCCAGATTTTAAAGAGTTGGAGTGATCACACAACTGGAATAATTTACCAAAGAATGCAATGAACTGTGTTACTTCAAGTCTTCAGAGAAAATAAGTATATTTGAAAGAACATGCTCATTTCTGTAGGGAATATAAACTTTATTCATTTTTTCTGCAACTGGAATTCCCTGTCAAATTATACAATAGGTCAAGCCAAATTATAATAAAATAGTTTTATTTCTAAATATGGAGAAGATGCCATAAATAAAATTATTCTACCAATAAACTCCTGCATTCCTTAACAATTTACATTCCAGTAAATTCTGTATATATATATATATATATGTGTATGTATATATATATATATCTACTTATGCACAAAACAGAGATGTACTTGAACTCTATCCTTTTCATGGATACTAACAGCAGCATCCTAACACATTCTTTGATCAAATATGCATCCATTTTGTACTTTTTATTATGTAGAAAATTATAGTATTAAATTTTCAAATTCTTCATTGCCTTTTATTCTTTTATTAGAGAAAAAAATCCTGCTGCTCCCTAGGAGAGTGTTTCTTCATGGAAGAAAACTCATGTAATACAGTCAAATATCACTTCTATTGAACTGTCTGAAATTTTGTTATTTTGATTATCTGTGAATCCTAAACTTTTTCTTTGCTATGTTGCATGTAGTTTTCAGTTAAAGATTTACTGAAAAATTTTTAAGAAGCTTTCATTCTGCTCCACTTTTTATGAACATGAAGGGATTAAAAAAAAATAAAATAAAATTAAACAATTTAAATATACAACATTTGAAACTGCTTGTCTATGTGAAAGAGAAAACTCCAAAGAATATTTCATTAGGCATTTCTGTCTCCATGTGCACCTCATTGAGAAACTGAGAAGTCAAAAATTAGACAAAAAGAACTGACCATGCTATTTTTGTTGAGTGTATAAAAAGATGTATAAACTTTCTTCATTCCTCCAACTATAAATAGAAGCTGATGTAAGAACACAAGACAATTTAAAGAGTATAGACCCAAGGAAAGAAGGGGGTTGCTTTCATCTTTTAGTAAATGAACATAGCCTTGCTAACAGTGATGAGACAATATTCTTACTAGACAAAATCCAGCTACTCTTGAACTCAATGTCCTATTCATCATTTCTGCATTTCACATACACATGCAAGCTGTCTTATAAAGAATAATAAATGAGCACTTTGGCCAATATAAATCTGCACAGTTTCAGCGGCATCCATTAAAGAATATGAGGAATGTCATAGGAATTTCAGCACATTATATTCTTTAGTATTGGCAAGAATGTGATGTTTACTTCATGAAGAAATAATATCCATAGAGGTGGAATTTATGAAGGATTTAATTCTAAATCCAAGCAAGATTTCTAACATTAAGATTTTCTCACAAGACTACCAACAAAATCTTAGGAATATCAAATGTGTCATTTTTTTCTGAAATAAAATACTGATTTTATTAAAATTAAATATTTCTGTAGAATCATTTTGTACCTCATTTTTCTTAATGTATTTTTGCCATTGATTTCATAATTTTTGTTTGTTTTTCTTCTATAAAGATATTTCCATGCCCTGCATCAGTAATACATTCAGTAATATGACTAGAATCTGGGACAAACTATAAATAAAGTGAAAGCTTTTAAAGAATTTTGAATGACTGTAGGTGAATTAGGCATGTAGGAGGTATTAGAGATTGCATAACCTTCCATAGTCAACAGGGACAAATTCCAACTGCACTGTCAAACTTTGTATATGTGGGTTTCATTTTAGGGGTACTTATATAATACTATGATATTTATTACAATACTTATTGAGTCAAAGAGGGAAAAGCACTCTTGATGAGAATTTAGGGACTATTTATGAGAAATACTGAAATTCACTGAAATTCTGAATTATATCTCAATTCCATAGTGATATAGCACCTCTAAAATCTATAAACATATTCAGTGATCCCTCACAGGTTTTTTCTACTATAAGTGTAAATTTTATATCTTTCTCAAATATCTGTGTATGGAAGCTGCTGCTAAATATGACATTTGAAAAAAATGCCCACTTAGAGATCTGTAAACAGCCCATAATGGTTTTGTGCAAGGAATAGTATATTTTAGATTTTTCTTATAAAACTCCAAATTATTAGTGTCTTAATCTTTCAGTTTAGATAACAATAATGTCAAACAAAGATACATAAATACATATATCTATGTGTGTATTTTAAATCTGTGTTGGAAGAATGGTATATCACTTGGAGAACACACACATATGGAAAGGTTTTTTCCCTGTACAGACACTGCAAAGCAAAAGAGAAACATCATGCTATTTTATCCTCAGGGACTGTTATCTATTTAAGGCTGCATAACATAGAGAAATTCCTGAGTAAGCATGGCAAAATATACTGGTTTTAATCTCCAAGACACCTTTAAAGCTATATAAAATGATTACTGGTTTATGAACTTCTTTTAATACTGTATCAATATTGATCTTATGTAATTATGGAAGGTTCCCCAACCTGTTTTCCTGGGGATGGGACGGAACTGCTTCTGAATTATATAAAAATTGTTTAAAAATTTTTTCACTAGGATTGAGTATGCCAGAATGAACTGCGTGTTCAGATATTTTTCAGTTCAGTTTTTCATGTCCTCCAAACCTAGTCACAAAGAAAATCTATTTCTGTAAGTAAAAAGTAAGGGCCAGGGTCAATAAAATTGCTTTCCAACATTGTCACAAACACTGGATAAAAACAAGCAAAAGAATTTGAACGATTATATTTTCATTTAATTAACATTTGGCAGTCTAGCTAACTCTCTGATGGCTAGTACATGGATAATGCCAGATCTCAATTTCCAGAACGAGAAACTGGTTTAGTTGAAGATGATTTTCTATTTATAAGAAAAAAGCTCAAGACCATAACATGCAGTTGAAATTGACTCAAATATGCATCTTCTTTCTGGTAATCTGCTCTCTTGTTCTGATCTGTCGTCAAAAATTATTATCCTTCTCCTCCTGCTGGACTGTGACATGCTAGAGTAGAATCCCACACAACCATGGGCTGGAGTGCACATCCCAGATGAATAAGAAAAAAATATTATGTAGTACTAGTAATGGCAAAAAGTGGAGGAACAATATTAAAACTAAAGTAGTTTTTGTTTTGTCATGATTCTTGTTTTCCAGGGCTTTGCTGGAAGACTAAAGAAACTCAGAAATATCAGCCTGTCAAGGAGAAAAATGAGAGGGAACAGATCTGAAGAAGAAATATTCCTTCAAAATTTGACATTTTGGAAGTATACATTTCAGTTCCCCAGGACCATACAGAGCATTTTATGGGCCTGACTAGTATTAGGTGGCATTCCTCACATCTCCAGCTTCTGAAAACCCTCTGTGTACATAACACACTTATGTACATAAACACACAGAGCTCATCAAGAATCTAAAAATAACCATTACATTCTGATGTCAGATAATGTTTATATCTCCAGCTAAAATAATGGAATGCTTGCTAAATAAGTGTTAATATTATAGTAATACAGTTCTATACAAATAAATGAGAATAATTTTGGCCCATTCTTTACTTGACTTCGACACATACTATCAATTACTATAAGTGATGGAATGTTCCATCTTTCTACTAAATTTTCAAGTATGTACTATATACTTACATGTTAAGGTGATTTTTAACTCATGTTACCCAGTCACTGTACTGGTTCTATAATAATAATAAATATCTTCTGTTGGACTAATTTCAAGACAATGCAGTCATTTCATTCTTTGGTGTATATGATCAAACTTTTAAACTCACTGAGAGAAACTGTGCCTCCAAAAAGCTGGTGGCATTTCAGTGAATATCATCATTAAATACAAAAACTTATTAAGGACTTTAAGACTGCTAAGAAAAAGCATTCAATCTAAGAAATAATTAAAGTTATTTGTGCAACTTAATATACATAGATCCTCTGTGCATACACATTTAAAGATAAACTGTGACTACATAATCTGTTACTTACGTTGCCTTTTATTATTTTTTTTCTTTGGCTCTATGTACAGTATCACGTACGAGATTGGCTAGAAGCTAGGAGCTCATATGGATAGCTCCACTGAAATTAACAGAAACATAAAGCCAGATTTTTTAATAAGTAGATGAAATGACATCTCTTTAAACTTAGATTTTGTTGCTTAATTATAACTCTAATTTCCCATGAAAATGTGAAAATGTCATATGTGAAATAAACAAATGTGGTAAAGCTACCTGAAAGGTTAATAAAAATATCTAGGTTTGCATACTAAATAAGCCCCTGATTACTGAACACAATGAGCAAGTATTACTAAAGCACAAAAAAGTGAAAAGAAAAAAAAAAAAAAAAGGAAGGGGGGAACTTATTTATGCAGTATTATAAAAGAACTCAGTGTTTTCTGCAAGCAAAAAATTATTCAAAATCATACATGTTTCATGCCATAAATATTTCCTTTCTACCTTCTTCAGATTTTCTAAGAGTGTGAAAAAAACAGACCTAACATTGGACTCAACTAAGACACATTTGTGAAAATCAGCTTGCAAATGGTACATAGTTGAAGGAGGAACATGTACTAGGAAAGGACTACACTTTGTAATTCCTTATCATTATTCAGGCAATAGGCAGTTTATTTGGTTAGGGAGCCTATCAGAGGACATTGTCATTTGGCCTGAACAACCCTGCAAAAAAACAAATTACAGAAACTTGTCTTCTGTGCTGAAGTGTAAAAGGAAGGTATGAGTCACTATAGTCCATTTTCTGAGTTTGAGCAGGTGAGACACTGAAGACTCTGTAGGCAGATATCTGTTGGAAAACTGAATTTCAGAAACTGTCGTTCTCACTCTAAAGATTTTATTAAAAAAAAAAAATCCACATTTATCACTTTTCCATTTCTCTTTGTTTCGTTGCAAAACTGCTATAACATCCTCGTATTCCTCCTCTGTCCAATTTCTGCTATTTGCTTTAAACATATTCTAGAAGTTGCATGCATATGTTTCCCTGCAATATATTTTACATGTGATAGAATCAAGGACCTTGAATCAAGAATCAAGGATCTTGAGAAATGAATTCTTAGGAAACTTTTCTGTTTAGGAGCAGAGAGAAGAGCCCTTTCCAGGATACACAAACACCCCAAAAGATGAGGGCAACTGTCAAAGGCAATCCTTTATACAGTGTCTAAATCTCAGCCCTCTTTTACATTTATCTGCAGGTTAGGATTAATGAAAAGGAGCTTGAACAGAAGGATTTGCCTGGCATAAATCATCTGGCGGTTTTTTTGGTCAGTGATGAAAATCCATAAAAGCGTACCGGAACTGACTATGAAGTACTGCCCTACTGCTAAACCTTCAAAGAATACTTTTCAAATACTGATCTTGCACTTCTTTGTGCAATAAATGTGATTTCAAATTAAACTCTCAGAATCTTTAAAATATAAAAGCGTGGATTCATTCTTTTCCTTCCAAAAATATTTAAAGAAAAGTGACAAAAATTGTCACACGCTGTCCTTTTATGTAAGGAAAACATCTGAAGACCTTGTTGCTTTAACTTTTTTTAGTATGAATTATAGTTCACCAATTAAATACTACTCTATAGAGATCGGAACCAAGACACAGGCAATTCACTGTTAAACAACAATCTTTCAACTCCTAGGCCTTAAAAAATGTGGATTTCTCAACTGACTAGCCCACTTATTCTATTTACATGAATGTTTTATATCACAGACTTGAAGAAGTTCTGCCCAGCTCTAGACATCAAGTTCATAAACAAAAGAACTAATGAACCCTTGTATTCTTTAGATCTATAGTCTTCTATTAATAGTCTTATACCATTAACCACTACCTGGAGTTCTGGTAAAGAAGGTAAATCTCTATGAAATCATTATGTTAGTACTTAGTGGGGACCAAAAAAAGCAAAACAAGTGTTCTGAATTGTCAGGAAAGGAATATAGGATAAAACAAATACATAAAATCATAGTATCATTCTATAGTTTACTCACACCTTAAATACAGTGTGCAGTTCTTGTCGCTTTATTTCAAAAAAGCTAAAGTAGCACTTTAAAAGGTCCAGGCAGCATCAATGAAAATGATTAAAACTGAAATGGCTTCTGCACAAAGAATGAAGAAGCAGGCTAGATTCTTCAGGCTGAGAAAGACAAAATACCAGAAGTCCCTCCTAACAAATTATTCTGTCATTGTAAAACATGATAAAGAGTAAATCCCAATAGGCATTATAGCTTCAACTTTTCCCAGGATAACCAGTTTTCAAAGCTATTTCAAAGCTTTGAAGTATCTTGACTTTGCTACAACTACTTTTCTACACCTCTCTGAAATTTGGGTTAAAATTTGCTGAAAGTATAGTTGACACAACTCACAGATGGACAGATGCATGGGAGTGTTTAAACCTGAAGTTCTTAACAAACCAGGCCATGCTGTACTATGGAACCCTACTCCTTTTGCTAACTGATATAAATGTCCAAACTCATATCTTTACATCTCAGAATTTTACATTTTTCTATTGCCTGCTATAAGAAGTTTTCAGATTACCGGGACAATGAAAATATGCACCATAAAACTTCAACTGCAATCTACTGTTGAAATGACAAAAATGCTGAAAAACCAATGCCACTCTGGTGAGCCCAGGGAAGGAAGAGGTGGTTAGAAATTGACAAATTCCATATCTGAAACAGCACTGTGAATTATAATGGTTTTCTAATGAGTTAACATTTTAAAATTTTAAACATATATTTCTTTTCTTACATTTTTAAAAGTCAGCAATTCAGCTTGTGTAAAAAGGATGAGAGAATTAGGTTAACTCCAGAATTATTTCCTACTGGTTAGATTAAGTTAATTCATTTCAGACAGCATGCTTTAGGTACTGATTTGCTTGCTTGGGTAATAAAGAATATGAGCTCAAAGACTTAAAGACATAGCTATGTAAATAAAGCTTTCATCTCACCTCAGCAAGAACTACTGTATTCTCAGGCCCTTTTACATAAAGTCTCTTGACTCCGGTACTGTTCCCTTGAGGCAATGCATCAGGATCTCTTTGTCTTGGAAACATTTAGTCTCTGCAAAAACTGAAGTGTTCTGGTTTTCTTTCCAAAATATTTACATCATTATTTCTTTCACCTTTTGCCGATTTCCAAAGTTTTTCAGACCCCTTGTATTCCTGTTATTTAAACTTCTTAACACACCATGTGATCTTTATTTTTTCCTTGCTAAGAGATGGTAGAGAGGCTACAACTCTGTGTACATCTGTGAGGACTTTGGAGGATTGGGAGGTGGTGTAGATATTTTTTTTCCTTATGAATGAATTACATTATCTAGAGCACCTTCAGGTGTCTCCTTTCTCATTGCCTCCAAGAGCTATAACCACATACTATGGTTACTTGACTTTTAGCTGTTGTAAAAATATACTAGAAAAGAAGAAAAATGTAAAGTCTGTTCCTCAAGAACTCTAGCATTTTAAAAATATCCAGACTCTGAGGGAAAAAGATAATTTATTTTTGGAAAACATCCATGTAGTCCTTCTGATATCAATACACACTATCAGTGAATAAATAACCACAACAGGATTTTTTTCTACATTACATAAAATCTCAAAACTTAAAAATGTATTGTTATTTTTGTACTGTATTTTTAAAATTAAACTTTTCTACTTAAGGTTTAGAAAATAAATTTGTCCAGAAAGGAAAAATACCACACAACCCATCACAAGTGAACTGGAGTTTGGTGTCAAGCACAAAGGTGTCATTGTTGAAAACACTCATGCAAATTCATAATGCATAACGGCACACTGTAGAGTTCAATAAGTTTCCAAAAATACTTCAAATTACAAACATGTAAATTCAGGAAAACATAAGCTACACACACACACACAAAAAAAACCAAAACCAAACCCAAACAAACAAACAAAAAGAAAACAAACAAAAAAACCCTTATTATATGCTGTGTGCACTTTTTCACTTGCAAGTCAGTATAGTTCATTATCATTTGCTAACTGCTCTCTTGTCATGATTTTTTTTCTGTTCCTCACAGACATATACAAGTAGAGAACTATTTGCATCCTTTTAACCATGTTCAAGAGAGAACTATAATGATCAGCAAGTGTACCATGAAGTGATGGATCAGAAGAGGGTTTTCTGAAGATCTTTTATGTGACTGAAGAAAATGTTTCTAATGAAAATGCAAATTTATGTTGATGTCTAGAAGAAAGGAAGAAAGGGAAGAAGAAAAAAAAAAAAAAAAAAAAGAAAAGGTAGATGTCTGGAATATAAAAAAATGAAGACTTTCCAAGCAATTTTAATTCTACATGCATTTGTGATTTTATGCATTTGCATCATTTTTTGATTCAAGATCAAGAGATGCTTTTCTCAAGTCTATCTTGCTGATCTGATAAACTTTATTCATTAAGACACATACGAACACAAAAAATAGAGCTACCATAAATTTTTATCTCTGCTGAAACAGCTTGTGACAAGGTACTTCTTGCTCTCATTGATGTTGACCTATGTGTTCAGTCACTGATTATAAGCAAAGGCTTATTTTTTGCTTACAAATTTCATTGATGAGCCTATGATTAAAGAATCACTGACAGTTTGGGGATTTTTTTTTTTTTTTTTGTTAATTTTCCATTCTAAAACTTACACATTAGAAGATTAAAACATTACAAAAGTGACATGAGAAGATTGTTTGAATGTCAAAGCATATATGTCTTCATCATGTTTCTAGTTAAAGCCTATTGCAATGGATTTATTTTATTTATTCATTTATTTATTAAGATGACCTTGACAAAGAGCAGAGAAGAGACAAATAAATGTTAGGAAAGCTTAACCATGTTTAACCTTTTATGTGGCACAGATGATCAAAATTAAGCTAGCCATTTAGGCTCTATCTCTAATCATTGGAGAGATATAAGCAATATCCTAACAATCACAGATATCTCTCTTACTGGAATGTAATTGCCTCAATGCTCTGTATTTGCTGGTCTGTGTCTGTTGTCTACAGAAGGAGCCAACATAATTAGCTTAGACAAGACAGCTAATTTTAAGACAGCGAGACTTAATGAAACCCATGCAGTATTATTAAGATGTTTAAAACTAACATCAGAACATTGATTAAAAGCTTATTTCAGGATAAAAAAATGAGGAAATGTTTAGAACATACTTAAATTGTTTTTCAACATGTAAGTTTAGGCCTTATTGTCATAATTAGTCTTTGTGCTTATTTTTATTATTTCATTAAGCTACATTGACAATATCATGTATATTTTTTTTGACCCCACTGGTTAAACCATTATAGTGATGACAAGATGACAAATTTTGCTCTTTAACCAGGATTTAAAAAAAAAAAAACAAACTACAAATCCAAATAATCCTCAGAAGAAAATCAGTTGGCAACACGAACATGAAAGGAGAGGAAGAGATCTTCTGTTGCATTTACTTTAAGTTCATAACTAGTCTTTTAAAATGCACCATAGTCTGACAAGATTAAGACTTGAAATAGCATTCTATTTTAAATAAAATTAGCTCTAGAGGGAGAACAAAAACTGTAATTCTTCCTATCTAGTGTTAAATCATTAGTCAACTAACTCCCTCCTAGGGGCTTTCTAGAAACACATATATACATAAAAACATACATAGGTTTTACTCATCTTTCAAAACTTTTAAGTTGAAATGCCTCTTCAGTATGAAACATAATATGTTAAAATCAGCTTGCACAGTCTTAGGGTTTTTCGGTGTGGTCTTTTGTTTGTTTGTTTGTTTTTTTCCCTTTTAAACACACATAAAAGTAAAACTGACCTTACTATTAAAATAGAGGTTAGGACAAAACATGCTATTTATTTTATCACAAAGAATCAATAGAATTTAATAGGAAAAAAAAAATGGTTTAACTTTCAATGCTCTCTGGATTAGCACCCATGAAATAAAACAAAGATGGAATAAGAAATAACTGAGAACAAGCTATGCATTCCCTCTTTGGAGGTTTCCACTATTTGCTAGGGTGAGTAATAACTTCTAAGGGCTAATAAATTGAAAAGGAACATTTATTCCTTGGTGACTAATGGGAACAAGTATTGGCTGGGACATTAAATGAAAGGCCTTACAAGATACTTTGATTTATCATTCATTGAAGAAACATACTTCTTTGTCATTATTCTGACACAAACTGCTGAGAAGTGATTTAAAATAGCTTGAGTTAGAATTTTCAAAATACAATTCATCCTGCATTTAAGAAATAATGAAATGGTTCCTTTATTAAACTTAGATCTGGTTACTTACCTATTGGGGCTCTGTGAGCCCATTCAGACAAAGAATAACCAACAAAACTGATTCTCTCCCCCGGTTTTCAAATCAAAATGAATACAATTTTCTCCACTGCAGACTTGTTTGTGAGAGAAATATAAATAATCTGCACTTCAATGTACACTGGAAATCAGTAAAACAACCAGTAAGACACTTGACACACTGCACATCACTCAGCTGAACATATATTTTCCTCATTCTTTGAGGAACAGATTCACCAGCAAAGAATGCAAGCACAGTAGGCAAGAAAAACAAGAAAAACACTTGAAATACTATTTTTATGGCCTGGCAGTTTATGCAGACTTTACCCACCTGGAATATGGCTGCCTGTACTCCAGGCCAGCTTTCACAGAATCACAGAATCATCTAGATTGGAAAAGGCCTTAAAGATCATCCAGTCCAACCATTTACCTAACATTGACAGTTCCCAACTACACCAGATCCCTCAGTGCTATGCCGACCCGACTCTTAAAGACCCCCAGGGATGGGGACTCCACCATGTCCCTGGGCAGCCCATTCCAACGCCCAACAACCCATTCTGGAAAGAAATGCTTCCTAATATCCAGTCTAAACCTTTCTGGGTGCAACTTGATGCCATTCCCTCTTGTCCTATCGCTTATTACTTTATTAAAGAGACTCATCCCCAGCTCTCTGCAACCTCCTTTCAGGTAGCTGTAGAGGGCGATGAGGTCTCCCCTCAGCCTCCTCTTCTCCAGACCAAACACCCCCAGTTCCCTCAGCCGCTCCTCGTACGACCTGTGCTCCAGACCCTGCACCAGCTTCGTTGCCCTTCTCTGGACACGCCCGAGTCATTCAATGTCCTTTTTGTAGTGAGGGGCCCAAAACTGAACACAGGAATCGAGGTGCGGCCTCACCAGTGCCCAGTACAGGGGTAAGATCCCTTCCCTGTCCCTGCTGGCCACGCTATTGCTGACACAAGCCAGGATGCCATTGGCCTTCTTGGCCACCTGGGCACACTGCTGGCTCCTGTTCAGCCGGCTGTCAGTCAGCACCCCCAGGTCCCTCTCTGACTGGCAGCTCTCCAGCCACTCCTCCCCAAGCCTGTAGCGCTGCTGGGGGTTGTTGTGGCCCAAGGGCAGCCCCCGGCATTTGACCTTATGGAAACTCCTCCAGTTGGCCTCAGCCCATGGCTCCAGCCTGTCCAGGTCTCTCTGCAGAGCCTCCCTACCCTCGAGCAGATCAACACTCCCACCCAACTTGGGGTCATCTGCAAACTGACTGAGGGTGCACTCGATCCCCTCGTCTACATCATCAATAAAGATGTTAAACAGGAGTGGCCCCAACACCGAGCCCTGGGGGACACCACTCGTGACCGGCCGCCAACTGGATTTAACTCCGTTCACCACAACTCTTTGGGCCCGGCCATCCAGCCAGTTTTTCACCCAGCAAAGCTTGTGCCTGCTCAAGCCGTAAGCAGCCTGTTTCGCCAGGAGAATGCTGTGGAAAACCATGTCAAAGGCCTTGCTAAAGTCAAGGTAAACAACATCCACAGCCTTTCCCTCATCCAATAAGCAGGTCGCCCTGTTGTAGAAGGAGATCAGGTTTGTCAAGCAGGACCTGCCTTTCATAAACCCATGCTGACTGGGCCTGAGCATCTGGCTGTCCCACATGTGTTGTATGATGGCACTCAGGATGAGCTGCTCCATCAGCTTCCTGGGCTCCAATATCAAGCTTACAGGACTGTAATTTCCCGGTTCATCCTTCTGACCCTTCTTATATATGGGCATAACACTGGCCAATTTCCAGTCTGTCGGGACCTCCCCAGTCAGCCAGGACCACTGGAAAATGATGGAAAGTAGCTTGTCAAGAACCCCAGCCAGCTCCTTCAGCACCCTCAGGTGTATCCCATCTGGTCCCATAGACCTGTGTGTGTCTGTGTGATGCAGCAGGTCACTGACTGTCTCCTCCTGGAACGCAGAAGGGTCGTTCTCCCAGTCTCTGTCTTCTGGCTGAGGAGGCTGGATTCCCTCAGTACAACTGGTCTTGTTACTAAAGACTGAGGCAAAGAAGGCAAAGAAGGCATTAAGCACCTCAGCCTTCTCCTCATCACTTGTTACCCTGCGTCTAGCAGGGGATGGAGGCTCTCCCTGGTCTTTCTTTTGCTGCTCACGTATTTATAGAGACCTTTCTTGTTAACCTTGATTGGTGAAGCCAGATTAATTTCCAGCTGGGCTTTAGATTTCCTGATTTCCACCCTGCATAGCCTCACAGCCTCTTTGTAATCATTGAGAGGGGCTAGCCCCTTCTTCCAAAGGCTGTAAACTCTCCTTTTCTCCCTGAGTTGCAGCCAAAGTTCCCTGTTTAGTCAGGGCAGTCTTCTCTGTCGCCAGCTTGTCTTAGAGCACCTGGGGACAGCCTGCTCCTCAGCCATTAAGACTTTCTTCATAAAGAGTGCCCAGCCTTCCTTGACCCTTTTATTCTTCAGGATCGTGTCCCAAAGGATCCTTTCAAGCAGGTGCCTAAACATGACAAAGTCAGACCTTTGGAAGTCCAAGATGTCAGTTGTCCTGACCCTTCTCCTGGCCTCTCTAAGAATAGAGAACTCTATTATTTCATGATCGCTGTCCCCTAGTCAGCCTCCAACTGCCACATCACCCACCAGTCCTTTTCTGTTCAGAAAGAGGAGATCCAGCAGGGCACCCTCTCTGGTCGGTTCACTCACCAGCTGTGTCAGGAAGTTATCTGCCACAGATTCCAAGAATCTCTGGGACTCGTCTTGCTGTGCTGTGTTGTATTTCCAGCAGATGTCTGGGAAGTTAAAGTCTCCCCCAAGAACAAGGGCAAGTGATTGTGAGATTTGTCCTAAGTGCCTATAGAATTTTCCATCCACCTCTCTGTCCTGGTTGGGTAGCCTATAGTAGACTCCTATTACAACATCTGCCCTGTTGACCTTCCCCCTGATTCTAACACAAAGACACTCCACCCTGTCTTCACTACACTTGTACTCAAAGCAATCATAACAGTCCCTGACATACAGCGCTATCCCACCACCTTTCCTTTCTTGTCTATCCCTTCTAAAGAGTTTGTAGCCATCAACTGGTGTACTCCAGTCATGGGAGACATCTCACCATGTTTCTGTAATAGCCACTAGATCATAATTTTCCTGTTTCATCATGACTTCAAGCTTTTCCTGTTTGTTACCCATGTTGATGGGCTGGTGTTTTACCCCCTTCCCCTTTCAAATCTATTTTAAATCTCTCTCAATGAGCCCAGCTAACTCCTGCCCCATGATCCTTTTTCCCCTCTGGGACAGTTGCATCCAATCTACTGTCAAAATTCTGGCATCCCTTATACTAACCCATGATTGAAAAATCCAAAGCCCTGACAGTAATTTCAGTTTTGGAGCCACACGTTAATCTGTTGAGTTCTCCTGTATTCTTCATCAATTCCCACAACTGAAGGATGAAGGAGAACAAAATTTGTGCCCCCAACTCCTTGATCACTTTCCACAAGGCCCTGAAATCTCTCTTCATTGATTTTAGGCTTGTCCTGGTAATATCATCACTACCTACCTGAAAAAACAAGAGAAGGTAGTAGTCCTTGGGTCTCACTAGAGTGGGGAGTTTTGCCATGATGTCCTTTACCCAGACCCCAGGAAGGCAGCAGACTTCCCTATGAAGTGAGTCCAGTCTGCATATTAGGCCTTCGACACCTCTTAGAATGAAGTCACTCACTTCAATGACTCTTCTGGGGTTCTTTTTAGAACTGGTTATAATACCTGGTCTAAGAATGACCCGGCCTTGGTGGACCTTGTTCTTCCTCCTTCTTTGACTCATTTTCTTCTTCCTTCTCTTCTTCAAAAGTTCCAGGGCCCTGAATCTATTGAGAAGGGGCACCATGGAGGGTGAGGGAGGTTGGGAGAGGTTTTTCCTGACTCCCTGAGCAGGGACCTGTTTCCAGCCTACCCCATCTCTTAGGTCCCCTCCTTCTGCCTGATGGCAAGAGGACAAGGGATTGTCTGCCTTGTTTAGAGCCTCCATTTGCTCCTGTTGTTTCAGGGGTGCTAAGGTGCTACTCCACCAACCAATTTCCCCTTTGCACTCCCTAACACTTCTAAATCTTTCAGCCTCTTGTTTGAGTTCCACCACCAGGCTGAGCAGGTCACCCAGCCGATCACAGTGCACACAGGTGCTGTCACTGCTGCCCTCTGGCAGGGTTGACAGGCTCAAGCACTCTCTGCAGCATGGGACCTGGACCACTGCATGTTTGCGTGGCAGCTTCTTCTGGGTTGCCACATCTTTTTCTGGTGGTGGTTTTGGCATGAGTGGAGACCATGATTCAGTCTACTGATGGAAGACAATAAGATGAAACTAGCTCAGATAAGTTCTAGACCCAGGAGAAGGACTGAGCCCTGTCTACTTGCCCTGTCCATGCAAACTGACACACCACACCTTTCTGACATGTCACACCCTGTTTGCCCGCCCTGTTCGCTGTGCTCCTGGTCACTCTCACTCCCTGGGGGCTGATCTTGTACATGAGGGGTGTTGGGCTTCGTCACTCTGGTCTCTGCCCACTCTGAGTCCCTGCTGCCCTCATGAGCAGCCCACTCTTCCCACTCAGGGAAGCCTCTTTCCTGGGCTTCTGCATTCTATCTTGTGGTTTTGCCATTGGTTTTTGATGCTTTCAGACGGGTCCCCTGCTGCTATCGTCCTCTTTGGAGCCTCTCTCCTCAGCAGCTGAGGAGCTTTGCTATGGTGCAGCCAAGACTGTGAATCAGACTGGTGGGAGAAGATCTCTGCGAGGAAGCTGAGCTTGGGACCTTTGTACTATGCCTCAGGCCTGCTCAAGCACTATCCCTTGGCCCTAGCCTGACCTGTATGGTATATGCCCGTGCTCATCCTTATACCTGGCCTGGCCTATCTGAATTGACTTGACTTTGAATCTATGAACGTGTGGTGTCACTATGGTCTTGTCCGGCTAGCACTGGGTTGTGGCTGCCCCTGGCTGTGGTGACAAGACTTGCTCTGCTTTTCCTCAAGTAGTATGGGGCAGACCCCTTGTTGATGGGGACAATACCCTGCCTGCCATGCTGTTGCCCTCTGCTCCCAGCTCAGTGTCCCTCACAAGGCAGCAGACTGTTGCATTACCATATGAAATCTTGCATAAACTGTTTCTGTACTTCTTTTTGCAGACAAGAGGTTGCAATGGTTGCGACTGTTTTGGGTGGGCAATTAGTAGTAATAGAATAGTCAGTAAATTTGCTCAAACTTCCCAATACCTGAGAGAGCATGGCTAGGAAGAGAGGACTAAACTCATCAGTGAAGTGCACTGCAGAGACCAAGACACAATGGTCACAAATTGAAACAGGAGATGTTCTGACTGGGTAATAGGAAAATATTTTTCCTAGATTGCTTGAAGAGGTTGTGTAGTCTCCATCCTTGGAGTCTGTAAAGATCCAACTGGGCAAAGCTATGAACAAAATGGTCTTATGTCAGAGCTGACCCAGATTTGAAGCAGGAAGTTGGACTAGAGACTACCTGAGGTCCTGTCCAATCTCAGTTATCCTATTGTCTCAAGAAGTGAGTTTACAATTTTTAAAACAAAAGATTAATTTGCTTACTTCTGTCCACTTAAAAGTCTAAAATGGTCATCTGTACTTTTTTTAATAGTTCATAGAGAGAAACTGGTGAGAAGAATTCCTCTCTGCAGATGCTTAGTGATTTTCACAGATAATAGCAAGAACCTAGGAATTTATGCAAGACTGTTAGGTTTTGTACAGACAAAGACAGACTCAATGAATCCCACTGTGAAAAGAGAGAGTAAAATTAATCTAGCCTCCTTAGATAGCATACCTATGGTACACTACATACCTAGGCTATGTCGGTCAAAATATGATGGTGGGTGTCTGGGAGAGGGGAGGTGTTTCCCCCTTCCAAAGTACTCAGAGTCAATAGAACAGACTTTTTTCAGAAATAGATAAACCCATAAAAAACACTCTACTAATACGTCCCAATTCCTAACAAAAACATTCTAAATCATGTCTAAATGTTTTCTCATAACTTGCTTTTGGTTTACCATTTAATTGCTTCAAATGAAGGCGCTTTTTTTCCTCAATAAAAGTATTTATTGTTAATATAGTTTTCTCCATTTTTATTTTAAAATACCAGGCAATTAAACCAGGTTTTTATCTCACATTCCATGAATATATGTATGTGTGTTGTTGGGTGTTTGTCTTTCATTTTGGAGTTAATTTTGAATTTTTCTACTACCTTAAGTGACATTTCTGATATCCCCTGTACCAGTAAGATACCTACAATCACTATTGGAAACTATGAATTTATGATATGACCCACAACTAATATACAAATTCCTGCTGGTAGAATTGATGTTAAAAGGATGTCTTGGTGATTCTTTTCTTTTAACCCTAGACTAAAGAGGAGATTGTTGACACTGTCATGTTAGAAGTTCTGTACGCTTGAACAAAATGCACTGAACTGACATTTTCTTTTGACTGAATACCTTGAAATCACTTGGTCCAGAAAGCAAAGAGTACTGCATATGTTCTATTATGAATATGAAAATAGATTAAAAGGACATTAAAATATGTAGTTAGTTACTTAGGGATCCCTCACCAGAACTGAATCCAAGTATTTTGAAAACATTAAAGAAACTATCAAAAAAAAAAAAAAAAAAAAAGAAGGAAAAAATGGAAAGTAATAAAATTCTTATTAACAATATTTTGGATAAATACAGAGGGAATAAGATTACAAAAATACAGTATTGACTCTAAGTCAGATCTTGATTATTTGATCCTGATCATATCTATAGAGAAGAGAAATTCAACTTCTGTTTTAATGAAATCTCACTAAAGTTGTTTCTCAGTTTCTCTACTAAATAGAAATATTCTCTGAAACAGAACATTAATTCCCAGCAGTTTATGAGATAATAGCAACTGTATGAACTCACACAACTGGTAGGTGCTTTTCTTAAATTGCTAATTAACTGGTTTGCCGCAGGGCATACAGGAAATCTGTGCCAAAGCTACCTGATTCCATCAAGTCAAGGAGTCATGGACTATGCTTCCTTCCCTCCCTTCACCAGAGGCAGAAACTCTCAGTGTCCGGCTGATCCCTACTTGCCATACTATGGCCACCCTTGCCTCACCTGCTCCACTACCAGCAGCTCTTCTCCTCCATACCCTCTCTTTTGTATCTTTATACTCAGTCTAGTATTTATCTTCTCTTTTCTAGAATAAAAGCTAGTCATGAAGAAAAATGGAAGAGAGGGTCATTTTTATGCTTGAAAATGTCAAAGGTTGCTATCAATCGCTTCTTCGCTCTGCAAATATACATAGAAACAGTTAAAAGTTTGTGGCTGGCTAATTAGATGCTTGATGTTTTGTTCATTCAACATAATAATTTCCAGAACGTGCACTGAAATTTTGAAACTAATCAGAAGCCCAAATTAAAAAATGTGTTACAACCCACCCCACATTTTATCTCAAAACTTTGCTTCATTTAGCTGGTCATATGTGCACATGCATGTGGACATATTCTGAAAAACTCCTTGATGGTTTCCCAAAATTTCTATGCCAAATATTTGTGAAAAGTTTATAAGCAAGCAAAAACTCTTATTTTTTAGTTTTCATTACATGAGAGTGGAAATTTTATTGTGTAAGTAACAAAAGATGTTAAAATCATATCAATGAACATTAAATTCTAAAATCCATATGTGATATTATACTATGAAGGGAATTTGATAAACACATACAGACAAAATGTCATGAGCATAATAAAAATGTGTTCTCTCAGAAGTACTAGCTAAAACATTGACTTTAAAGCCAGCAGACTTCATACTACATGTTCTGACATTCTCCTGAGTGATGTACTACATGAAACTTGAATCAGGTAAAATTCAGTTCATTTATTCTCTGTCAGATAAGGTACTATAATGTTTTCTAGGGGGAGGACTGGCTGGAGATAATTGAAATTAAGCTTATTCAAATGGTGAACAATAAATATTTTTTTTTCATTAACTCACTTGATTTCCAGTTTTCTGAGATAATAATTGAGCAAATAGGTATTATACCCATTTAAATGAAATATTTGACAGTACAAGTAAGCATATCATCCTATGTTAATTAAAAACAGTCTCTCTCCCTGGAAAAAAACATAAATAAATCATCAAACCAGTTAATAATTTGCCAATGATCAACTGAGTTGGAGAAAATTTCTGTCTCCAGTCCTATTATTTTCAGTTATGCTACGACTCCAATGATACTCAAACTGATAGTTGTAGACATAAAGAAAGTATTCCTCAACCCTGTGCAATTAGACATACTTAAAGGAAAAATACATTCTATGGAGAAGTACAACTCATTTGTCCACCTAAAACAGAATTTATAAACAAGCTCTTAAATCAGTATTTAACCTACCAATAGACATGGGGTTCACCTAGCCAGGGTTGTACTGCAAACAGTGTGTTAGTTAATGCAGACCTAAGAACTTTCACCGTTTGGGTAAAAATTCAGGGAAATTAAAATTCAAAGTGAGTCTATTCTGAGATTCACACAACTATTTTCTACATTTTTGTTCCATCCATGTGACTTTTCAAGATCTAAATTCTGATGTTTTCCTAATATAGAAGTCAGTGAGATGACTCAAATAGTGATGTTTAACTGCTGTTTCTGTAAGAGACGCCAAATCTGTCCAATCTCTTATAAACCTCAATATCTTATAATATCAAATATGACATAACTGAGTTCTTTATGCTGTTTTTATTATCTTATTATAAAGCAGAGTGAGTACTTCTGTCTTCTTAAAAAAAATATTTGCACTCTTAAATAATATATGTTCTAGCTGTTTTATTGAGAAAGGTTTTGGTCCCTTAAAGTACCTCTAAGTATGTTCTCACTGTAGGCAATTACTATAACTCCCTCTTTCTGACTGACCATGATCAGAGCAATTTTTTAAATTTGCACATAGGAATTCAGGAGCGAATATCTGATGGGCCTTAGTGTATTTGTAAAACATCTTGAAAACTCCAGTATTAGATTTGATTCAGGCAGAAGTTTCAAGGGTCCATTCTAAGCATGAACAGTTTTACATATCAATATGTGCTTGGCAGTCTAAAACTATGCATCCCTTTTGAATGAAATTAATTAGTTCTTTTTGTACTTCATTTTGAGTAGGCAAATGTTGATCATCTCAAACACTTGTTTAAATTTCTTACCAAAAAACTTAAGTACATGTGTTAAAACAAGTATGTGAATGTTTTCCTTGACCACAGATTTCAATACAAAGCACATACTTAAATATTTTGGTAAATCAGGACTGAAGTTTTGTTAAAACTTTGCCACAGCTATGAACCTTTGCAGAAAATATCACATCATAATCCAAATGTACAAAAATTTATTAGCAGTCAGGCCAAGTTAAAACTGAAGCACAACCCAAAAGGTAACCAGGAACTGATCAGATGCAGTGCTGGGCTTGAGATGATTTTCAGAAGGATTTCAGCTCCTCTTAATTTACCTGAAGTTGTAAGTTCCCAATGCTTCTAAAATATCAGGTCATAGTAGGGGATTAAATGTTTTCTACAGGATAATACTACCACAAAGTCTTAATAAAAAAGATCGTTCCAAAGATGATATTATTTTAAAACATCCCCAAAAGCTTCTTACAGTAATGTCTTCTCTTTCGGTGATAACTTCTCTTTCTAAAAATGATATTTAAGACAACAAAGGAAGGCAAATTCCTTCTCTGAGAGAGGTAGGTATATTCATGTCACTAATTGGGTACACAAATACAAGCAGTTCTCAGGCAAATCAGTCATAAGGACCCTAGTATACTTTAGTGCTTGAAGATTTTGGCAGAGGAAAAAAGCAAGTGTGACCTTCTTTCAGCTTTTGTACTGAGGATAATTTCTGCTGAATAGAGTTGAAAATAATCAGGATACAAAAATGTAGAGCATAGGTATCTGATCTCATTTCATCATTATGGTACAAGTAGTGAATCGTATGAAGATTACACTTTGATTTTAATTTAAATGGATTTTACTGGTAAATTGGATTTTGTCATGCTTCATAAGAATATATTTCATGAAGCGACCTGAATTGCTACCTTTACAAATTGATATGGATCAGAAGAGAAACTACATTTCATGCAAACTTTGAAATACACATACAGAAATGTAAAATTTACTCTGGCAACTCATCTGTAGCTCCAATGCATTAAGAATTATTTTTACCTAACCAGATGCAAAAGTTTGCTTTTAATTTACCATATTTTCAGTTGTTTTAATTCTATTTCCAATATCAAACAATATTTTAAAAATAATCTCTTTACATTTCTAAAAATACATCTCAACTTTCTAATTTCACTAATTTTATACGTTCCTCAATTTCCTGCTTTATTCCTATGCAATATTTTTTGAGGTAATTTGTGGTGAACGGAGTTAAATCCAGTTGGCGGCTGGTCATGAGTGGTGTCCCCCAGGGCTCGGTTTTGGGGCCACTCCTGTTTAACATCTTTATTGATGATCTAGACGAGGGGATCGAGTGCACCCTCAGTCAGTTTGCAGATGACCCCAAGTTGGGTGGGAGTGTTGATCTGCTCGAGGGTAGGGAGGCTCTGCAGAGAGACCTGGACAGGCTGGAGCCATGGGCTGAGGCCAACTGGAGGAGTTTCCATAAGGCCAAATGCCGGGGGCTGCCCTTGGGCCACAACAACCCCCAGCAGCGCTACAGGCTTGGGGAGGAGTGGCTGGAGAGCCGCCAGTCAGAGAGGGACCTGGGGGGGGTGATTGACAGCCGGCTGAACAGGAGCCAGCAGTGTGCCCAGGTGGCCAAGAAGGCCAATGGCATCCTGGCTTGTGTCAGCAATAGCGTGGCCAGCAGGGACAGGGAAGGGATCTTACCCCTGTCCTCGGCACTGGTGAGGCCGCCCCTCGATTCCTGTGTTCAGTTTTGGGCCCCTCACTACAAAAAGGACATTGAATGACTCGGGCGTGTCCAGAGAAGGGCAACGAAGCTGGTGCAGGGTCTGGAGCACAGGTCGTACGGGGAGCGGCTGAGGGAACTGGGGGTGTTTAGTCTGGAGAAGAGGAGGTTGAGGGGAGACCTCATCGCCCTCTACAGCTCCCTGAAAGGAGGGTGCAGAGAGCTGGGGATGAGTCTCTTTAACCAAGTAACAAGTGACAGGACAAGAGGTAATGGCCTCAAGTTGCACCAGGGAAGGTTTAGACTAGATGTCAGGAAGTATTCCTTTCCAGAAGGAGTTGTTAGGTGTTGGAATGGGCTGCCCAGGGAGGTGGTGGAGTCCCCATCCCTGGAGGTGTTTAAGAGTTGGGTCAACATAGCGCTGAGGGATCTGGTGTAGTTGGGAACTGTCAGTGCTAGGTTAGCGGTGGGATTAGATGATCTTCAAGGTCCTTTCCAACCTAGATGATTCTGTGATTCTGTGAAATATCTCTTCCTTCATGAGATACTGAGTGTGAACTTTATACAAAATATAATTCTGTTTTTCTGGAAGTTTCAATAAAGCAGAATATGCTTACTTCATTATACACTTTCATAGGATTCTGCATATGTTTTTCTACATTGCTTCACTCACTCTGTAAAATTTAGAGGGCAAGTAAACATATTTTGAGCTATATCATCACTTAAGTCTATTAGTTATAATAAGAATTCAACATAAATTTAAATGTTTTCTAGAAGAAGGAAGTATTAAACTTTGTATATATAAATATCCAATATTCTTTATAGCCAGCAAATAATAATGTTAAAAACATTTTAGTTATTATATAACTAAACCAGTTAAAAACATTTTCATGTTGTACAGAAATAATTCACTGTATTTTGCTTAAATGAATATTTTCTTATAAACTAGGGAGTACTCTTAGTATTTAAGTTCTCAAAATTACCAATATATTTTAGTATATTTTGTTCTTTTATACTGCATTTAATCTCTCAGTATATTAACATTTCATAGTATTAGCACATTAACCTATCTACTTGTAAATCACCGACCGACAAAAATATCATAATAATCCCACATGTTAGTCTAAAACTATATATCCAGAAAGTGTCAATCAAAATTATGCTTCAAAAAGCCCAAACTTCAAAGTTTTCAAGGTATACTTAAAAAAAAACAACTCTACAAAACCACAAACAAAACAGCTGTTATAGGTAGTTACTTCTATTACTAAGAAGAGAATTACTCAAAATCATTTTACATACCAAAAATATCTTTTTTATATACATTAAAGGATATATATTATAAGCTAGCTATGATGTCTTTTTGTCTCTAAATATTGTGTCCTGAAATATGTTGTAATAAAGCATCTGAAAGGAGCAGCAAGAGGCTGATGAAGGTAAAGGTTAATTCTAAGCTGAGGCCAGATCTCACTCCTGTTAAGGTTCACAGCTGGAGCCAGGTTAGAGTTTGGGGTCTATTCTGGGTTTGGTGACCCACAAAGCTTTCAAGTTCGGGAAGACTGGATGGAGGTAATTTTAAAAGCTATGTGTGTCCCTGTGGTTTTACCTACACTTTTTTTTTTAACATTTCTCTATAATAGGTAACCATGTTTTAGCTGTATTCACATATACTAATCCAAAATTGCTTTTTCTCTTCCCCCTCACCAGATAATTAAAGGATTTTAGAAAGGTCAAATTGTACAAAGTGGTTGAACATATAATGAATTTTTGCTCATAAATTTAAGGGGCATTTTCCTGACACCAAGCCCTTCCTGCATTAATAAGGTGTCTTGTAATGTTGTTATGGAGTAAAGGCAGTGTAGCTTAAGTGAAGGAATTTTAATAAAATATCAGTTGGTTTGTCTTTTCATTATATCTGTTTCCAGGGAGATTAAATTTAATATTTACCTTCTCATAAACATAAAAATGAAAATGTATTCTTCTTCCCTAGACCACACAGAGCTATGTTTGTGGTCAACAAAAATATTGGGAGTGCTGTTGCCTAGCAACCTTCATGTGAGGAAAATTATATTCCTAAACACAGTTTACACTGTAATATAAGATTCTAGGATAGCTACAAAATGTTGAAAGCTACTGTATTGCTTCTATAAAATGAACTCAGCATCCTATAAAGTACAGTCTGCCAATATAGATTCATACTCGAGTTTTAATTGTTTACTGAAAAAAGCACCAAGATATGAAAATACTAAATAATGTGATAAAAATGTTTTAAATTAAAAGAATCATATCATTAGACACTAGGGAAAGCACACTCAAGCCCATCATCAACACTGAATTCTTATTGATTCCAAAAATTATGCTGTGGTGTTTGAAGTGTTTTGGTTTTTTTTTAATTAATAACAAATATTGCTACATTAAAGAGAGACTTTGTTTTATTAAAGTATAAGAAGTATAGCAGTGTGTGGAAAAAACCAGTATATATATATATATATATGTATCAGTATTAATAATGTTATTTATTGGATGAATTGGACATTTTATCCAGCTTCACCCACAAGATGGTTCCATTAGAAGGCTAATTATGATTACTGTAAGAAAGCTTGTTTTCTTTACCTTCTATTTTATTTCAAATAAAAATAATTAGGATTGAAAGCATCCATATTTTGTAGAATCAAACACAAAAAGGGTGAGATATTTTGTTATAGAAACTGGCACAAAAGTTGGCATTATCCTCAAATGTAATCAAAATATAGAAACCTCTAAAACAAGTTCAACATTTCAATGAACATCCCATTCAATACAAAGCAACAATATTTAGGCAGTGCCTTCTATTTATTGTGTTATTCTATTATGATTAAGAAAAAATATCACTAACAAAACACTTTTTTGCTAAAGGTCATGTTAATTGAGGCTTAAAATAAATCTATAAAATAATTAATGTAGTGCTTTCTGTGGGAGAATGTCTTGAATTGAGTCTATAATAGCCATGTGCATAAGAAAACATTAAGAAAAAATTAATAATACTGATTATAATATCAACCAACATAATCATAATCAACATAATCATAATTCTGAAAACTGCTCTGAGCTATTATTTTTTATGTGTAACATGTTTTGTGGTCCCATTAAAATGGAGATACTTGGATTCCATTTGGTAAATATTTAAGTCTACTTAATTAAACTTTGGTAAGTTTTGTATGCAATGATAGATGAAATTGGGCACTTCCTCTGGATCACTTTGTCTTCCCTTTATATACATTGAATAAGACAAGCAGTGTGACCTCAGACCTATATGGATCAGTGTAGTTTACAGCAAGATATCATTCAGATATGCTGGTTAGCAATAGGAGTTATTTTGTGATTTGTCAGAAAGGAATAAATGTTTCTTTTATTTGTAAGTATGTTTAGTTTTAGCAAAAAACAGGAAAGTGGCTATTTTTTTTTTTACTTGCTTGCTATAAATAATGCCACATCTGCTATATTTATAAAGTGGCATCATAGCCAAAAAATATGAAATAAGATCTATTTACATTTTCTTCCTTTGATAGCACCACCCATTTCTTTCTAACAGTCCTGACTGAGAGCCTTTTTAGCTCCAGCTATTTAAAATGTAGAGGCTGCTATAAACCAATATATCTAGATTCCTCTAAAATCTATGCATAAACTTTTTAAAAAGACATAGTAGCTTTGGAATAAATCATTGCATGCCTGTGTATCTCCCCTGGCTATAAAGAGAATAAAGAAGACCAGATCAAACAGGGCATACCAAAACTTCATATTTTATTGCAGGTAAGAATTATGATTATTCTATAACTTTGTTACATTTGCAAACAAGGATTATAAGCACAACATATTTTAATTAGAATTTATGGCTGAAAATAGAATTATTTTGTTAATTAGTGAGAAGCAATTCTCATTTATTAACTCGCCTAACTTATTCAGATTCTTTTCCGATTCTCATTTCCCCCATCTAACCCAGCTCCCTGGGTAATTTTTAATTGGAGAAAATATATTTTTTGTCCAGAGCTTCTCATTTCCATACTAACTCTAATTGGTACTCTTAAGTATCAGAGATATCAAGTATTCTGGCTTCTCTGTACCTCATGTTGAAATAACAAATGCACAGAGGTCCCACTTCTCAAAAAAACAAAATGTGATGATAGCAAGTGAGAACAAAAAACCAGAAAACAAATTTAAGAGCACCAAACTTTAGAGGAATTAACTGAGCAGTCTGACCAGAGCATTCTAGATCTGCCAGACATACCAAGAAGAACCTGGTTAGGATTCAATGACTAGACTTTCCCAAAGTGGTTAGGGAGAAGAAGCTACTTTTTTCAGTGTCTAAATGTAGGTTTTTCTACAGAGTCCTGATAAGTTTAATGTCTTAAATGACACCTCACACAAGTGATAAGAGCAGGAGGAAGCTTCTTTTTTTTCTTTTTCTTTTTTTTTTTTTTTTAAGTGTACAAATGCTATCTTTTTCTTAAAGTTTGGAAATCTATCATAACCAAGAGATAAATTCAACTTGGAAGTTTAGACACAGTTCAAGGTACATTCCACTTCACTGAATTTTTGCCACACTGAAAAGCATGAATTAAAATTTATGCTTAATGAAGAGATTATAAAATGTAGAAGAGAGTGTTTTTTTTTTTTAGTTTTGGGCAGTCTGGGTTTTGGCTTTATGTTTGGGGGTTTTTTGCTTTTTTTAAGAAAGAAGGATAAAACAAATAGGCCATGTCACCAGAGGTACACAGATAGCAAAATCAGAGAAAGAAAAATATCCGCTGCAGCTCCTTGCTGCCCTTTGAGATAAAACATACAGAGGGAATTCTCTCCATTTTCCAATATACAAGCTCAGTTTCAAAAGCCTGCCCATTCTCATAGAAGAGTTGTTCCAAATGACTGTAAATAACCTTTCCCTCTTGGCAGCTCTGCTGCTGCAGTAATACTGCAGATATACTAGAAGATATAGGCCTCAAGGTATCTACCATACAGAATCAGTGAAATATTTCACTGTGAATAATGTATTTTGGCAGATGCTTGATCTTATCTTTTAAAAGTAAAACTGAAACTAGGCTTCCACAGAGTTCAGACATTTCATCTTTTTGAAAGTGTTCCTTTGACAAAGTAATAGAGATTTGGCTACCCTGCGCCTCTTTTTCTCCTACTACATCAAGATATTAAGCTGTACAACTTTGATGAGCATGTCATTCCTTTCAAAATTACAAGAAATATTTCAAAATGTCTATTAAAATAGGCTATCTGCAAATGTTACCTCCTTATGTTTCAGATCACAGCTAGCTGTTCCATCCAGTTCTGTTCCTTATTTTGCAGTGGAAGAATCCCACTGGAGCTTGAAGCAAGACCTGAATCAATTAAGTATTCAGTATGTGAAAGACCGAAAAAGGGTCACTGGAATGAGAATACTTTACACACACAATCTCATAACCTATTCATTATCAAAACTAACAATCACAGGAAAACATATCTGAGATTAAAAAAAAAAAAAAAAAAAAAGCGCACATGGGACAGAAAAAAAGGAGAAATCATATGTATAAATATATATGTGAACTGTATGGGGAAAGAAGAATGAAAGACAGAGAAATGAAGAAACACCAGCAAAGAAATATATCGGAGGTGGAAGATGCTAAGAGGAAATAATAGAGTTCACTATTCTTAGAGAAATCAGGAGAGAGGGCAGCAGAACTGACATCCTGGACTTCCAAAGGCACTTTGTCTTTTTTAGGCACCTGCTTGACAGAATCCCTTGGGGGATGGTCCTGAAGGGTATAGGGTCCCAGGAAGGCTGGGCGCTTTTTATGAAGAAAGTCTTAATGGCTGAGGAGCAGGCTGTCCCCAGGTGCTGTAAGAGAAGCCGGAGACAGAGACCACCCTGGCTGAACAGGGAACTTTGGCTGCAACTCAGGGAGAAAAGGAGAGTTTACAGCCTTTGGAAGAAGGGGCTAGCCACTCACAGTGATTACAAAGATGCTGTGAGGCTATGCAGGGTGGAAATCAGGAAATCTAAAGCCCAGCTGGAAATTAATCTGGCTTCACCAATCAAGGTTAACAAGAAAGGTCTCTATAAATACGTGAGCAGCAAAAGAAAGACCAGGGAGAGCCTCCATCCCCTGCTAGATGCAGGAGGAAACATGGTAACAAGTGATGAGGAGAAGGCTGAGGTGCTTAATGCCTTCTTTGCCTCAGTCTTTAGTAACAAGACCAATTGTACTGAGGGAATCCAGCCTCCTCAGCCAGAAGACAGAGACTGGGAGAACGACCCTTCTGCGTTCCAGGAGGAGACAGTCAGTGACCTGTTGCATCACACAGACACACACAAGTCTATGGGACCAGATGGGGTACACCCGAGGGTGCTGAAGGAGCTGGCTGGGGTTCTTGACAAGCTACTTTCCATCATTTTCCAGTGGTCCTGGCTGACTGGGGAGGTCCCGACAGACTGGAAATTGGCCAGTGTTATGCCCATATATAAGAAGGGTCAGAAGGATGAACCGGGAAATTACAGTCCTGTAAGCTTGATGTTGGAGCCCAGGAAGCTGATGGAGCAGCTCATCCTGAGTGCCATCATACAACACATGTGGGACAGCCAGATGCTCAGGCCCAGTCAGCATGGGATTATGAAAGGCAGGTCCTGCTTGACAAACCTGATCTCCTTCTACAACAGGGCGACCTGCTTATTGGATGAGGGAAAGGCTATGGATGTTGTCTACCTTGACTTTAGTAAGGTCTTTGACATGGTTTTCCACAGCATTCTCCTGGCAAAACTGACTGGTCAAGGCTTGGATGGGCACACACTTTGCTGGGTAAAAAACTGGCTGGATGGCCGGGCCCAAAGAGTTGTGGTGAACGGAGTTAAATCCAGTTGGCAGCCTGTCACGAGTGGCGACCCCCAGGTCTCAGTATTTTTTATTGATGATGTAGACGAGGGGATCGAGTGCACCCTCAGTCAGTTTGCAGATGACCGCAAGTTGGGTGGGAGTGTTGATCTGCTCGAGGGTAGGGAGGCTCTGCAGAGAGACCTGGACAGGCTGGAGCCATGGGCTGAGGCCAACTGGAGGAGTTTCCATAAGGCCAAATGCCGGGGGCTGCCCTTGGGCCACAACAACCCCCAGCAGCGCTACAGGCTTGGGGAGGAGTGGCTGGAGAGCTGCCAGTCAGAGAGGGACCTGGGGGTGCTGATTGACAGCCGGCTGAACAGGAGCCAGCAGTGTGCCCAGGTGGCCAAGAAGGCCAATGGCATCCTGGCTTGTGTCAGCAATAGCGTGGCCAGCAGGGACAGGGAAGGGATCTGACCCTTGTCCTCGGCACTGGTGAGGCCGCCCCTCGATTCCTGTGTTCAGTTTTGGGCCCCTCACTACAAAGAGGACATTGAATGACTCGGGCGTGTCCAGAGAAGGGCAACGAAACTGGTGCAGGGTCTGGAGCACAGGTCGTACGGGGAGCGGCTGAGGGAACTGGGGGTGTTTAGTCTGGAGAAGAGGAGGCTGAGGGGAGACCTCATCGCCCTCTACAGCTCCCTGAAACGAGGGTGCAGAGAGCTGGGGATGAGTCTCTTTAACCAAGTAACAAGCGATAGGACAAGAGGGAATGGTCTCAAGTTGCACCTGGAAAGGTTTAGACTTGATATTAGGAAGCATTTCTTTCCAGAACAGTTTGTTAGGCGTTGGAATGGGCTGCCCAGGGCAGTGGTGGAGTCCCCATCCCTGGAGGTGTTTAAAGATTCAGGTTGACACAGCGCTGAGGGATATGGTGTAGTTGGGAACTGTTACTGTTACGTAAATGGCTGGACTAGATGATCTTCAAGGTGTTTTTCCAACCTAGGTGATTTTATGATTCTGTGAAGTAACCTGAAAATATTTGAGGAAATGGGAAAAGCAACAGCAATAACATTTAGAAGACCAATTTAACATCTTACAAATAAAATGAGAAAGATATATATCTGTTCTTTTTGTTTACCTGCTTAAATTTTTTATAGATTATGTCTGTTTAAGTACCATATTTTCCTTTATTATTTCTTCTGTTTTCTTCTTTAAATTACAATATACTATGACATATTCTTTTTATGGTCAATTTAATTTCTCACTGGTATAATTTGTGGAACCAAGTATTAATCTTCTGGAAGAAGACTTACGTCTAGATTAAAAATCCAAAATTTATGTACCAGATTTTAACTATTTGTGTGTAAATCAGCTGTTTATTCTTATGCTGCAGTAAATGGAGATATAGTTTGGTATTTCAATAAAGACTCATGATGTGCACATTAGTGACTAGGGCACTTGTCTTCCCAAGTAACTGACATGTGCTGAGGTTATTCTTTCTAGGAAGTGGCTTCCCTGCTGTTAAGAAGTAGTGAGTAAATCCTGTTTTGCTTTGCTTGAATGCACAACTTTGCACAGCATCTCTTAAATTGCCTTTATCACAACACACAGGTTTTCAGCTTTTCCTCTTCTGATTATCTCCCCCATCCTTCCAAGGTGGAAGTGAGTAAGTGACTGCGTGGGTGCTTTATTGCTGGCTGGGGTCAACCCACCACAATAAACAACTGATCAGAGCCCTTGCTTCATTCACACAAAGACACCTCAATATTTCATATAGTATTCTTTACATTCAGGAGTCATAATGAACATTTTGTATAGAATCTCTTACCTTATTCAGTTTTCGAACAGTTAATTCAAGAACTCCAGAGGCTCAGCTGATTTTCTGAGGGCTCTAATTTTCCACTACTTCATCTAAGTTTTGCTAGTTCACTTCCTCTCATTGAATATTTAGCCTCATGACTGCTACACAGTGCTGAACAGTAGAAAATCAAGTTACACAAAACACATCACATTTATTTTTACACACTCCTAATGGTGTTATTTCATGATCTGATCACTGTAAACAGCATATAGGCTAGACAAAAGCGTAAGTCTCATGGGCAGAAATTAATGTCTAATTCAGCATTTATTTATAACAGCAAATAATTGCTTCCCCTATGAACACCAAACCTGATTATGAGTCTAACATTTGATAGGCTGCATGATCTGTGAGTTAATAGGTGCAGCAGTATTTTCTGGATAGATTAGATCTTGAAACAGAGAGCAGAGAGAAACTGTGGAGGGAAGGATAATTGAATGAAACTAAGAAGTAAAATCACAGTCACTGAAATCCAGTTAATTGAATATTTCTAACCGTTAAAATATACCTCAGGCATAAAACTACTAACACTGGAAAATTAAACTGACTTCTAGGAAGGTTAGGGTGAGAAATTTTGTTCTCAATTGCATTAGTTAATTATACTATTCACTGATTCAAATCAGCTAACTCTAAATTTGTGTTGATATAAATGAGGCCAAATAGATCCAGTCAGAGAATGACCTTTCCTTAAAGGAAAACTTACTTTAGGTTACTCTTTTTTAAAACAACATTTAACCTAGAGAAAAAAATTCCAGATAGTGTACAAAACGGAAATGGACCAGAGAAAAAAAATTTTATATCCTTTAGACTTCTTCATATATTCTCTACATAAAATATATATCAATTATGTCATATAAATAATATGTGTTACTTGTATATATAATGTATTTCATATATGTATACATATAAAACCTTGTGTACTCATGTATAGTCACTTCACATTATAGACATTTACACATACATGTATAAGATTTTTTTAAAGGAAGAATATAAATATGAAAAATGTATTTTTGTTGTGGAAATGTGGTCAAACATTACCCTGTATTTTTAAAAAAGAGAAAAATCAAATAATGTAAAATTCTATGCATTTTAAAAAAACCCCAGGTCATTAATGCAGTATTTTATGATAGAAAGCTATCCTGATAAAAGTGTTCAAACACTTGGAAATGTCTCATTTTTTCCAACTGTAAATAAGTCAAATATGCCTTTTGCCTTAATATAGTATTTTGCCCCTTTACTGAGGAAATTCTTGGATTCAGACAAGAATACTGGAATTTTAATCAGCTTTTTTTCCCTTTGCCATTAAAAATTCTGGAGGGGGGTTGGTACAGATTTTTTAAAATGATATGGAGCTAAAATTCAGTTAATTAAAATACAACAGTAGGGCATCTGCTGAGCATCAGAAGAATATTTCCATACAAATGAGGCAATGTAGAACTTACACTGTGGAGCTAATCATTACGAATTCTAATCATCTGAAATCCCTCACTTCATGGGTGCTAATCTGATGGCTTCATAATTCAGTACATAAGGATAGGATTACATTAGAATTTTAAAGGTGTAGTCTTCATGGTCACAGAGGGCCAGTTTTAGGCCTTCATGACTAATACATAGGGAAGGGAAGAGATTTCATTCAGAGTTAACCTGAACAATTACAGAAGAGTTTTGAAATAAAATTAATTTATTTGATTATATTCAGTTTTAAAGCTTTCACAATCATCATAATCTAAACTTAATATCAATGTATGAATGAGGTATAAGTACTAGATAACATTTTCACTAAATGGCATTGGTCCTATACAGATAGAATGCTGTATTGCTTCCGTTGCGTTAGATTAACTAAAGAATTCAACCTAGAATTATTTTCTGTATGTTTGACACAAAATGTGACTGGTTATGTAAATTATAAGTTGTGTAAAACTCTGCTGTCTCTCCTGGAAACTGATTCTGTAATACCTTGTTACTCTGCTTTTGTGTTGAATTTCAATGAAACCTAAAACTGTCCATGCTTGATCAGATTCAGAAAGCTAGGGATTCTTAGGAGTGTTATTCCTCCAGTTCTCTCTATAAATGTACAACTCTGCATTATACAAAATCCTATCAGGAATTTAGGAAAAGGCATGCTGGCTTGGGCCAGAAAGGAATAACAAGGAGAGTAAGAACACAAAAAATCACAGGGACAGCAGCAATATGTGAACAATCCATAAAATACAGTCCTACCTTTTCAGGAAGCATTTCCTCAGCAAAGCCATTGCAGTAGAAACTGCTGAGACAGCTCTGATAATGTGTCTACTCCTCATCTTTCACCTTTTAAAGGGATCTATATGATTATTTTGAGGAACATTACACATATATTTATTAATCCAAATATTTCCCCTACTTTGAACACTGACCAGAAAAATACATCTGTGGGCTGAGTTTTAATCACATATTATGTCTGCTCTTAAAGCTGCTTTAGCTTCTGGAAATATATACAAAAATCAGTAACCTATATTTTGAAAGAGCAGCAACATTTAAATTAACCCAAACATTTCATGGAAGACTAGGAAATTAAAGGAACAAGACAGTAAAAAAAAAAAAAAAAAAAGACAACCAAAACCTCCCCCACCCCCCACCCCAAAAAAGAAAAGAAAAAAACAAACAAAAAAACCCAAAAAAACCAAACAGAAAGAAAAAGAAACATGGAAGTCTCACTTTAAACACAAAGATATTTGATTCCTTCCATAGAAAGAAACTTATTTCCAAATCTAGTATGAGGCAACACATGTCTAGAATTTTCTATCCAATATAAAATATTGCAGCAAAATAGTGGTCGTGGTGTCCCTTTCTTTTTGTTCTTTCTCTATCCTATCTCAATGCCTACTTCCATTCCTACATTTCCATTGGAAAAGGCAGTTGCATCTTCACTCCCTTCACAGAATAACAGAATCATTCAGGTTGGAAAAGACCCTTGGGATCATGAAGTCCAACCATCAGCCCTACTCTACAAAGTTCCCCCCTACACCACATCCCCCAACATCTCATCTAAACGACCCTTAAACACATCCAGGGATGGTGACTCCACCACCTCCCTGGGCAGCCTATTCCACTGTCTGACCACTTGCTGATTTTGTTATATTTTTCAGATCTGTGCACACATCCATACAAAATCTCCTGTCATCAGTGAGAAATATATCTAAGTCTTTACCTTTTTTTAAAGAAATAAGGAAGATATTTTCACAATTCCAAAATAATGTTTTGTTAGTTTGCTTTCAGACCAAAATGACATTATATACATTCTATGCTAAATGTATTATTCCATAATAAAATCATACACTACAAGGATAACATAATAAAAATGATATTGAATATAATCTTTGTCTGGTCATTGTCTGCACTTCAGATTTTAATTTTAATTGTATCAATTCTCCTTCCTTTTATTTTCAGTAATGGTTCTATTTACCCTTCATGTCAGCCGCAATTTTTCGTTGTCCCATTCTACTACACTCTTCACCAGCGTTTCTCTAATCTCCTCACTGTCTGAATTTTATGTTCGTTTTGATATGAAACATTTTAGGCACAAGCAAATGAGTTCAGGAATGAAAAACACAACAGTTCATCGTTCACATGAAGTAAGGATGCTGGTGACATCCTGATATCCACTGTGGACAAAACTGATGAAAGAGAGAACAAAGTTTAGGACCACTTTCTAATTGGAAGTAATAGTAAAATGGTTAGTCCTAAAAGTCATAATGTGATTAAGAGTTCAGAATTTACAAGTATATTGTTTTCTATTCTAAAGAAATTTAGGCTGAAGTAACTAAAGATGTGAATATAAAATACACTAAATAAATCCTTGGTTCAAAAGGCAGGTAATTTTAATCTGCTTTAGCTTCACTTCTTTAAGGGAAGGGAAAAGAAGACACTCCCATACAGAAATGTAATGCTCTTTAAATTCATACCATTAATTAGCAGAACTATCCTAACTGTAGAATAGACTTGCCTTAAAAGGCAGAACAATCAAGAACATTGGAAGTTGCAGTGGGATTAATTTAAATAGAAGATTTCAGGGAATCTGCTGCTGAGAGATACTTTACCAATTCATGTTATTTTACTGACTGCTTAGGAAAGGGCAGTCTCAGCACTATTAAAACAACTTTTCAGCAATCAAAACCATTTGCTTTCAGCAAAGAGGGTTCAGAGAAGAAATATTTTTCAGATAAATTTGTATTAAGGCAGGATTCTGTGTACAGAGAAGGGTATATAATTTGAGAGTGAAATTATTATTATCGTTTTTATTTTAATCTTTTTACCATTGACTTTTAATAAAAGAAAAATTCAGTTCATTGAGAGCAAAAAACAGTTCAAAGAAAAAAACTGTGTCATCAGAGGCATGCCAGACAAGCATCTGCAGAAAGAGGGGTAAATCCTGGAAACAATTTTTGAATATCAATTTATAAATTTTATCAAAACAATTAAACATTTGTATAATTGAGGGACAATAAGGAACACTGCACTGAATAATTCCAGTAATTAATAATCAACAATGACTCTTCAAAGGAAAGGCTGAAATAACAAAACCCACTCATTTTTATTCCCATTTGTCTTCTAACTACCTCTTATAGACAACACTGAAAGTATGCAAACTTCTAAAAGATAAATATTATGTAAAGGATTTCTGTACATTTATCACTCTAATAATTTATTTTCAAATATTATATTGTTTTGTTAAGAAATCTATAAACCAGAAAGGACGTTGCTGAAACTTCAAATATACTAGTTAAGTCATACTTCAGAATATATTCTCTGCTTTTGCTGTTTTGGATGGGTGTACAAAACAGAGTGCTTACATCTCCTCTCACTAATTCTGAGCAGCTTGGGAAAAGAAAAATAATAATTTTTGTTATATAAATATATTTCCATATTTCTTAACATTTATGGCTTTCTGTGCATTACTGCTGCTATTTCAGCTTGGCACCGAGGCACTGAATTTCTCCTGCTTTCCCTCCCTGCACACTACAATGCTGACCTGGTGCAACATGACCAGATCACCAGGCTCAGGGAGCCTTGGGATAGAAAAGTGGTGGGGGCAGGCTACTTGCTCCTTGAACTCCCCTTGCTGGTAGTGCTCCTACCTCTGCTTTTGGCCAAGTACAGAAGTCAGTCACAGCAGGAGTAGGTACTGGGGGTAGTCAGTGAAGGTAAAGGAGGCTGTTCCATGTCTCAGAAGAGCAGGAGATCACCAGGGTGTTAGAGTCACTTTTACTGCATGCTGCAGCCTTCGCCATGTAACACAGTCTCCAGAGGAAATGGATGTTAGTGAGAACAGAGACATCACAGTCCTTAGCCACAATCAAGCCAAACCCAGTTTTTGATCTCTTCTCCAAAAGGGTTAAAAGTGCTTCTTTGTATTGTGATACTATTTAATTTATGCATACATGTTTTTATTTTTTGTCCCATGAAAGAATCACAATTTTTAATGTATAATGGGTCTAAGACTCCTCTTCATACCCAAGAAAGAAAATAAGACATCATTTGATGTGAGTGAGATACTCAGGAGTAGTGATTTAACCTAGTGAGATTAATCTAGATGGATTCCTGATACAGGCAGAAAAGAGTTCTTTTGAAGTGTATTGCAGACTTGGAATTTAATGTAGATAGTCTGTCCTTTCTTCAAGGGATTCTTTTCCTCGCTGTAGAAGGAGCCTAATGTTCCCAGATAACCTTTTGTGAATGTTAGCTTTCCCACTTCGAGTCCCCACAAGCCAGCAAGTCTCAGAAAAAAATCCCACAAATGTACAATCAACCTGAAATCAATGGATTTGAATAGTCAACAACTGTATTTTGATTCATTATTTCCCATACAGGTTCCTTGAAATGGATAAAAATAAAATTTGAATACTAACTGTAATTTTAGACAGTATTAGAATTAACAACCATTAAATAAGATAGACTTATTAAAACATATGAGAATTAATTATGAGTTTTCAAAGGGATTCTGTACAAATAGACTGGAATATTCATTTAGAAGACTTAGAAATGAAAGTTATTTTTATTATTATTCTAATAATCTTGAAAATGATATAGTTGTATTGTGTTAAAACTCTGTAAAATGATAAAGCTACGAAACAATTAATGCACACTGAAGTGAGAGTGCCTCTGGTTGTCCCCAGGTAACCGCCATCAAAGCATTCCATCCTCTAACTAAATCATTATCATAACGTGACCAAAATGAAAAAAAAAAACAATAGTCTTTGCATTCAATGTTAAAGAATTACAACCTGCTTTTCAATTTGTGTCGATGTCCCAAAGTTATGTAGAGCAGATCCAGGGGAATTTTATTCAATCACTGTGAACAAAGGATGTGACCTTCTACAAAATCAGGTAATTTATACTTCATGTAGTGGTGTAAACATTTATCAACATAGCAGTCAGTTATTGTGAAGAGTTGTTTCATTTAGGGCTTTCCTGGGGTTTGGTTTTGCTTTTAACCTGAAGGCCATTTTAACCAAATTGAATTAATTTATAATTTATGCTTTTCAGTAAGTTTGGTGATGCACAAGAGTAATTAAAAACACAGGTTCCTCGTCACTGTATTAAATGACCTAACTTCTGTAACACTGAACAAAATACAGCTTCTATTTAAACAATAAAATAGCTGGCGTATCAAAGATTACTTTCTGCATTCCTATGACTCTAACTCCTTTGAATTTTTAAAGGACAAGAATATGACTGACTTTCATCCTAATTACATTCTCATTCCAAGGCAGAAATTGGACAAGAAAAAAACATAAAAGACGTAACAGTGCAAGTGACTCCTTCACCTAAGTAAATAGTTAATAGTTAAGGACCTGAGTATGTGTAAGGAAGCCCAAATACCTCAGTAGAACTGCCCATTTGCTTTGAGTTAAATGTCAGCTTACCAACTTTGCTGCACTAGAACCTTAATAGAATAATCATTATGCTTCCATCTTTTTTAGCACACAGGTAAATGAGAAATCTACTGATCCAAAATGCTTTTCTTGCAGTTTTATGAGCACCAAGAGCAAGGTGGTGTCATCCATCCTAGAGATAGTTTCCCTGCCAAAATTATTTTTTTAATTCTTAAGATTTGGTGTTGTAACGAATGCCACGGGCCTACTGACATCTCAGGATAATTTGTGATAAGAGACAATAAATTCCTTAATTATGTAAATGATCATCAGATTATCCAACACAGCACCAGTGAAGCTACAAAGCCATGAAGATTTACACCAGCTGAAAAAAAAGGATTATGAATTTGTTCCACATCGTAAATACAATTATAGATTCAAATTACTGAAATATTTATGAGCATGCTTATTATAGGTACAAATTAATATTCATTTTATGATGCTAACCAACAATGAATATTTACTTTGGTATGCAGGACAGTTTACTATATGCCTCAAATGGGCTACCACTCAAAGTATAAAAAGTGGTAAATAACAACTTCCTTGCCATCAGCAGTGACCTTTTATAATACACATCACTTTACACAGCTTTAGTTAAATATCTGATATCCAAACATCATTAAGAATATCATTAAAATGGATGTCTGAGTCCTATCTATTCCAACTATAGTCAGTTTTTTAATCTTTTGGAAAGCATAGCATAAAGTAACTGAATGCAATACCTACAGACATTTTAGGGAAACATTCACACTCTTGGACAATTAAATGCAGCATTATATTAACAAAATATAGCAAATTCTTGACTAGCATCTCTAGGCCTGACCAAGCAAGACCTTATAGGAAACAGTGACTGCAGATTCAAATTATAAAGTCTGAGAAAGCCTCCTCGCCTCCCCTCGCCTCCCCTCGCCTCCCCTTTCCTTTCCTTTCCTTTCCTTTCCTTTCCTTTCCTTTCCTTTCCTTTCCTTTCCTTTCCTTTCCTTTCCTTTCCTTTCCTTTCCTTTCCTTTCCTTTCCTTTCCTTTCCTTTCCTTTCCTTTCCTTTCCTTTCCTTTCCTTTCCTTTCCTTTCCTTTCCTTTCCTTTCCTTTCCTTTTCCTGAAGATGTCCAGTACAACTTGATTTAAATCCACTTGCAATTGGTATGATCACATGCAGGCATTAATCATCTACAGAACAAGAGAAGTAAAAAGATAACAAATATGTTTGTTGATCTCTCATTTGTGATTGAAATCATTGTTATCTACTTGCACTTTGATCATTAAAATACTCAGTAGTAGAAAACAGAAAATTTACCTTGGCAGCCAAGCCAGTGACATGACAGGCAATGGACTTTCAAGCTTCTACGGTCAAATCCTCTTTTTTTTTCTCCCCTTTCTCCCATTAAGCCTTTCCCATTCATCAACTCCATCATCAAAATTATACATTTGGATGGCACTATGCTTGTAATATAAAAGGTTGAACAAATCCTTAAAACAAACCCAAAACAAAACACAGAACCTCACAGTTCTAGTGACATGTCAAAGATTACCAATTGAAACCAAGTGCTTTACAGAACTACATTATATGTATTCCACTTAAGCAAGCAAAAGCCATAAACCAGCTCACAATAAATTTCTGTTACACAAGACCAAGGTAAATCAATGACTATCCAAAGTATCTTGCAGCTGCAGAATAGAAGCCCTAGTTACCAAAAGCAAATGAAAGACAAAAGGCCAGTAAATATCACGAACAAGCTAGCATATAGTACCAAGACAGTGATACTTATACCCTAGGGATTTTAGTATAAGCATTAATTATGTCTTCAGAAGAGCATTGCTGCCATTTGCTAAAGCAGCCCTCATACCACACTCCTAGGTAAAATCTCACTTTAAGAATGGTAAGTGATGTGCTAAATTTTGTTCTGAATTCCCTGGCTCCCTATTGTCAAACACTGTGCCAGCAAGTATTAGACAGAAGAACCAAAAATTATCACTATTATCAACTTAGTAGGCTATAATTGCATTAATGATATACATAGCCACTTACATTCTAAAAAACTTCTGAATTTTTCCCTAGATCTTTCAAAAGAACAGAGAAAAATCTTGGATTAGGAAAAAAAAAAAAAAAACAAAACAGACAAGAAACCTAAGTGTTTCAATATTCCAAACAAGGACTTTCTTGGCTCCAACAGAGTTAGTATAAAGATTCAGTTTTCCTTTGATATTGGACTATACTCAGTCATATGTTAACAGTTTACAGAAGTCATAAATATCCTTTACAGTAATGGACCCACACAGTTTTCTGTACTGCAGCCCTGGCAAATTGAGATGATCACTCATACGTGGGTATACGCTCAATGCAAAAGGCCTAAAAGGAATTAATTAAGTCCCCCCTGGCTCTGTTGAACAGCTCTATAACCAGAGTATGAATTTATCATCTACTGTTCAAAAATGCCATATGCATGGTAGAGAAAGCAAAGAAAAAGAGCACCAAAACAAAAGAAGGATCATATATTTTTCTCAGATAAGGGATCTTAATGCATGAGATTAGGCACACATAGAGCATTCACAGGAGTGTAGCCTCAGTCATGAGAATGTAGCCTCATATTTTAAAATTCAAGAGGGATTACAGCATCTGTAGCATACCTGTACTACTTTAGCCTTTTCAATATTCTGCATTTTGTTGCCTGTTTGTTGCTCTGTTTACAGATTACTAAATCTGTAATAATGAAAAATTGTCACTAGGAAAATGAAATTCCAAAAAGAATTTCAAAAAGAATTTTAAAAAAATTTCTGTTTACTATTATCGTTCAAGGACTATATAACACTTTTGACAATTATTGCAAAGAATGTGACATGTCATAAACCTGTTAAAACAAAGATTTTCACACAAAGAATTTCACATCAGTTGAAAATGACATGAACTCAGTACAATCATGTCTACATTTCCAAACAAATTAATCTAACACCATTCATCACGATTGATAGTCATGAAAAGATGTAAAACAGGACTGGAAGGTTTGCCCTGGGTCATATTTCACCAATGGTTAAAATATAGCCTTCAATGTCTGGCTAAAAGGCCATGAATGATAGCGTTGGATTTTACTGAGGAAGAGGGAAAGGAAAAGGAGAGAGTGGAAGTCAGCAGAGGAAAAGGGAATTGTTTTAAACAGTTAAATGCTTTCTTCCTCTACTATTAGAAACACCATGACATAACAGAATAACTCAGAACACAGCTGCTCTTTTCATTTCTTACAGAAATATGAAAAGGCTACCACTATTTTTGAAGACCTGTACATGACAACTGCAACAGGATGCAGACAGGACAGCTGAAAAACCCGTAGTGATTGTAAAGCTGAAACTAAAGAGTAAAATCTTTGTTCCTTCCAAGCTACGGTGAAATTCCCATTGACTCAGGAGATGTGGAAAGGTCAAATACCTCCATTAGATAAATCAGTGTAACACTCAAATGCCAATGAAATGCAATAAACTGCAGCAGTACTGTAGACAGTATATCACAAATGAGCTAGTAATTGACTGGCACTTTTTTATACAGCGTCTAAACACCAGCTTGAGCTTGTCACACAAAGATCATAGTTCTGATTCTGCCTCTGAAAAAAATGAAAGTTATTTGGATAGGTTATCATGTAGAATAAACTGAGCAGAGAAGCTGGAGCACTTGTTATTTCCAGCTCAACCATGACTATGTTTTGTGACTTTTTAGTCATAAAATAATCACAGTTCCTCCACACGTGCTTTGATTTACCTTAGTACTAAAAATAAAAGGTACATGTTTAGCCATGTTCAAGAAAAACATATAAAAGTGTAGAGAGAAGCAATCCTGAGAAGCAGTCTTTTGCACCAGTTCCAAAAACTGACCCTGAATGCAAACTATTTTTTGCTTTTTAAGAAGTTTAACTTGCTCTGCTATTTGCATACTTGTTATTTGCATAGCTCCTCACCAGTGTTGAAGACATTATGAGGAATGCTAATTCCTGTATGTTCTGCTATGATTTATGCAATTCCAGGACAAGTTACATATTGCAACATATCAAAACATTAATGAATAGTACCATCATAGTTCATTCCTTATCTGAAGCAAAGCAATCATCAGTTATAAACTGTGTTCATCACTACAGCAAGGCGTTCACATATGACATCTATACACAGCAACAGCTTTGGTTCTATTATCATTTAGCAATTTCTTCATTCATTTTCAGCCCACACTATATTAGTTGTAATTCCTTTAGAAATTCATCAGGTAACTTCATGATTACACATACATTCAGTATGCCTTGCATTTATATAAACTATATTAAAGGTTTCTGAATTCCATGTATCAAGAAAATATATTCATAAACTGATCATATTTTTAGCTTGGCAGTAATCTCATCTATTACAGGTCAATGTGACTAATGGCATGTTTGTCTAAGTTCAGATCTCTGATTACTACTTCCGTAGGCATATCTGAGTTATTCTAGGTACTAATAATAGTATGTCTATGATGATGTAGGTGCTAGTGGGGGCTAAAAAGTTCAACCTGCACACTAGGACATTTTGTCTGCACTTCGTTCTGTTCAGAAACTCTTACACAAAATAACATACCATGTTTGCTGGATTAAAGCAAATCTCATGACTAATTATACTGCACCCTACATTTGAACTGCAGGATGAAAAGAGCTTCAGCCAAACCAAGTGATGTAACTTTGGGAGAAGTTATATCCCTTACCTGTTTGTTCCTGTGAAAAAAAACAGCACAAAAGATGTGCTTTAGCTCAGGCTTCAGATGCAACATGTACCTATTGTGGGTTTTGTACCTACAGCCACCTTAGATGTATTTAACAGAATCTCTCTGAAGTTAGCAGAAGTATCTTATCCCAAGTGATGCAATGCTTCTGAGATTTAGGGGGGAAAAAACAAGGCAGCAGTACCTCAGTTATATAAATATATAATGTCAGGTTTTTTGCCATGATGCAGTGAATACATTAATAGTTATCTTAGTGCAAAGGACATGGTATACTTTATGTAAAACAAAAAAATGACAATATAAACCTCTTAAGCAAAAATTTTAATTCAAAACTGACTTAAAGTGTAACTATTCCTTGAGGTCCCTGCATTCCTGTAACAGAAATTTTGTATGCACTTTTAGGATAATAGCATGAAACAGACAATAGGTTGCCCTTAAAATCTACCATTATATAAATTACCTTTATGATCATAATCAGTAGACATCTGAGGTCATTGCTGTCTACAGTTTCATTTGTGGTTTTGCCCTTGGTAAATTTACCTTGCTTAATACACTAAAAAGATCTCAGCTTGATATATATTAATTTAAACATAAATGTTCAGTAAGACATAGCCATCTGGTGTTTACCCCTCTCCCCTTTCCCCTCTTCAGTATATAGTATTTGCAGCTCTGTTGCACAGAGTTCAAATTTGAACACTTGTAAGCTAAGAAAGAATAGATGGCTCTACTGTGAGTCCTTAAATTTGAATTATTCTCTTCAGGTGAAACTTTCTCTTTCATTATATTCCTGAAGAGAACAAGAGCAGCGGAGACATGTTCATGACAATCACAGTCAGACTGATTTTATTCCAGTGAACAATTTCCAAACACAAACCAAAATTTTCACAATGTCTTCAATTAATGACTATTTTGCAGTGTCTATATTAGGAAAAAAAAAAAAAAAAGAAGTGTAGAATATATTAAATTACAGAATCATAGAATCACAAAATCATCTAGGTTGGAGAAACACCTTGAAGATCATCCAGTCCAACCATCTACCTAACACTGACAGTTCCCAACTACACCAGATCCCTCAGTGGTGTATCAACCTGCTCTTAAACATCCCCAGGGATGGGGACTCCACCACGTCCCTGGGCAGCCCATTCCAACGCCCAACAACCCATTCTGGAAAGAAATGCTTCCTAATATCCAGTCTAAACCTTTCTGGGTGCAACTTGATGCCATTCCCTCTTGTCCTATCGCTTATTACTTTATTAAAGAGACTCATCCCCAGCTCCCTGCAACCTCCTTTCAGGGAGCTGTAGAGGGCGATGAGGTCTCCCCTCAGCCTCCCCTTCTCCAGACCAAACACCCCCAGTTCCCTCAGCCGCTCCTCGTACGACCTGTGCTCCAGACCCTGCACCAGCTTCGTTGCCCTTCTCTGGACACGCTCGAGTCATTCAATGTCCTTTATGTAGTGAGGGGCCCAAAACTGAACACAGGAATCGAGGGGCGGCCTCACCAGTGCCGAGTACAGGGGTCAGATCCCTTCCCTGTCCCTGCTGGCCACACTATTGCTGACACAAGCCAGGATGCCATTGGCCTTCTTGGCCACCTGGGCACACTGCTGGCTCCTGTTCAGCCGACTGTCAATCAACAACCCCCAGGTCCCTCTCTGACTGGCAGCTCTCCAGCCACTCCTCCCCAAGCCTGTAGCGCTGCTGGGGGTTGTTGTGGCCCAAGGGCAGCCCCCGGCATTTGGCCTTATGGAAACTCCTCCAGTTGGCCTCAGCCCATGGCTCCAGCCTGTCCAGGTCTCTCTGCAGAGCCTCCCTACCCTCGAGCAGATCAACACTCCCACCCAACTTGGGGTCATCTGCAAACTGACTGAGGGTGCACTCGATCCCCTCGTCTACATCATCAATAAAGATGTTAAACAGGAGTGGCCCCAAAACCCAGCCCTGGGGGACACCACTCGTGACCGGCCACCAACTGGATTTAACTCCGTTCACCACAACTCTTTGGGCCCGGCCATCCAGCCAGTTTTTTACCCAGCAAAGCGTGTGCCTGCTCAAGCCGTAAGCAGCCAGTTTCACCAGGAGAATGCTGTGGGAAAGGCCTTGCTAAAGTCAAGGTAGACAACATCCACAGCCTTTCCCTCATCCAATAAGCAGGTCGCCCTGACGTAGAAGGAGATCAGGTTTGTCAAGCAGGACCTGCCTTTCATAAACCCATGATTATGCTAAGTATTTTTTAGAGAGAAAGTAATCTTTTATATGTTACATGCATAGTAATGACTTTGAACTGATAAATTTGTTTTGCAATGTGGACAGAATCTAAGATATTTTACAAAAATCCTTTAATGCAGTTTTTTTCCCGCTAGAATATGTGGGCTGAGAAAAATAAAAATTAGTCCACATAGTTCTTTTTTGAAATGTCAGTATAAGATTAATCTTGGATTCTGTTTTTTAAATATATTTCATATGGACTTTTCTTCATGTTAGAGAAAACAGTGACAAAAACGTTTCAAAGTTTTGTTTAAACCTTGTTCATCAACAAGAAAAGACATATCATAGACACATTTTTTTTAAACTCTTGAAATTTTTCAGTTCAGATGCTTTCTATCTTTAACGATTAACTACTTACAGTAGTACTATTGGTCCAAACTCTGGTTATATGCCTGAATGAGGAAAACAAGCCTATTAATGAGATTTGCATTAAAAACCAAATACACATATATGTTGCTAGAAATAAGCTAATGCAAGATGCAGACTTTTTAAAAACATTGTAAACTTTATAAAAATTAGGGGTGCAGATCTAAGCTGGTTTTTTATGCATAGTTAATTACATGTCTTTTTCTGAAGTTGAAAGGATTAAATAGCAGGATGTCACCTAAAAATATCTGTGAATAAAAAACAAAATTCCAAATTTTATAAAAAAATGTCAGCTCTTTTAATCTTTAATCTTACTCAGTTTGTCTGGGTCTGAGGCAAAACTGAACCAGGACCAAAGACACAGAGTTAAAACTGAGGCATCTTAATGCCAGAAGAATTCTTTTACTATGTAATGGACAGTGGACTTGCCAGAACATAGATGCTATGAAGACAGCTGCTCATACAGTTTCCAAATGATATATTATCTTGAGCAGAAGCCTTGTACAGACAACATTAAAAGTGGACACCATGACACTCTCAGTAAGATAATGAAACACAACCAGTTCTTCATGTCATAGATCCATTTCACAAATTGTGTCACAAATTTTCCTAAGTTCCTCCGTGCCTTTTGGACATTGACAGACACTACAGCAAAGTGAGCAGCTTCTTAATCAGGTTGATAGTTTTTTTGCAAATCAAAATGTAAATTTAAAGGAAGCAATAGCTATGAGTGCTGCTGTACTCAGAGGCCAATTTTAACCTCACCCTAGATTCAACAATCAATTTTAGCCATGAACAAATCTCTGAACAGGACAATTTATTCTCCAGTTTTCAAGAGGAAAAGTAGCAGACAAGAAAGTCCTTTGACAGAACTTTAGCAGTCTATATGAATAAAGGTCGGTATCTTCAAATGTTATGGATGAAAAAAATTGGAAGATCTTTGTACAACCTTCCCGTGAAAGGCTAAGTAGACTGAATATGAATGGACAGGAAACTGATACAGGTACCCAGTACACTCATGATCAGTCCTAAGACTTCTCAGACTCATCAATTAGTTTAATAGCAAATAAAAGGAAGAAGCTGAGGAAGCTGACTAATATTAGGTTTAGATAGGGAACACCTCCTATTTTAAATAAAATTGATGTATTCAAGCTTCTAAACTCTCAAATAAATAATATAAAGCAGCTTATTTTGAGCATAGGGGTGAAGTCTATATACATGAGAAACCTACATTTTGAGAAAAAAACCAAAAATCTTACTCTTATGAGAGCTGCATAAATAAAATCCCAAACCCTCTCTACAAAATTCATTAATGCACCAGAACCAAACTGAAGGCTGGATATCTGAGTATGGATTCTGTGGCATAAAATCACATTCAAGATTTTAAGTAAGAACAAGTTGCACACACAATGTAAATATTATGATAGGAATAGTCTAGTCTTTGCAAACATCTGTGGAGATAAAATGTTTTATGTAATTGCCCATATAGACAGAGATATAATTATCTCCTATATTAACATAATATCTCCTACATCAAACATAATGGGTTTTAGTTACATATATATCTAGTAAAAAATTGTTCATTCACCTCATACAGCAGCAAATGTTATTCACCTAAAAGATTTTCAAAACATACTGCTTCAACACATATTTGTAGAGTAATATCAATTTAACTGATCATTTCAATTCACTGAAATTCATAGTCAGAAACCTGAGTACCATGTTTTCTTTGATATAAATTTGAATGCCTTCTGAGCTCATTTACAAAACAGTAAATGTTATTGACAAAACAAAGAATAGCCAGTTCTATTATTTCTGCTTCAGGAGCCTTTGCAGAAGCAACAGAAGTGACAGCTTTTATATTTCTACTTAATAAGTTAATTTTAATTTTTTCTTTTATAGTTCAATAAATGAGTAATCTTGTTGATTAAGGAAAGTGGAGGTAGGGTGATATGCACAAAGCTTTACTCCCACAGTCCTCTGCTGATGGTATATATCCACTTCAGTGCCATCTTGTAAAAAAACAGGAATAGGGAAGAGGTTATGTGGGAAATGGCAGGGACCTTCCAATGAGAGTCCTCTCCTAGGGTTCCTTTCCTCTGCAGTGAGAGGTCACAATCACATCCAAAACAAACCAAAGAAACAATAAACACCTTAGCATTTTCCCCTTTACAATAACACCTTCACATGCAATAATACCTTCATATGCAATAATGCCTTCATAATAATAGACTCACTGAAGTTTTCCATTGGTCTTTCATGACACTACTGGTGCTGATGCTTAACTAGGTACAGTTGCTGTGCAAGACCTGACCACAAGTTCTTAAGCACATCTATTATCAGGTAATATCTATTGAATATTAAAATTACTATTATTTGCTCATTAGCTACTGTGCTTGTAATAGTATTGAGTCAACAACCTAGAAGCTGACAGGTAGACTGGGGGAGGAGGAGATAGGAGCATTACAACAAACTGAAACAATAGAGTAATGCAGTAAGAAGACAGTGGACAGATAAAATGACAGACATAGAAAACTTTCCTTTTCTCGGGTTATTCATAATAACAATTCAACTGGACCAGTGCAAGGCCACAAGCATGCAAAGATACAAGCACTTGTTATACCTGGCCAAGGTATCTCAGCTAATTCAGATCAGCACCAGGGGTTGGAGGTGACATGTTTCAAGTGGTAAAACAGACTAAAAACAGAAATGGAAGGCCTTTAGCAATATAAAAGTATTTACATCCATGCCACAATATATCTATCAACGTTTCAATATTATTCATCCTTCCAGATGAATAATATGTGTTAGACCACCTCATGACTTATGTTGTTATGGAAATAACAAAAATTGTCAACAGTAAAGTAGTAAAGGACTTGACTAAATGTTGGGGTTTTTTACCTTACAAATTTGCATATGTAAGTAGCACCTTCACGTTCAAAACTGATAGGAGTATGGTATTTCACCATAAATAAAATATGACATTTCCACTGTCCCTAGATGTCTGCCTCTAAGAGATGTTAGTCTGTAATTTTTCATATGTATTCCTAAATAGGAGTGGGAAGGGAATAGGGTTTTTTCCATACCACTTAGTTTTCAATTTTTGCAAGCAGACCTGCTTATATCTACTGATATAAAAGCCTTTTGCTGATTAAAATTTAATTGAAACTAGTATAGTCCCATTAATAGTTTTGATAGTGATCATTCAGAACTATCAAATTAAAACCAACATATGGGATAATTGCCTATAAAATATATTCCTGAAAATATTGTGTTTGTTTCCATTTCTTTAAACCAGATATTTATGTTGAGCAATGTAGGTTTCACTGTAATTACTGATTTATTCAAACTTACATGAGAAATCATAACTCAGAGTCTTCTGTAATTTTACAATGATGCAGTACCTGTGCAGATTGAACAAACAATAGCTGACATTTGATTTAAATTATGTTTAGTGGTGGTCCCACATGTCAATAAAATTCTGCTTCTCCCAGCCTGTCTCACTACCTAGCTTATTTTCCCCTTTTTCACTCATGAGTTCCAATTCAACGATCACATATATGTACTAAAGCCAGTAGTATATTATGTCAATACAAACAAAAGCTGACTGAGATTTCATTTTATGAGAGAGAATGAAAAATGTAAAAACAACTGTTCTCCTACAGGCTCTTTAGTATTCTTTATTTATAATCTTACCCTCCCACATAAATAATGTATATACTTATAGTTATGACTGGGTTGACTGATTTAAACAGTCTAAGATAAATGCATGATAGTGTGATATATTTTATTACCTGACATAGAGGAAAATAAGCTGTCATTATATATATATATTTAAAAATATAATATGATAGCATAAGTGTGTGTTTTATATTCCTAAAATACTAACTGTGCATACAGAAAGTTAGCATTTTAATTGTATTTAAAAATTGTATTATTGTGAGATTATCTGAGTTTGATTGTGGAGGGAGATAAATCATAATGCATTCTATTTACTGGAATATTTTAGATAGGTTCTATTAATTTGACTTGTAGAACAATAAAACTGCTGGAGTATTTGTTGCTTGACAACAGGAAACATTATTAAACTGTAGGTTACATTTAATTGCAAGAGTAATGTTACTCAGTCACAGCCACTTTCAAGGACCAACAAATAGCAAGGGTCAAGGTTACAATCCAAGTAATTACTATACTTACAAGTAAGAGAGCAAGAATTAAATTATTCCTCCTGTATCTTGTACACTCTTCTACCACTCAGCAAACTGAATTATGCTGCGCATCTAGAATGAAGTGTTACAGGATAATTTACGCAATAAGGTCTTGCACTACTGGAGAAGTTATTAAAGAACCTCATAAACTTCCCTTCTGAAAGATATATGGAGCAGTCCATCTTTGATAAAGAGTAGCCAGGACTGAAATATCTACATGCATGCTGATCCCTGATCTCTGGACAAGCTGTTACATATAATGTGCAGACAATATTTCTTTCCACTTGCATTGCAGCACAATCATTAAACAGAATACAAATTACATACTGACAATCCTTGAACAGCGTTTAAAAATTATACAAACCTTTGTAAAATTATACCATATAAGAAGTATTATATTTCATTATGCCAGTCCCATAGACACAAGGCAGCTGATTTAATCTTTCAAATTATTCAAAGCAGTGCAACATTTTTTAAATGTGTTTTCTTTTATCTTTAGCCCTTTGCTGTTCAAAGGGCAGGAAGGAGTATTTAAATTACACATGATCTTAATTGCCTTCAAGAAAACTGTAAAATTAATCAAATTTCTGGTTGTTTGGGAAACATTTCTGAGACTAGTATATGAAGAGAAAGAGAATAGCACTGTCTTACAAATAAAAGTAATTTAAACTATGTTTAAATTTAAGGGTATAGTCTCTATTTTTTTTTATGCTTATATATTTGGCATCACTGAAGTATCTGTTCATCAGCTGAAAAAACCATGCACAGAAACCAAATCATATTGGTGAATCATAACAAAAGCTCTAATAATTTAATTAATATATGCCAGATTTCTAGTAGCAATTTTGATGTATCCACCTCACTATTAAGAAAGGATTTAGGAACATTTTGACATATCAGTTACTCAGCTACTTCTACAGATAATAGGTCCTGCTGTCACAAAATTCACATAGTCATTCATTTATCAGAGAAACAAGTTGCAGATATAGAACATATTTTATACCAAAAGATTATGCTCTGTGGTCATAATATAGATACCCATAGATTTATTATTTTGATGAAATATCCACTGTATTAATGAGCTGCAAAACCAAGCATTCAAAGCTCCAGCCAGATCTAACAGTCAAAATTATACCGTGTCTGTCTTAAGGGGACACTGAGGAGTAATTGAGCAGCAATAAGTTGCCTTTATTAATCAGTGAAAATAATAAGCTGCAAATTGGCATGTGGGTTGACTGTTGGGAGGGAGATGGGAAGAAGCACCTTTGGCCAGGAACCTCAAACAAAAATCTAATTGATCTCTGGATCTAGACCCTCTAGTTGTGACCATACTTAACCACATGTTTATTGAGTGGCTCACTTATGAGACACTACATTGTCCTTTCTGTAACCCAGTGAGCTGTTGATGACCATTATTTGAAGTATACACTGTGAGAACGCACAATTTGACTAATGCTTCTAGCCCAGAATTCTTATCTTCTCTGTTATTAATTTTATTCAAAAAATTCCCCAATATTTCTAAAAGTCTAGATACAATTTTAAAGCATTTAGGCTGTCTAAACTTTTTAGTATCTGAAATAAAAAAATAAAAAAATTTTCAACTTAACTGGTTGAAAATAAAAATCCCAACAATAATAAACCATTTTACTTACCTTGATATATTGACTCAACTGTTTTAAATTGGAAATAAACTGTTATGACAAAAAAACAAACCTGAGAAAGTTCTGTCGTCACAGTAATAATAATGAACATTTAGATAGTAATTTTGAGATTAAAAGTTAAATGTACCTTAAAAGGGAAAAAATATCCACCAACTAACAAGCTTAGCAGAACTTCAGATGTTTGATTGCTTACACACTAAAGAGTGCTAGACAAGTATTTATTTAAGAAATACCATTGAAGTTTCAGAAAACGTGTGTATTTCCACTGATGTTCATAGGCAAATGACAATATATTTTGTGAATGTATATTTTTGTTCTTGGGTTTAGTTTGGTTTTTTTTTTCTTCACAAATAAGGGTCATATATATGAGAAACTGCATTATACCTGCAATCACGCTGGACTTCAGCTACAACAATTTACATACTTATGTTTATTTACCTGTATACTGTCTTAATTAAGCTCTTATTTTTTTCTAAACTGATGTAATATTCCTTGCATTCTGAGCAGTATATTGTCATATACTGATGACATTGTCTTAAAGCAACAGTTTCAAAATTCCTTGATCAACAGGAATGCACTTAATTGGTAGTGATACCTATATAAATTTACAGAGTCTAACTCTAGCAGTTCATCAAATCAAATAACAAGCTAAATTGTAATAAATTATATAGTCATGGTAGAATACATGTATGCATGGATGATGCAAATAAATTATCTAAATCCAGTTTAATCTGAACAAAGTGGTGAGCTGCATTAACAGTATTATATTCTCCTTCCACACAGGAAAGCTCTTCCATTTGCATTTCTGGCTTGTTATTTGACAAAACTCAAATATAATACAAAAATGTAAAAAAAAAATTAAAAAAAAATAAAAAAGCAATAAACATAGGACTATGTTGATGCTAAATATAGCACTATTTCAGATTCCCTACCTGTTCCTTAGATAGAACTATTAACGATGTTTCTGAACTCCTGTGTTTTCCTAGGATGCTCACAACCAGTGCCTCATTGTACCTACTATAAAATTAAGACATCAGGGTGAAGAGAAAGTTGTGGTCAAAGTTATCTTTGCAGAAAGAGGAGTAAATGCAAAAGAAGGTAGGAAAAGAGGGAGTCAAAGAACATTGAAAAAAGAGCATCTGGTGGAAGAAATGTGACATTAGTTTAAAAATAATCCAAAGAAATTGAGAGAATGTTGTCAGTACAACCTTGGGGGGTCAGAACTAACTGAGGAGGGTGTGACAAAGGAAGAATTCAGGAAGAAATCACCAGGGAAGAAAATAGAAAACAGAAAGAAAAACAAAAACAAAAACAAAAACAAACCCACAACAACAAAACAACAACAAAAAAACAGCAAACCTCCTTCCTCTTTCTGATTACTTTTTGGTATTTTTTTGAAAGTTAATTTCAGCAGTTAAGAAGAAGAATGGTGCCAAAAAGAAAGACTACAGTGTTAAATAACATAAAAATTGACTAATTTTCCCGCTTGTCTGATGATGCACATGTAAAATGCATGTTGCACATAGAACCCAAATGAAAAAAGCTTAATTCATTTCAAAATCTTCCCTTTAAGATCATTATTCCTCTCACATTTTTCAGTATGTTATTAGGTTTCCTGTAGGACTGGTAACTTCTTAGAAGTCCTCGTTTGTGATTTTTCAGTTAACTTTACAGAACATAAGTAGTTTTCAATAGCTCCACACTGACCAATCTCATTCAGGCCACATTTACTTCAGCATACAAACCCTTCCCTATCATGGAGAAGAGGAAATGGATATTTCTGACAAATAAGAATTTTACTGCCATATAGTTGTCCCCTTGGAAAGTTTATTCAATAAGACAAAATCGTTCAGCACGAAATCTTGGAATCTGAGCTATCAGTGAAGTGTGAAATACTGACATCAAAGTGAGCTATAAGCAGATATTATTTCCTACTGTGATATAGAGGTTATAACACTCAAAGACTTTAAATGGACATCAAATGCTATTTTATATATATTTTAATTTCACTCTAAAACAACATTGCAGAATAAGGGATAAATTAGAAGTGGCCATTTCCATTGTTATTTTCACCTTCATACTTTCTCTTAATTGTATTTATGTGTTCAGGAGGTTCTTTTGTTTGCTTGTTTTTAAGTAAACAAATGAGAAAGAAGTGCTCCAGGCTATTTTAAAACTGTCTGGGAGCTTTTATCAGTAACAAGATATGTGCAGGCTGATTTTCAGCTACATTTTGAAAGTTGAGGGAGTTTTCTTCCAAATAAGCAGTCAAATAACCTAAAGAGCTTTACCTGACAAGTCCTAATTAAATCCAAGAATCTCTGTTTCCTTAGTAACCACTCATAGCACCACTAGCATTCAAGAGAAAGCAGCAGGTGCAAGAAACCATAAAAATGAAAAATCTTATTTTGCCAATTACTTACTGAAATATTAGATTGAAGTATTTAATACCGGCTTCCTACTGATTTCAGTGCCCTCTGAGTAGAATCTTCTATCAATCTTTCAAATAATTATACACCACTGAAAGTCAATTCAATCATTTCTTTCTTTGGCATTCCACATTCTTGTGTTATAGGTTAGTGTACTTACATCCTTTCTTGTGGTTTGATACAATTGCATGTTTCAGAGTGAAGTACATACTCCTAATGTTATTCTAATATTCTTAATGAGGTTTTTTTTGTCTCATATTTTTGTTATTTGGAGATTGTTATGTGAAAGTATATAGTTCTGTAGAAACTGAGGAGACAGCATTTACCATTTACCTGAGCTTTACAGAGCAAAATAAGCTTTAGAGAGTAAAGCAAAATTATGTAATCGTGGTGAATTAAAAATTAAAATCTGTGAGGCAGGGCCACCTATATTCAACAATAGGATTTTCAGCATATTTTATTTCATATTTATAATACAACTACTTCTTATAGGAATAATTTATCTTTATTTAATACCTTCTAACAAAATTAAGTCAGTTTACATCAAAACAATGTTTTAAAAAACCAGGGTTGCCCAGCAGGGTCAACTGGATGAGGATGAAAGAATCAAGTTCATCTGCTGCTTCAGCAACTTTGCTTGAGGGATGAATATGACCCAAACATAAAGAGACATTCAGACTTAGATAAGGCATTTAACCAGAAATGATAGCTCTATGGCCTTAGATTCTTAAATGCCAATGTCACCTTGAAACTTTCACCTCCTATCCTCACTTTTGTGTCCCAAGTTATTTTCAACAAAATTACCCTTTTCTCAGCATAAGAACTTTAACAAGCCACTTTATAATGATAAGATGTTGAAATTTAGATGTGCTCATGTAGTGTTGCTAAACATGTATTTTGAATCCTTAATACAGCAGTGTCCATTTTGCACATAAATTATGTCTTGGTAACAGTCAGTCATTGCTGTTATAGTCCTATGGTATTTTTTTAAATGACTTCCTAAAATCCTGGCACTTGTGGCAATTTCCCCCAAACAAACCTGTCAGATTTAAAAGATAATAAAAGAATAAGAAAAGGAGAAGTAGCATAAAAGATAGATCATCCCACAATACCTATGTTTGACTATGTGTTGTTCTTACAGCCTATCCTATATCCATTCACTTTTGTCGGTAAACCAGCTCTTTCAAACAGAGCTGTAACTAATCTTGATATGCTAACAAGAGTAAATGGATCCCAAATTTTTTTCAGGTATTACCAACTACTGAGGTCACCAAAAGATGATGTCTTTGTCTTGTCTGCACATGTCTTAATGAAATACTTTCTTAACACTGATCCTAAATCTAACCTTTTATGCTTGACTGAATTCTTGGCAGTGAAGTTTCTCTGCAGCTTAAAATTCTGCCTTTGAAAATCCTTGTAAGAATTCAGTCTTTAGCATGAGAAGGTGCAAGCATCCTGTTCAAGCCTGTGACTCTTTAGCATTTTTCTTGAATCTCATAGAGAAATCCCCTCTCCCTGTATCACTGAGCAGCCACTTTTATCCAAAGGCTCAGGATATGTGATTATCAAGTTTAGTTCCCCTGTTTGACCTGAGATGAATTAAATCCACATTTCAAGCTTTCTACCACAGTAACTGAGCTATGTGTAGGATACTCTCACCCTGGCTTGTTGAAACCATTTCTTTAGGTAGAAAATAATGACACATTTATTGAGCCAAAGTTCAAAAATAAGAATTGCTTTTTAGGCACTTGTTAGAACATTCATATGGGAGGCAGAGTCTTGATCTTCATTTTCTGTTCCAAATAACTTCTCTAGTATTTTAAATTATCACTCCATCCTGGTAGAAACTGAACTCACAACGATCCCTTCCTGTGTAGATGTCACAGTCACCAGATTTGACGCTTAGCTTTGCTCCAACCTAACATACATTCACAGTGGAAGGAGTTAAAAATGCCTAAATTAGTCCTTCAAAGTGCCCACATCCTGCTCTTACACGCTAAACACAGAAACAGAAATTCCTTTCCCCAAAACAGTTAACCTCTGCTCTGCTTTGAAAAGAAAGATAGGACACTACATTTCAGGAAAGGATTCAGGAATTCAAATCATGGGAGAATGTAACATTCACACAAATTGCCAAAAAGAAATAGCTTCACACTACTTATCAGAAGTTGATGAGACCTCCACCATCCACATATTTCTACTACCTGATAGTGTATGACTGGAAATTAACAGGACTCTATTTTTTCTTAACCCTTATTTGTTTTATTTACTACATTTGTCCCAGTAATACAGTTGCCTTGAGAGTGCAACTTAGAAGTTCTTTATGAGAACTTTAAATTTAAAAAAAAAAAAAAAAAAGAAAAACACATTGTACTAATTTTTGTATGAAATATTATGCTGGTTGCATTTTTAGTAAACTAAGAAGAACTTCTAATCTGTAGTACTCAAAAATTAGCCAGAAGGATTGGAAAAAATATAGTAAAACTGGATTTTACCCAGAAAAAAAACCACATCAGGCTAATTAAATGTGTTCACTAGCTACATATTCCTTTAATTAGATTATGAAGAAGAATAGAAAGAACATTTTTTTTTTTTTTTTTAAATCGAATTACAGGCAGTCCTCTGGCATTTTCCTCATTCAGACAAATTTGATACATATTTTTGTTACATTTAAAATGACCAAATGAATTTGTCACTTGAAGATAAAATTCAAATATCAACAGTGACTGTTAAAAATGGTATACCATCACATACATAGGTCACTTCAAAAATCATAGAGTTCATGATAAAAATAAAACATTTTGATTACACATATATAAAAATTTACAAGAATCACTATCTAGTAATTTCTAAATTTAGTAACAATGACCTAAAGATTTTTTCTATACAGTGATTGATTCACAACATTAAGTTCAAGACATCAGAGACAATGTATCACCTTCCAAAGACATTTTTATGAGTAACCAAAATGTAAGACGCTATACATACAAATTACAGGGCACACCACACCTCAAGAAAACAGGTTCTAGGATGACTGAATTTCAACAAAGAAAGCTATATTTAACACTTCAAGAAATAAAGACAAATAGCAGAAATGTTTATCCAATAATTCATTCTATCCAAAGAGAAAAGAAAAATAAAGAGTTCAGTTTCTAAGAAAGTGTATAAATAACTCCTATTTTACTTTCATATAACAAGTCGACTTCAGATAAACTTATTCTTACTGTCTCTGTATACATTTTTAAAATAAGTCCTCATGCATAAATATTTATGGTTTTAGCTATAGTGTGAACAACTGCCAGTTATTAACAACAATAACAGGTTATTTAATCATCTCTATCTACTTAAAAGTCAAGATATTTAAAATGAAGTTTTTTCTTATTAAATTCTTTTCAAAGGAAAATTTCATTACTGTCTCATGTGGTTTCTTTAAGTTTTTTGGTTTTTTGTGGGTTGTTTTTTTTTTTTAGTTTGATATTCTGGGATTTTTGTTCAGTTGTTGGTTTTTTTTTGCGTAGCCTTTGATTTTAAGAACAGAAGTGACCAGTGGTCAAGGTAAACAGCTGCAACATCTATTCCCATTGTATTAGGAACAGCATTCCTAAGAAGTGAGGGAGAAAAAAAATATTCCAGCCTCTTCTTTTTCTCTTAAACAAACTCATAACTCAGAAAAATTAAAACTGATATGGAGTGTTTGTATATTTTGACTGTGTTGCATAACAAGTAAATTAAGAACACTTAAAGGTTTATCCATAATTTAAAAAGTAAAGTTTACAAGAAGAGTTGGTGAATTAATTCAGTCTCTCTGGATCAGAGTTTGGGCAATTTTCTGGCTGAAGGAAACATAAAAGACTACGGTGGAGAAATTTCTTCTGACCTGTTGATACATTTGGAATTACTGGGAATATATTCACATTTTAAAGGAACAAATTTTCATAAACACTCCTGATACGGTGAGATATATTTCAAACAATCAATATACTTTGCATTAATATCCAAGTCTAGATCCTGGCCCCATTATGCTCTATATATGGTGAAAAAATATGTATAAGTTATTGTAGGACATATCATTAAAATGTAAAAACCACAAAAGAATGTGTGCAATGCTCTTTCTTCCTGTCGTTTTTATTTCTTCAAACATAATCTTTCTATTAACTCAACCAGCTGACTTATGTCAATGACCTAAAAGTGTCCATTTTCATACAGTCAACCTTAAAAGAATAGTTCAGTGACAGTCTGGAGAGGAATGAAAATTACACAATAAAATTCAGATCACCTTAGAGTACAGGTAGAACCAAGTTTACTCCTTCAGTAAAGCATGGTCCTTGCGTGCTCTTACAAATTGTATATAGGGTCATTATTCTTGATCTGCTAATTTCCTTCAAAAATTCCTTGAAGTATTATGAAGTAGAAGTTCTCATCTGTGCTCATTTCTTTAGCATTTGGGAACAATGTAGTAATTTGTAGGGGCTGAACATTAGATTCCTTCCTGGATTTTTCTAATTAAGCCACTGAAAAATCAGTTTAACAACGGCATTAATTAACCATTACTTGTATCCTAAGATACAAAATCTACAAATATCTTAACATTTTTATCTGAATAATAATTTAATCCATTTACAGGAAATTTGTTTCTGTTTTTTCCTCAAAATTATTACATTTCTTCAAAAGCTAGCTGACAAAGTCTTGGAATTCAAGTAATTTTTATTTTCAAGGCAATTATTTCCTGGTCATATGTGACATCTTTAGGAGAACAGACATCACTTCAGACATTATGAATTTTGCAGGAGAAAATGTCTAGTCTCCAAACCTCTTGTTTACGTGGCCTGAGTGAGGATAAAGACAATATACTTCAAGACATGTGAGCACTAAATCCTTAATTCTCTTAAGAAAGATAAATTTCAAATATATGATTACTGTATTTTCTCCTAACTCTTTATTATCCCTATGATTCCTGCTGGTTTTACTCACGTATCGTAAATGACAATCTAGTCAAACTGGTGGTCTTAATCTTAACATATTAGTTAGAACTGGTTAATATATGTACTTTCATTGAAAAATTTCAAATGTTATACAACTACTAGTTTTAGTCATGCAACTCAGCTGCTTACTAGACTCTTGGAAAACGGAATAATGAATCTATAATAATTAAATATATTAAGATTATTTAAGACGCTTAAGATCAACCAAACAACAATAACAAAAAAACCTTCACAGTTTGAAAACATTTACTTGGGGAGTGGAAAATGTAAGAAAAAAATTGTTCACAGTGTAGGCCAAATGAAAAAAAACCATAAAATTAATTGAGTTTATCTGCTGGTTCTGATATGTATCAAAGTGCAATAATTAATGTAACATGCATTAAAAAAGCTTCAATCATCTTCTTTGATATTAAACACCCAACAAGAACGAATTGCTTAATTATATATGCTTTGAAATATCACAGGGGGAAAAAATAACTAGTTGGGAAAAGTGAGCCATTATGTCTGGTATAGAAATCCTTCAACATTTGCTGGATCATGTTACTAAAATGCTTTCTTCAGTGTAAACTAACTAGGAACAGATCATAGTCTCTTTGATTTTGCATTAAGCTAAACATCATAATCCATAAACCATGTAAGAAAATGGGAGGGGTGGGGGTTTCAAGCTACATCAGTGGGACTAATAAAACTAGAAAATATTATTTCCCCCCCCCAAAAATCATCGTCACTTATCCTTAGAGCATTACAGGCACAAAATACTTCTACAAAACTTTGTTATGATTTAAAGGTTTCTGCACCACTTGCAAAGAAAGCTGGAAGAGTCTTTGATAATCTTTTCAAAGTGTTTGTATTAAATCCTGGCTGCACTGGGAAAAAAACAAACAAACCCAAAACAAAACAAACAACAACAACCACCACACGATTTTATTTCACAGAATCACAGAATCATTCAGGTTGGAAAAGACCCTTGGGATCATTGAGTCCAACCATCAGCCCTACTCTACAAAGTTCTCCCCTACACCATATCCCCCAACATCTCATCTAAATGACCCTTAAACACACCCAGGGACGGTGACTCCACCACCTCCCTGGGCAGCCTATTCCACTCTCTGACCACTATTTCTGTGATTTTTTTTTCCTAATGTCCACTCTGAACCTCCCTTGTTGCAGTTTAAAGCCATTCCCTCTTGTTCTGTCACTAATTAGCTGTGAGAAGAGACCAGCACCAACCTCTCTACAATGTCCTTTCAGGTAGTTGAGAGTGATGAGGTCTCTCATTAGTGTTCTCTTCCTCAAACAGAATAGTGCCAGCTCCTTCAATTGCTCCTCATAGGATTTGTTCTCCAGGCCCTTCACCAGCTTTGTTGCCCTCCTCTGCACTTGCCCCAGCACCTCGAGATCTCTCTCGTACTGAGGTGCCCAAAACTGGACACAATGCTCCAGGTGTGGCCTCACCAGTGCAGAGTACAGGGGGACTATCACCTCCCTACTTCTGCTGGTCACACTATTTCTAATACAAGCCAGGATGCCTTTGGCTTTCTTGGCCACCCGGGCACACTGCTGGCTCATGCTTAGCTGCTTGTCAATGAGAACCCCCAGATCCTTCTCTTCCAGACAGCTCTCCAGCCACACCTTCCCAAGCCTGTAGCCATGCATGGGGTTGCAGTGGCCCAAGTGCAGGACCTGGCACTTGGCCTTGTTGAAGTTCATCCCATTAACGTTAGCCCACTGATCCAATCTATCCAAGTCTCTCTGTAGAGCCTCCCTATCCTCATGCAGATCGACACTCCCGCTTAACTTGGTGTCATCTGTGAATTTACTGATGACACACTCTATGCCCTTATCAAGATCATCAATAAAGATGTTAAAGATAAATGATCCCAACAATGAGCCCTGAGAAATATCACTTGTGACCAGCCACCACCTGGATTTAACCCCATTGACCACCACTCTGGGACCATCCATCCAGCCAGTGCTTTATCCAGCAGACCGTACGCACATCCAGGCCATGAGCAGCCAGTTTTTCTATGAGAATTCTATGGGGAACTATGTTGAATAGTTTTCGAAAATCCAGATAGATAATGTCCACAGCTTTTCTCTCATCCAATAGCTGGGTCATCTTGTCATAGAAGGACATCAGGACTGTCAGGCAGGACCTGCCTTTCATAAACCCATGCTGACTAGGCCTGGTCCCCTGGTCGTCCATTATATGACTTTTAATGGCACTCAAGATGACCTGCTCCATGACCTTCCCTGGCACCGAGGTCAGACTGACAGGTGTATAGTTTCCTGGATCCTCCTTTCTGCCTCTCTTGTAGATGGGTGTCACATTTGCCACCCTCCAGTCCAGTGGGACCTCCCCAGTTAGCCATGACTTCAGGTAAATCATGGACAGAGGCTTGGCGAGCACATCTGCCAACTCCCTCAGCACCCTTGGGTGTAACCCATCCGGTCCCACAGACTTTTGTGCATCCAAGTGGTGTAGCAGGTCTCTGACCACGTCCTCTTCAACTGTGGTGACCTCAGTCTGCTTTCCCCTCCCCATCTCCCAGCTCATGAGGCTGGGTGTCCAGGGAACAGCCAGTTCCACTGCTAAAGACTGAGGCAAAGCAGGCGTTGAGCACCTCAGCCTTTTCCTCATCCTTAATTACCATGTTTCCCTCTTCATCTAGTAAAGGAGGGAGATTTTCCCTAATCCTCCTTTTGTTGTTAATGAATTTATAGAAACATTTTTTTATTATCTTTAACAGCTGTAGCCAGGCTGAGCTCTAGCTGTGCCTTGGCTCTCCTAATGTTCTCCCCGCATAACTTCACTACATCTTTATAGTCTTCATGAGACACCTGCCCCCTTTTCCAAGGGCAATAGATTCTCCTTTTGTTCTTGAGATCCAGCCAAAGGTCCCTGTTTAGCCAGGCTGGTCTCCTTCCCCGCCTGCTTGTTTTTCAGCACACGGGAACATCCTGCTCCTGTGCCTTTAGGACTTCTCTCTTGAAGTATGTCCAGCCTTCCTGGACTCCCATCTCCTTCAAGGCAGCCTCCCAAGGGATTTTGTTCATCAGTCTTTTGAACAGGTCAGAGTTTGCCCTCCAGAAGTCTAAGGTGGCAGTTTTACTAACCCCTCTCTTTGTTTCTCCAAGGACTGAAAATTCAATCATCTCATGATCACTGCACCCTAGACAGCCTCCAACCTTTACTTCCCCCACAAGCTCTTCCCTGTTCACAAGCAGCAGGTCCAGGAGGCACCTTCCCTGGTTGGTTCACTCACCAGCTGTGTGAGGAGGTTATCCTCCACACATTCCAGGATCCTCCTGGATTGTTCCCTCTCTGCTGTGTTGTGATCCCAGCAGATACTTGGGAGTATCCTCTGCAAGAACAACACCAAGTGACCACGAGATTTATCCCAACTGTTTATAGAAAGCTTCATCCACCTCACCGCTTTGGTTGTGGGGTCTATAGCAGACTCCCACAGCAAGAGCTGCTTTATTGGCCCTTAACCTAATCCACACACTCTCAACTCCGTCATCTATATACTTGATTTCTGAGCTCTCATAGCATTCTCTAACATACAGGGCCACTCCACCACCTCTCCTTCCCTGTCTATCCCTCCTAAAGAGCTTGTAGCCATCAATTGCAGCACTCCAGTCGTGTGAGGCACCCCACCACGTTTCTGTGATAGCTACTATGTCATAGTTCTCATGTTGTATCATGGCTTCAAGCTCCCCCTGTTTGTTGCTCATACTGAGTGCATTGGTATAGATGCACTTGAGATGAGCTAATGAATCCAACACCTTTCTGTGAGTGTGGGCCCCATTTCCTACCAGACCCTTCTCAGGTGCTTCCATGATTTCTAAACATCTATCCCTTCTCTCAAATGAAATGGCAGAGGGAGAGCCCTCACTAGTCTACCATCCTTCAAGCCTTGGCATGCTTCCCTTGAGCTTATTCCTAACAGGACAAGTTATCTCCCCCTTCCCCCTTACATCTAGTTTAAAGCTCTGTCAATAAACCCTGCTAACTCCTGCCCCAGAATCCTTTTCTCCCTCTGGAACAGGTGTATCCTACTTATCTTATTTGTCGCCAGCAGACCAGGTGCCTTATAAACTTCGCTATGATCAAAGAACCCAAAATTCCAATGGTGTCACCAGTCTCTGAGCCACGTGCTAATCAGATGTTTTCCACCCTCTTTCAGTGCCTTTCCCTTCCAGTTGATGGATTGATGAAACACCACCTGAGCTCCCGAGCCTTCAGCTAGCCACCCCAGTGCCTTGAAGTGCTTTTTGAGTGACTTAAGACTTCTCTCTACCACCTCATCATTACCTGCCTGGATAACCAACACAGGGTAGCCATCAGAGGGCTGCACCAGAGCTGTGACCTTCCTTTTAATATCTCTAACCCGAGCCCCAGGGAGGCAGCAGACCTCCCTATGGTATGGGTCTAGTTGACATAGAGGCCTCTCCGTACCCCTCAGAACAGAGTCACCCCCTACAATTACCCTCCTTTCCTTCTTACTTGAAGAAGTCACAAGTCGTGGGGCTGAGGGACAAGCTGTGGGTGACTCACCGGATGGATCCTCATTTCCATCTTCATTCAGCTGGTCATCTAGTTCCAAAGCCTCATACCTGTTGTACAGTGACAACTGGGAAGGTGAGGGGGGCCGAGAAGGTTTTTGCTTGCCTTTCTGGGGAAGGACCTGACTCCATTCTCCCCTGTCCTCTCCATCCCCTCCTTCTGCCTGGTGAGCAGAGGGGAGGGAGTCATGTATTTCTTGTAGAGCCTGCACCTGCTGCCTTTGCCGCAGAGTGTGGCTCCACCAGACAATCTCGTTTTCACACTCTCTGACCATTCTCAACCTTTCTACCTCCTCCCTCAGTTCAACCACCTGCTTGAGCAGATCGTTTACTTGATCACACCACACACAAACGGTGTCTCTGACTCCCTCTGGTTCAAGTGCCAGGCTCAGGCACTCTCGACAGGCAGAGACCTGCACAGCCGCCTGTTTGTGCAGGACCCCTGTCCGAGTTGCCACGTTCTTCATCACTGCCTCTTGGCCATGTTGTGACCATGATCTTCTCTCTGGCCAGGAGGGAAGCAATCCCTGTGTGCTGTTTCCCACACGTTGTGCTCTCGTGTCCCTGCAGTGCCGTTCCTTCCCTCCCCCTCTCCGGCACTGGTCAATTGCTTAAAGCAATCAAACACACCTTGTGCAGTGGCAAAGACTCAGCCCTGCTGTTTCTATCCATAGTTTTATAATTACCTCTGTTATGTTATATGATGTATGTCTGGTCTAACAAGGAGTCTCGTAAATCTACAACACAGAATAATTCTAAAGAAATTCTCATCCAGATGTGTGAGTTTGAATCATTGACATTAAAGTTTAATCAATGCACAGTCATTCACTGCATATAACCAGTTATTACACTAATTTTGAACTGACTTACACCCACTGTTTCATTAAAACGTAATTTAGTCTACCAGAATAAAAGGCAAAGAACCCCTATCTGGCTAATTTTGTGTGCCTAATGTTCTTGAGAGCTCTGAGTGCCCTTATCTGGGAAGCACATCAGGAGTGCACAGTCTACGGTTTTGTACTGAAGTTTCTAGGACCATTACAGTTCTGCTTCAGCACCAGATTCACCTCCACACATGGCCCCTGTTGCTGTACTTCAGAGGATCAGGTATGAAAAGGGTTCAGGCATCCAGTTGCTAAAGGACAGTATGTCCCGGGTCTTTCCTACTGTACAAATGCTAAGTAGCTGGTCTGCAAATATTCAGAGCACTTTACACTGCATAAAGTGAATTTGTTCTCACTCTGCATGCTAGTTTATCTCTTTAAGTACACATGTAATATCCAGTGATTCCCATACTCCTAAGACATTGCTATTCTGAGCATGTCCAGATGTCCCTCAGTGTTTACAGTTTTGCACCTGTTTCTTCTATAAATCCAGTTAAAATGAATAAAAGAGTTGTTCATCAATCAGAGTTTCTTGAGGCAATCTGGCATATTCTTAGCAGATGTAGAAGATCAGGTCTTTGATTAAAACACTGCAAGGATTTTTAGAGGTAGTAAATGAGGGCTCAATTATTTTCTTTGCCTGAAATGATGCAGGCTTCCCACTATTCCCTGGTAACTCCCTTAACACTCCAGGATAATGTGCTCTACAGGAAACTATTGCTAGAATCAGGGCCTGGCAGTAAAAATATCATAATCTCCTCACATTGCATAAATAAAGATTAACAGAACCAAAAAGAGCATGTAAATTATCATGGTTCTCAATCCTACTGATGAGGATGCTCACCCAGGCTGTTCTAGTACCTAAGCCAATTAATGTTTCAGTTTTTATACTAACTGTTCAGGGAAAAAAAAAATAAAAATAAATTTGAAACAGAATTGTAGCACAAGTTGTTTTGTTTCTCTAATGCCATACATATGCCTTATCTCTCTCTCATGTTTTCTTTCTGTCTTAAAAACAAATCTGCAATTAGATAAAGTAAATAAAATAGCTTTAGCTGGAGTATGTGACCAATCAGGGACACCGAGGACATGGTGGTAAAGGTCCTAGAAGGATCTTTCATTCTGGCTGCTAAAAGATGAAGGTTTACATCAGTCAAAAAAAAATTCAGTGGGAAAATTGCATGTTGTGTGAGTGCAGTATCCCCTGAACTGTGAGACAAGAAGAAAGCCCATACTTCACATCTCTGGCTGGTTTTGGTCATTAAAGGCACAGATTACCTTTTGGGTGGTGATGGATACTGGAGTTATGAATTCTATGTGGAAGAAAATGCTTTCGTTTAAGAAAAGGCCAGGTCCTTTCTGCAGCATTTTTTGTTGACTAACACTTGAAAGTGACTTTTTATTATGGTGGCTGTAATTAATCCTGTATTATGGAATCTATAATTTCTCCTAATTGTTTAGAGGGCCTCTCTCACACAGTACTTGATTTTTTCAGTAGTCAGGCCTAAAATTTAGGTTCCAATTACTCCATGCTGTGATAAAAAAAATAAATAAATGTATAAAGTACATTTTATTTCTGTTACATCTGTATATGTAGTTTAATATTAAGCTACTGAGTAATAAGATGTACTGAGTAATAAGACGTAGTAATAAGTTTTCATTCCATTTTTAAATTAATTTGTTCTGATGTTATGCTATGTCATTACTGGCAATGGTACAAACTTCTGTACCAATGTGAGGGCACCAGAACAGGCACACTCTATCTTTAAAATGTATAAAAGACAACTGTGTCATAAAGATCCTGAACTGAAGATACATATTGAGTGGAAGTTATTGAAGCTTATGATTTTAGACAGAAAGTATCTGAAAAGAACTATACACTCCTGTGTTATGCACCAACAGGACACCCTTGGAAAGTATACTAATTACACATCTGAAGAGGTATTTCAGGTCTTGTTGCACAAAGATCATTGTAAAAGATAAAAGCATGAGTGTCTGCAGATCAGACATTTCATTGGTGCATTTCTTAATTACTCTGCCTGAAAAGAGGTATAAATGAGCTGTTAGTTTTTCATTGTACACAACACTCTCCAAGAAAATAGAGTCTGAAATAAGTATCGTTGAAATACTTAATGGGCATGACGATTGGTACAATTAATTGGTGATAATATTAATAAGGGGAGACAAATTTTTGGAAAGGGATTCTTTGAATCTGTGTTGGTTTAGGCCCTGCTGGGACCAGAGACGTTGCCATTGCCCCTCCCCCACCTTCAGCCGGTCAGGCTGGAAGTGAGGCACAAACCCCGGGTTAAAATAACAAGAAATTTAATATAACAGTGTGATAAACAATCTGAACAACAACAGTAGCAATGATAACAACAATAAACAGCAATAACAGTAAACAAGACAGAAGATATACAGAGAAATACCGCAAATGGTTACAGACAGCTCGCTCGCGATGCTGCCTGCCACCAAAAGCCACAAAGGAAAGAAGTTCCCACACTACCACGCCTGGACCTGACGTCAGCATGGTATGAATAACCAGGCTGGAGATCCCTTCCCCCTCTCTCTCTCCTGGGGAAACTTAACCCTATCCTAGCTGAACCAGGACATAATCCACCCCTTTATTCTATACCATCTGCGTCATGTCCCGCTGCCATTTAGCAGTTAACAATAACAAAATAACAATTAACAAAGGCACAGCATAATTCACGGCATGTTCTCACCCAGAATCAAGTCCCCCTGTGGTACACATCGGACCTCTCCATTGTCCTGCATCACCCACCAGGTACACCCAGGTCCTTGGGCAAAAGCAAACCCATGGATGGGTTTGCCTTTACATTTGCCTGGCGCAGGACTAAACCAGACCCTTTCTCCCAACATATTCCTCATGCGCACCACAGGGACTTTATCCCCATCTACAGCACGTGGAGGTTTTGACTGAGCCGGGCCAGCTCGACTGGCAGATCCTCTTGTGTTGACTAGCCAGGTGGCCTTTGCTAGATGCATGTCCCAGTCTTTGAAGGTTCCACCTGCTTTCAATGTGGTTTTTAACAGTCCATTGTAGCGCTCGATCTTCCCAGAGGCTGGTGCGTGGTAGGGGATATGGTAGACCCACTCGATGCCGTGTTCGTCTGCCCAGGCATTTATGAGGTTTCTTCAGAAGTGGGTCCCGTTGTCAGACTCAATTCTCTCTGGGGTGCCGTGTCGCCACAGGACTTGGGTTTCAAGGCCCAGGATGGTGTTCCAGGCGGTGGCGTGGGGTGCTGGGTAAGCTTCCAGCCATCCAGTGGTTACTTCCACCATTGTGAGCACGTGGCGCTTCCTATGGCAGGTCTGTGGCAGTGTGATGTAGACAATCTCACAGGTCTCTCAATATCTATATTTCAGCCATCACTCTCCATTTCTCTGGGGCTTCACCTGCTTGGCACGTTAGATTACAGCACACGTCTCACATCCGTGGATGATCACTGCAACGGTGTCAATAGTAAGGTCCCCCCCTCGATCTCGAGCCCACCTGTATGTTGCATCCCTACCTTGGTGGCCCGAGGTCTCATGGGCCCACCGGGCTATGAACAGTTCACCTTTGCGCTGCCAGTCCAAGTCCACCTGAGCCACTCTAATCTTAGCAGCTTGGTCTGCCTGCTGGTTGTGTCGATGTTCATCAGTGGCCCGACTCTTGGGTACATGGGCATCCACATGGCGCACCGTCACAACGAGGTTTTCCACACGGGCTGCAATGTCCTGCCATACTTCAGCAGCCCAGATGGTTTTACCCTTACGTTGCCAGTTGCTCTGCTTCCATTGCTGCAGCCATTTCCACAGGGTATTCACCACTGCCCACGAGTCGGTGTAGAGGTAGAGCTTCGGCCACTTTTCCCGCTCAGCAATATCCAAAGCAAGCTGGACGGCTTTCACCTCTGCAAACTGGCTCGATTCACCCTGTCCCTCAGCAGCTTCAGTGACCCGTCGTGTGGGACTCCATACAGCAGCCTTCCATCGTCGATGTTTTCCCACAATACGACAAGACCCATCAGTGAACAGGGCATATCGCTTCTCCTCATCTGGCAGCTCGTTATATGGTGGGGCCTCCTTAGCACGTGTCACCTCCTGTTCTGGTGACATCCCGGAATCTTTGCTCTCTGGCCAGTTCGTAATCATCTCTAATATGCCTGGGCGGCTGGGGTTCCCTATTCGAGCCCGTTGTGTTATCAACGCAACCCATTTACTCCACGTGGCATCTGTTGCATGATGCGTGGAGGAGGCCTTTCCTTTGAACATCCACCCCAGCACCGGCAGGCGGGATACCAGGAGGAGCTGTGTTTCAGTGCCGACCACTTCTGAGGCAGCCCAAACTCCTTCGTACGCTGCCAGTATCTCCTTCTCAGTCGGTGTATAATTAGCTTCAGAGCCTTTGTATCCCCGGCTCCAAAAGCCTAGAGGTCGGCCTCGGGTCTCCCCAGGTGCTCTCTGCCAGAGGCTCCAGGTAGGGCCATTCTCCCCGGCTGCGGTGTAGAGCATGTTCTTAACCTCCTGCCCTTCCCGGACTGGCCCGAGGGCTATTGCTTGGGCAATCTCCGGCTTAATTTATTCAAAGGATTGTTGTTGCTCAGGGTCCCATTCAAAATCGTTCTTCTTATGGGTAACGTGGTAGAGAGGGCTCACAATCAGGCTGTAGTTCGGGATGTGCATCCTCCAGAACCCCACAGCGCCCAGGAAAGACTGAGCCTCCTTTTTAGAGGTTGGTGGGGCCATGGCTGTTATCTTGTTTATCACCTCCACTGGGATGTTGCGATGCCCATCTTGCCATTTTATTCCTAGGAATTGAATTTCCCTTGCAGGCCCCTTAACTTTCCTTTGCTTAAAGGCAGATCCAGCCTTCAGGAGGATCTCAATGATTTTCTTCCCTTTCTTAAAGACTTCCTCAGCTGTGTCCCCCCATACAATGATGTCATCAATGTACTGCAGGTGTTCTGGAGCCCCACCTTTCTCCAGTGCAGCATGGACCAGTCCATGGCAAATGGTGGAGCTGTGGTTCCACCCCTGGGGCAATCGATTCCAGGTGTACTGGATGCCTCTCCAAGTGAACGCAAACTGTGGCCTGCACTCTGGCGCTATCGGAACGGAGAAGAACACGTTAGCAATGTCAATCGTGGCGTACCACTTGTCTGCCTTTGACTCCAGTTCATACTGGAGCTCGAGCATGTCCGGCACTGCAGCACTCATCGCTGGCGTAACTTCATTCAGGCCACGGTAGTCCACAGTTAGCCTCCATTCGCCATTAGGCTTTCTCACTGGCCATATAGGGCTGTTGAAAGGTGAGTGAGTTTTGCTGATCACCTTCTGGCTTCCTAGTTGACGGATCAGCTTATGGATGGGGACCAGGGAATCTCTGTTGGTGCGGTACTGCCGCCGGTGCACCGTCCTGGTAGCCATCAGCACTCGCTGCTCCTCAACCTTAAGCCGCCCCACCACTGAGGGATCCTCTGAGAGGCCGGGTAAGGTGGACAACTGTTCAACCTCCTCCAGGGCAGCTACACCAAAAGCCCACCGGTACCCTTTTGGGTCTCTGAAGTTCCCTCACCTGAGATAGTCTATGCCCAGGATGCACAGGGCATCTGGGCCAGTCACAATGGGGTGCTTATGCCAGTCCTTCCCAGTCAGGCTCACTTCAGCTTCCAGCAGGGTCAGCTGTTGGGATCACCCTGTCACTCCAGAGATGCAGATGGATTCAACCCCACTGGAGCTCGATGGCATCAGGGTGCACTGTGCGCCAGTGTCCACCAAAGCCTCATACTCTTGTGGGTCTGACGTGCCAGGCCATCGGATCCACACTGTCCAGTAAATCCGATTATCCCTTTCCTCCACCTGGCTGGAGGCAGGGCCCCTCTAATCCTGCTCATCATCACTCACTTCTTGCAAGAATGATTTACTGGTCCCCTCAAGAGGGTCAGACATAACGTTCGCCATTGTGTTCTGTCTGGGGGATTTCTGACTGGACACTGGAGCTGCGCTTCTCTTGGAGGACTCCCCTTTTGTGATGGTCTTCCCTTTCAGCTGCTCTACTCGTGCAGCTAGGGCGGCAGTGGGCTGTCCATCCCACCTCCTCATGTTTTCTCCATGGTCACGGAGGAAAAACCACAGGGTGCCTTGTGGTATGTACCTTCTGCTGCCTTTCTCTTGGATGGGGAAACGTTTACTTCTAATGGCTGAGACATTAGCCTGTGCAGGTGGAATGTAGGACATGTCCTCTTCCACTTTCTGGACCCTCTGAGACAGTTCCTCCACAGCTGAGACCAGGGAATGTTGAGATGAAGGAAGATTTCCCTCACATTGCCGGAGCTTGCCAACCACTCCATCCACTGTTAGAGTGTGGGTGTCTGTCCACCAGGACACTATTGCCAATGCTTTCGAGTGTGCTTCTGGTGCACTCTTCAGGAACTTCCGCCACATCAGGTGTGTGCAAGGGGCCTGATCTGGGTCCGTGGTTGACTGCTCACTATTCAGATCACCATAGATCTTATCAAACACAGCCAGTTCCCTGAGGTTCTGGATGCCTTTCTCAATGCTGGTCCATTTGCCTAGCTGACATAGGATATCATCCTTGTAGGGGTGCCTCTCCCTTACACTGAGCAGGAGTCGCTTCCAAAGGCTGAGGGTTTGAGTCTGTTTCCCTATTTCCCTATCAATGCCGGCATCCTTGGCCAAAGATCCCAGCTGCTTGGCCTCTCTCCCCTCCATTTCAAAAGCACTGGCTCCATTTTCCCAGCATCGGAGCAGCCAGGTGCAAATCTCGCCTCCCAGGTGGCCGAACTCTCTCCGCATATCTTGCAACTCAGTAGGGGATAGAGATCGGATAGTCACCTCTGGTCCTTCCTCCTGTTCCCCTGATGGGCCTGGCTCATCCTCATCCCCCACTTTGCGAAAAGACTTTCTGGTATATTTGTTTTTCTGTATCAGGGCGACTGATATCGGACTGACTGTCTCTCTGTCTCAGACACTGTGCTGGTGGAGGCAACGGAAACTGGTTCTGCCTGTTCCCCCCGCCCAGATACTGTACCAGTAAGTTCACTCTCAGGTCCTGCAGGCCTTTCTTCCCCTTGAGGGCAGCGGGTGGTATTAAAGAGGACACGGTTTGCATGGGCAAGTCCCCAACACATTGCAGCGATTTGTGTCTCCTGGGTTTTGCCAGCTTGGTAACACACCCTTTCTAAGCACTCCATCAGCTTCTCAGGGCTCTGCATTTGTTCGGGAGTGAAATTCCAAAGCATTGGAGGTGCCCACCGACTCAGGCCTTTGCCCATCTTTTCCCACACCCCTTGCCATTCACTATTATCTGACCTCGGGGCAGGTTTCCGGGCACTGCTATTGTTAGAGAAGTGCCGCAAGGCCCAAAACAAGATCTGGTGGGCTTTCAGAAAGTATTGTGCCGCAAATACACTGGCCTGCAGGCTCCAAGGATAATTGAAACTCTCAAAAACTGAGAGGATCTCTTCCCCTGGCTCACCCACAGAGGGGGTGAGACCCCTAACAAAAGCCCAGGCAGCAAACAGGTACTGGCCCACCCCCACCAACAGCGATAGCAGCACATTATAAGCCGTCAGTAGCCGGTATAACAATTATATTATAATATTAGAAGCAGTCAGTAGCCAGTAAAACAATTCTCTTTATACATTTTCCACTGACCACAAACATCAGCACTGGGATCATACACCGGATATAAGGATTAATCCATCCCCACCACACAAGCAAGTGGGCCAGCATCGCAAACATTTTCTTATCAAACAATACAAATACAAGCAGAAAAAAATTATGCCCAACAGATTGCTCTAACACACTCTGGTCAGGGTCTGTCCCTTTTTGATTCTTATTTCAATCCAATTCGTGCCCCATGTTGGTGCGCCAAAAAGGCTGTGATGGTTTAAGCCCTGCCGGAACCAGAGACCACGTTGCCATTGTCCCTCTCTCACCCTTAGCCGGTCAGGTTGGAAGTGTGGCACAAACCCGGGTTAAAATAAGAAGAAATTTAATACAACAGTGTGATAAACAATCTGAACAACAACAGTAGCAATGATAACAACAATAAACAGCAATAACAGTGAACAAGACAGAAGATATACAGAGAAATACAGCAATGATTACAGACAGCTCGCTCGCGTGCTCACCCACACCAAAGCCATAAAGGAAAAAATGTTCCTGTGCTCCCGCGCCCGGACCTGACATCAGCACAGTATAAATAACCCGGCGGGAGATCTCTTCCCCCTTCTCTACTGGGGAAACTTAACCCTATCCTAGCTGAACCAGGATAGAATCCTTAACTATTCGTGCCGGTTTCTGAAAGTTTAAATGCATGGTTTGGACTTCCCTATAACGTAAGTTTTAAAGCTTAAATTCTCTATTCATATATATATGAAAACTAAATGAAAGTCCTGTTTGCTCAGGTGAATTTTTATGAATTCTACACAAACTACTTCAAGTAATGTTCTTAAATATCTTTCAGGTCTCATCTCTACATACCAAAATTGAGGATCCATAACTCTTCAGTATGTACAGGCTTAAACATACACAAGAATCACTTGGCATGCAGAGGATTCAGACACCCTGAACTCTGTGCCCTTTGTTGGTTTAAGTAATTTGAAATGTGAGTCTGTTGAAGAAAAATACACATGTAAAGTTTCGACTTTTCAGTGCTGGACAGTAACACACAGTCTACATTTCCCACACAAACCCCACCATTTACATCCATTAGCCCGCTGTATTCAGACTGAATCTTTTGAGTGGCTGCCTTAGATAACAATATGTAGAAACACCTGTACATTAACTCTCTGGTGTACATACATACAAAAAAGTCAACTGTGACCCTTTTATTAGAGGTAGTACAAGTGAAGAGCAGGGTGGGTGTGGTTTAAGATATTTAGTGACAAGTACTTAAACATGTAATTACATTTTCTTCCACAAATACTGTATTCTATATTTATACAAATTAGGTATTCTTACTTATGTTTCAGTTTCATAAATATAGCTAACTTGGCATGTATCTGAAGGTTTCACTTTAATGACAGTTTTCATACACATAGCTTAAAAAATCTGTATCAGTATGGAAGTGTCTCAAAATCAGCTTTGATTTTTTTCTCATTATGACCCTCAAAAGGCAACATGTTTTCAAGATACTGTAGTATAAGACCTTTCAAAGTCCCATAGTACATGACATACTGCTGTCCAGTTCAGTTAAGTGATGTTGCATAAAGCTTTCCACTGGCACTTTTTCTAACTGTTGGTGGAAGATCTGAGGTATACAAGGGGCCAGGATGGTGCAAGTGAAAAAATCCACAGCTTTTCTCAGCCATGGGTTGTGTGATACACTTGATGCTTTCTGGAAGGTTGTTATTTGAACTTTGCCTTCTGTTGCCCCCACTCAGGCATGCTAGTGCCTCTTTCCAATTAAGCCCCTGTGCGTGTAATTCACCACAAAATCGAGGCTGGTCTCTGAAAACGATTTCAGCTGCTGCTGCTTTGTGAGGACTGTTGACTGAAGAGTTTCCTCTTGGTAGTAGCTGGGAATGGAGCTGGCATTTGATGGAAACATGATAACGTTGTGGAGCCTCCAAAAGGTTGAGTAACAGACTTGGGAAAATGTGAAGGTAGAAAAGTTTTGCCCCTGATTTTAGCAACATTTGGTAGGGGGTGGTTCTTTCTTCCTATGAAGAGCTTCCTGTCTTCTGG